>NC_054699.1:9786428-10026428 GCF_016097555.1 Gigantopelta aegis
ATGTTTGCACAGTTGCTTAATATATTTCGTGGACTTTCCTGGGACGTTCAGGTACACCACTCCGAATATACTAGCTCCATTGTCAGATTTCTGCCAGAGGGTAAAACGGTATGGTGTCATACCCAAAATGTTGCAGTAAAAAAAGCTAAGAGCCTTTTGACAACAATAATTACTCTTATCATTATGTACATTTTCTTAAACCTAAGGGAAGCTATACCCATTTTCTTTCTGATGAGCCCCATCCCCTTCCCATACCCCCTATTGACTGTGCTTGTGCACGGTCATTCGATGTTTTGACCCATTGGGTTCTCTTCCAGTTCCAGGTTGGACTATATTAAACCCGTGACGTTGTTAACGTTTGCCGTTTCCACGAATCATGGCTGGGACGTTCAGGTTCCACTGTACAGCCTGGAGACCGTACTATCCTCGAAGTATGAACCTAGCGGAATGGTCCATTGTCAGGATCATTCTGCCAGAGGGTAAAACGGGTATGGTGTCATACCCCCCAAAAATGTTTGCAGACTTTTTTTAAGATGACCTTTTGACAAAAGGCTAATGACACTCTTATCATTATTGTATGATTTTCTTAACCCTAACCCTAAGCTATACCCATTTTCTTTCTGATAGAGCCCTATCCCCTTCCCATACCCCCTATTGACTGTGCTTGCATTCAACACACACATATGCACGGTCGGTCTAGGATCGATCCCCGTTGGTGGACCCATTGGGCTATTTCTCGTTACAGCCAGTGCTCCACAACTGGTGTAACAAAGGCTGTGGTATGTACTATCCTGTCTGTGGGATGGTGCATATAAAGATCTCTTGCTGCTAATCGAAAAGAGTAGTCCATGAAGTGGCGACAGTGGATTTCCTCTGTCAATATTTGAGTGGTCCTTAACCATATGTCTGACGCCATATAACCGTAAATAAAATGTATTAAGTGCGTCGTTAAATAAAACATTTCCTTCCTTCAGCACACACATTGTAAATATTCAGTTCCATTGTGCCATACTCACATATTTCTTTCTGGCAGAAATCCTGACTGTACATTTTTCATGGACATCTATACGAATAGCATAATATTACGCTGTTAAAAATGTTTTAGTCTAAGCACGGGGGAGGGGGGGGGTCGAACCCTCGAATACACCCTTATACACCCTTGTTTTCTAATATAATTGGCATAACTAATGTATCAACACACCAACGTAGTTCACGTGTACAGCGGGTAGTTGTAAGACCATTTTATCGATTTCTCTTTCATAACCACCCATTGGGCTATTTCTCGTTCCAGCCAGTGCTCCACAACTGGTGTAACAAAGGATGTGGTATGTACTATCCTGTTTGTGGGATGTGCATATAAAAGATCCCTTGCTGCTAATCGAAAAGAGTAACCGGGTCATTCTACAGAAAGTGTCACTTTTATGTCCCTGCATAATTTCTTTTTTATATATATATAGAAAACTAAATTTGTTGTTATTAACCTTATTAATAATATCATCCTATCACAGCATGTTTTCTTTCTGGTAATCAGCTTTGATAGAGATTTTATTTGAGATTAGTGTAAAATGGCATTGGTGTTACCTGTCCCTAGCACAACACTATACATAACATGCACTGTTAAAATATATAACAGAAGACATAACACTGAATACCTTTAATGTAATACGTACTGATGACTGACTTACTCATTAAAGAAGGAAACTTGTAAATAGTTTTCGTATTCAAAAGAGGGTGAGCAATATAAGCTTGTCCCTGGAGTTTTATGTCATTAGTGTTACTGTATATACTTATGAGAAAACAAAAGAAACTAAATGCTCTCTGGATGAAACATTCTACCAGTAGATATCGACCATCAAACTTATTTGTCAAAAACAGCAGACATATGAACATTTGTGAATAGTTTTCTTTAAATGTCATGAATGTGTTGTCAAAATATAAAAGTACGTTTATTCACTGTCATTGGTGTTACAATCATATTTATGTAATTGTTAATAATTTTAAGAAACTTTTTGTATGTTGTTATAGACATTGTATGTGTGCTACAACATGCACTTTTTCAGTTTGCTCAACTGTTTCATTAGAGAGCATGAATTAATTATACACTTATTTGTCATTGGTGTTACCTGTCATTGGTGTTACCAGGTACTGAGTAACACCAATGACCATTAGTAACGCCAATGACAATGCGTTTTAATAAGATGCCGTTTTCCTCGCTTTGTATATTTTTGAAGATGATTTGAAAATTAAAGGGACTTGTGCAGCATTATAGTTGCATAATGGCACTTTGTGTAAAATAAATGTTTTGCTGGAATGTAAAGAGTATATCTTCAACGTCCCGAACTGCGTTATGCTTGATTCGCGCAATTAACATCCGATTTGTTGTCGTCTGCTTGTCATTCATTTGTGAGGTTTTTCTTCACAGTTAGTGAAGATTTCCATTAACAATAAAGTTCAGTCAAGTAAGTATCTAAATACAAAACTTTACAAACCCTTAAAACCATTAAGTTTACTATAGTCCGTCCCATCCTTCTACAAAAGTGTTTTTTGTTAATAATTTCAGTTTGGTTTGACGTAAGAAGACATGTAAAAGTGTTTTGGAAATAAAAAATTTAAATAAATACTATTTCTGTGTCCAATTTACAAAACAATCAGCTAAGAAATAAATAACATGTAGTAAATTTCATAGTATGAAAAAGGCCGTTCCCTGTGGAACCGACTAAGAGTCGTTTGTTTATTCCTTAAAAATCACCGATATCGGGCCCACTTGACTCGTAGAAATTGACTTAAAATGGAGGAAGATGATTAACATTCGGTGCGTGCCACATGACCTCATACCTGCCAGATCAACAAGGTCAAATCATTTAATGTTTATGACTTTTAAGCCCCCTAGTGTTAGAATTTGTTTTCAGTTATTATATATTAGATATGCAAAAGGTAGGCTACATTTTTTTGACTCGATTGTAGTGAATAGTAGACAAATAATTCATTGGTAACAATTGTAAGTAATTTTATAAATTTTGTTAATTAAGAATCAGTTCATTAGAAAATTGATATTTTACAATCTATTCATTGGTATGAACGTAATGCCTAACTGTATTGACATCCCAGTTTTAGCGATGGGTGTTGGTAAAACGTGGACCGGACCGGAACGCTGGACAAACTGATTTTTCCTTCCACTCGTTTTTAAAAATTGAAAATGTCGAAAATGTTATTTTTCCACATCCTAAACGCAATTAGAAACTACTAGATCTAACCTTTCCTCTTTAACAGGTTAACTTTATCATAAAGAAAAGTTAAAATCATACCGAAAATGTATTACCAAGTTGTAGTCAAATATCGGAAAATTACATTACGTATTATTTAATTTCCAATAAAGACTATTTAAATTTTATTTTTAAAAATATTGAAAATGATGCATTAAACTAGATTTTTAGTTAAAAGGAAAGAATTAACTCTTTTGAATAGTGACATCACGCATTTATAAGGAGTCCTCGTTTTCTGAAAATATTTGAAATATTTAACGTAGAGTTTTGCAGCGCGTGCATAAAAGCAAAAGTAGGACTACAGCTTTTTACTCGTTATTGGGAATACAAGTATACAGTAAAATAGATTCTGAGCCTTAATATAAACACGAAAATAACTACATAAATTAATGAATTAATAAATCTTTAATTTAATATTTAAACAAAATTAAAATTATGTGTCTTAATTTAGTATATTGTTTAAACTGTCTGACCGGCCGTATCTTATCAATACAGAAACACACAATTATTCTAATAGGCCTTTAATAGTTGTAGGCTGAAGAAAAAACCCCATAAAAAACATTTAGGAAAATATTAATTACATAGTTTTGCTAACAAGTAGTGGTAGTGTCAAGAATAATTTTAGTGTTTCGACAGTCTTGAATGTCATTGGTGTTACACATCGCCATTGGTGTTACTTTTTTGTCATTGGTGTTATGCAAGAATATTTTAGCTGTCATTTCTCAAGAAACTTTATTTTTGAAATTTAAATTGTTTATTTAGGAAAGCATACTTTCTACCTTTATGACTTTGATGAAATTTATTTTGAAGGACTCCATAGTTTTAAATAATTAAAACTGTCACAGTGTATAATTTAAGTCACATACAGAATATCCGTGTGTAAATGTACAATTACACCCTTGGATAGTTTTTAATTCTAAAGTTATTCCATATATGTTATTTGGGTGTCCGTAATCTATGTGCTCTTGATCACTATAAACCAATTGGATCACACTGCTGAACTACCCCACTTGTCCGGTAACACCAATGACATAATGAGCTTGTTCATAGAGTAACATGTGTCTGCACGTGCAGACCGATTACAGTTCTGCGTGGCCAGATATAATTTTATGTTTCTTTGTTCATCTAGTTTCCAAAAGTTAACAACAAAAATTTATATATTTTAATTATTTTATCTTGAATTTGTATTTTGAAAAGTGACGCTTTCTGTAGAATGACTCAACCCATGAAGTGGCGACAGTAGGTTTCCTCTCTCAATGTCTATGTGGTCCCTTAACCATATGTCTCACGCTATATAACCGTAAATAAAATGTGTTGAGTGCGTCGTTAAATACAATATCCCTTCCTTTCATAACCACTCACAACTAACAATTAACCTACTGTTATGGACAGACAGCCCGAATAGCTGAGGTGTGTGGCTAGCGTGCTTGAACCTTAATTGGATATAAGCACGAAAATAAAGTAAAAATGAAACGAAATACTGCTAAAGTAATACATGTCCACTACCGGGCCCCATACATTTGTATAAGTTCAGGGGCCATAACTCAAATAGAAACAAATTCCTTTTCTAACAGTTATGGCTCTTGAATACATTCTCAGTTTGAAAGAAAGAAATGTTTTATTTAACGACACACTCAACACATTTTATTTACGGTTATATGGCGTCAGACATATGGTTAAGGACCACACAGATTTTGAGAGGAAACCCGCTGTCGCACTACATGGGCTACTCTTTCCGATTAACAGCAAGGGATCTTTTATTTGCGCTTCCCACAGGCAGGATAGCACAAACCATGGCCTTTGTTGAACCAGTTATGGATCACTGGTCGGTGCAAGTGGTTTACACCTACCCATTGAGCCTTGCGGAGCACTCACTCATGGTTTGGAGTCGGTATCTGGATTAAAAATCCCATGCCTCAACTGGGATCCGAACCCAGTACCTACTAGCCTGTAGACCGATGGCCTAACCACTACGCCACCGAGGCCGGTCTCTCAGTTTGATCTGGCTTAACTGTGAAAAATGGGTAAATCTCCATGACAGTCCAACTTGATCTGTAACTCTTCATGATAACCTATACATAAACTTTCAGCTTAATAACTATATTGAGGCATTGGGGGGGGGGGGGGGGGGGGGGGTGGGGGGGGGGGGGGGGGGGGGGGGGGGGGGGAGTCTTGAAAACTATATGTGTGACAGACGAACGGACGGACACAGACAGACAGACAGACAGACGGACACAGATAGACAGACAGGCAGACAGAGAGGCAGGAAGGCAGGCAGGTAGACACAGACAGACAGACATATGGACGGACGGACACAAAACCTATAGCCCCTCCGGTTGGACCGGTAGGGGACTAAAAACATAACTAAGTTACACACACACTACAGTCACTTTTTATTGTTTTGAATTTGGAGGGGGGTGTCTATGAACTCGAGGAAGTGACCTGGGTATTGTCACAGAAGAGCAGGGTTGTCGGTCTTGTCAGGTTCCGAGAGAGACAAGATGTTTAGGATCTAGTGTTTAAAGGCCCATGATCTACTTCACTTTCATTGAATTTAGAATTATATTGATTTCATTTAAATGCAATTTTGTTCTTTATTTGTCTAATTTGTGTAAATTGGGAATACTTAATTTCTGATAACCCAAACCTCTTACATAGTCATGTGTTGAACAATAGTTAAAGGGACATTCCTGAGTTTGTTGCAATTTGTAAGATGTTATCGACTAACAGAGACTTTTTAACGATTGTAATTACATATCAAATATATTTTTCTGCATAAAATATTAGTGGCTGTATATTAAACGTGTTTCTGATCGTTCTAATATTTGTACTAGGTTAAATTTCGTTTTATTTCCTCAAATATTTTGTTTTTCGTACGTACGAAATTATTTGAAGACAAAATCCAGCTTGGGCTTCTTACACATATTAAGACGGCTAGAAACATAATGAATATACAGACACTGATATGCTAAACAAGAAAATATATTTAATATGCAAGTTTAATCGTAGAACTATTTTATTTGTCGGAAACATTGTACAGTGCAGCAAACTCAGGAATGTCCCTTTAAAACATCGTACAGTATGTCCCTTTAAAACATCGTACAGTGCAGCAAACTCAGGAATGTCCTTTTAAGTTATTGTAAAGTATAAATAAAGGATGAAGGTGTCTGAACCTTTGATAGATATGGTGACGTTAACGGACTTTACCTTCCTTTCTTCTTTCCTTCCTTCCTTAGTGGACTCTCAGATTAGGTTTTATTCATCCCAACCGTTGCCCAGCACTGGTATATCAAATGTCATGGTATGTGCTGCTCTGTTGGTGGTATAGTGCACATAAAAGATCCCGTTTCTCCTAGTGCAAACATGAAACGAACTTCCTCTAAAACTATACGTCACAATTACCAAATGTTTTACATCTAATAGCCGATGATTAAATAATCGCTTTGCTCCAGTGGTGTCGTTAAACAAAGCAGATTTTGTAACATTCTCGGAGGGGGCTGATTCCAGTACACACCAGCCTTAAGTCTGATAAAGTATAAAATAAATAAATAAATAAATATTTGATAAATAAATAAATAAAGTAATTAATAAATAAATAAATAAATATTTGATAAATAAATAAATAAAGTAATTAATAAATAAATAAATAAATATTTATAAATAAATAATAAATAAATAAATAAATAAATACATATTTTAAATAAATAAATATTGTTTTATAAATAAATATTGTTTTATAAATAAATAAGTAAATAAATAAATAATCAATGTAAATAAAGAAAGAAAGAAAGAATTGTGGAACGTGTTCTAGTGTTGCGTAGCATAACATAATCCCGACTATAAACACCCCCCACCCCACCTTCAACCCACCCTGGTATTAAAATAGTCTGATAATTTTCAGTGAGTTGGAGCACGTCATCCGGTCACGCCAGTCATATGACGATCATTACACTAGTCTGGTTTTCTATGACAGGCAAGTAAGGGCGGTTCTAAACTGATCACAAGGGGAAAGTGGAAGGCATCGTAATTATTATTTTACATCTGATGGATCTTGTGCAGTTTTTCCTTCTTCTCTTTACGCATACTTGATTTCCCAGAAAACGTATTTCATGGGTGGTGGATATATTAATTTTAAAAGCCCCCCCCCCCCCCCACACACACACACACATACACACACACGCGTTTATTTTGGAACAAGGAAAATAAATCATAAATTGGTTTAATAACACCCCAGCACATTTTAACAACAGTTAGTTGTAGGCACATGTGCAGGAAATTATGCGCACATGTGCCTAATTTGGAATCTAAAAAGGTTTGTTTCGTTTAACGACACCACTAGAGCACATTAATTAATTGATCATCGGCTATTGGATGTCAAACATTTGGTAATTCTGACACGCAGTCATCAAAGGAAACCCGCTACATTTCTCCTAATGCAGATAGTGATCTTTTATATGCACGATTTCAAAGGCAGGATTGCACATACCACGGCATTTGATATACCAGTCGCGGTGCACTGTCTGGAACGAGAAACAGCTCACTGGGCCCACCGACGGGGATCGATCCCAGACTGACCGCGCATCAGGCGAGCGCTTTATCACTGGGCTATGTCCCGCCTCCTCGATAGAAGGAGGAAACCCGTTAAAGCAGCAAAGTACCAGTCATGGGGCACTGGTTGGGCCGGAGAAAAACTTTGTCCACTGAGAGCGATCGATCCCTGCACCCATGGCGCCTCAGGCGAGCGCTCTGTCACTAAGCTACATCACGCCCCACTCTAACACTGACCTACGTCTACCCTCACTTTTGGAACAGCCCTGAAAATAAAGATTAGTTAAAAAGACGTTAAATGTTAAAAAGAAAAAAAAATGGATGCCTCAAGGCAACACTTTTTTCCTATCTTATTACTATGAAAAGAAAACGTTTTTGTCGTCCATCATAAAAGACGTCATTCATCCTTGCAGCTGCCAACAAGCCTTGGACCATTGAATACCGTCCGTTTTGTATGCTGTAATATATAGGTCACCAGAGATGATATGAATACACAGTTACTCAGTTCAGCACAAAGATATCCAAGGGCCGTTTTCCATATGCGCGGTTTTGGGGCGGGGTCCGGGCGCAGATATACAGCAACCCGAGCCGTTCATACAGAAACTATTGATAATCACAGAATCGATCTTTTGACGCGTCAGTTTTTCCATGAACGTGGAAAACGTCCCGTTGGCGGATACAGAGCGGGTCACAGGGGTCCTTTTGGTCTTTTGCCTTTTGGGACCCTCCCCCCTTTATAAAATCCTGGATTCGCCCTTACGGCCTTAATCATTTCCCTGAGTTTATATGTAAACGCTTCGATGCCTAGCGTAGTTTGACTTTTTACTTGCGTCAGTGTTAAATAAAAAAGAAAGAAAGAAAAGACAGGACATCATACATTAAAGCTGCAATGTCGGGTATCTTTTCTTTTTTCTTTATTATTCTCCATTTTAAGAATCTTTGTGACAGTGTTTAAAAAGAAAAGTTAAAATTTGTTTTGTTGAATGACACCACTAGTACACATTGATTTATTAATTATCGGCAAATGGATGTCAAACATTTGATATTTTTGATACGTAGTTGTCAGAGGAAACCCGCTACATATTTCCATTAGCACCAAGGGTACTTATATATGCACTTTTCCGCAGACAGGACAGCACATACTACGACCTTTGATATACCAGTTGTGGGGAAACTGGTTGGATCGGCAAAATACAATAAAAAATCAAACAATACAGTTACAGTCTCGAGTAAATGTTTTATCATTTAAATAGATTATTCACTTTTAATTTTCTTACCTTCATGCGTCATTCTTCAATTTCTTTTGCTTTTTCTCGCTGAACTGGGTCACATACAAATTCATTATGCTCCATTTTAAAGCTCAAAAGCGGGACGCTATTGGACTGTTTTGTGGTATATAATAGAGCTTTAATGATACGTCGATACAGTATCGCGATACAATACTAAGTCTACGATACGATTCATCGATTTATGTTAACTGTATCGCTATAAATGCAATACATACATGTCTTAAAGTTAATTACCTTATATTCCGAGCTATGCATCTGTTTTTGTTTGGCATAAAATTAATTTCAGCTACTATAAACATCCAAGCTGCGTTCAGCCAGATCGACCAGAAAAACGTCCGCTAGACTGGTTTATGCGCTTCACAATAAACCAAATGGCCACGTTGGGAACCAATCAAACAGTTCGCGAACGTTAGCAAAACGTTTGCTGGCTTATCTTGGGGCTGGGACTCGTTCCACGATGCGATCTTAGCGTTAAGATCACCTGAGTACATGAGGTAGTAATGCACTTAAGGTGTTCTTAGTGCTAAGATTGCTTCGTGGAACGGGGCCCTGTTCAACTAGAAACACATTGGTTTTACTAACTTAAGCTAGAGTTTGTAATTGATATGTAATGTAATCGTAAGAAAGGTGTAATTACCAAACAGATTTTACACTGCCTAATAAATATGACCAGTATGTCATTAAACTATCGTGATACGTGTCATATCGTGACCCACGTATCGTATCGTGTCTCACGTATCGTATCGTGACCCACGTTTCGTATCGTGACCCACGTATCGTATCGTGACCCACGTATCATATCGTGTCCCACGTATCGTATCGTGTCTCACATATCGTTTCGTGACCCACGTATCGTATCGTGACCCACGTATCGTATCGTTACCCACGTATCGTATCGTGTCTCACGTATCGTATCGTTACCCACGTATCGTATTGTGTCTCACGTATCGTATCGTGACCCACGTATCGCCTATAGATAAACGACAGTGTCCATAAAGTTTGGTTGTTTAGTTTAACGACACCATTGGTGCACATTGATTAATTAATCACCGGCTATTGGATGTCAATCATTTGGTAATTCTGACTCGTAGTCATCAGAGGAAATCCGCTACATTTTTCCTAATGCAGCAAGGGATCTTTTATATGCACTTTCCCACAGACAGGAAAACACATACCACGGCCTTTGACCAGTTTGTGGTGCACTGGTTGGAACAAACAAAAAAACAACAATCAGCAGTAACATAGTTATCTTACACACCCGTTGGTGAGAACATCATGTGATATTTATGATTGCACATACTTGTTAACACATGTACGTGTGTTAACAATCTCAAGACATACGACTGGTTGCCCCTAGGTCACCAATACCATACATCCAATAAAAATCCAACGCGATGGGCATTAATTACACTGTGACGTATAGTTAACCTAACAATCATGTGTCTGTGATGCGTAAGTCAGCTACAAGTGCAACGGCTGTAAATAACTTTTAGTCCAAAAAGATGTTAAAATTTGCTTAAAACCTGGTTTGTGAGGATATGTAAGAAATAGAATAATACATTCGTGTCCGTTAGATACCATTTATCTCACAATTCCTTGTTTGAAAACGTATCAAACTCGCTTTCGCTCGTTGGATACATTTTAAAACAACTCGTTGTGATATAAATGGTATCTAATGGCCACTCATGTATTATTCTCTACATCTTCTTCATTCTGTGGATGAGGGTTTAGGTCGCAGTCAATAGTTGATGTTACTAATTGTGTGTTCCCTTATATATTTTTTCAATCAGTATATATTACCTGTAAGGAATAAGGTATCGTTTCTTGTAATCACACCTCAGCACATTGTCTTTAGCTGCTAGTTAGTATATATTATTTACACCACTGTTATGATCTGGCATTCACACAGATAAAACACTTCATTTATTATTGTTTTTAATCACATCTCAGCACATTGTCTTTAGCTGCTAGTTAGTATATATTATTTACACCACTGTTATGATCTGGCATTCACACAGATAAAACACTTCATTTATTATTGTTTTTAATCACACCTCAGCACATTGTCTTTAGCTGCTAGTTAGTATATATTATTTACACCACTGTTATGATCTGGCATTCACACAGATAAAACACTTCATTTATTATTGTTTTTAATCACACCTCAGCACATTGTCTTTAGCTGCTAGTTAGTATATATTATTTACACCACTGTTATGATCTGGCATTCACACAGATAAAACACTTCATTCATTATTGATTATTGTTTTTAATCACACCTTTAGTATTTCTTGACAGAAGGAAAAGCAATATTTGTTGTAACAATTCCTCAGCACAGCAAATTGTTGTCTTAATGGCAGCGATTAATATTTACATTTTTCTATTATTCTAGGGGCCTAATTCACAAAGCTCTTCTAAGCTTTCTAAAGCAACATCGCATCGTCCTTGTTAGTATTTTTGCGTCGCATTGCGAGATGACAAATTTGCGAGAGTTATTAGGTCCCTGGAGTTCACATGCATGATGGTAGAAAAGGCACTTCAGTGTAGCATCACCGTAATGATGTGACTTCATGTATACTTCCAAACATAAAACGAGAGTTTTTGTTAATGGTATCTCAGAACATTAGTACGCGGTTAGTAGGCGGATCTGGTGGGGGGTGGGGGGGGGGCAGCTCTCCCCCCCCCCTAAATTTTTCTCTTTTTTATATAATCCCCCTCCACCCCCTCAAGTCACTTGGGCCCCCCTAAATGGATTTTCTGGATCCACCACTGGTTTAATCTAAGAGAAAACTTCGATTAGCAATATAGGTTATTTAAACCGATGGGCGTCAGTACTGCCAACAGTCTTGCAGCATGTATCATGGCATTTGAATACAGAAGTCGTTCGTAGTTGTTCAAGAAAGAAACAATCGATTGTTTAATGTCTGTAGTAAAAGGGACTCATTAACGATACGAACGTTTCGTCTAAGAGACTTTCATGCCCCCATGCTTTATCCTCTGGAAGATTCTCTTCATCTAACACACAATGGCATTTGAACAATTAGTCTTAGTGTTAGCTACAGTTAAAGGGACATTCCTGAGTTTGCTGCATTGTAAGATGTTTCCGACTAATAAAATATTTCTACGATTAAACTTACATATTAAATATATTTTCTTGTTTAGAATATCAGTCTGTATATTCAATGTGTTTCTGGTCATCTTAATATTTGTAAGAAGCTCAAACTGGATTTTGTTTCCAAATAATTTCGTATCATTAAAATTTATTTTAGGAAATAAAATGAAATTTAACCTAGTACAAATATTAGAACGATCAGAAACACGTTTAATATACAGCCACTAATATATTATGCAGGAAAATATATTTGATATGTAATTACAATCGTTAAAGTCTCTGTTAATCGATAATATTTTTTAAATTGCAGCAAACTCAGGAATGTCCCTTTAAACATCTCGTTTAACTATGGCGTAGTTTATGCTGAACTGTCTTCGCCTAGCACCACTGGAAATGTATCCAGTAATATTGTCATGATGAATATTTCATTCAACTATGGTGTAGCTTGAAAAGCAGCACATACATGTACTAGACAATTTGATATGTTAGTCAGAGTTAGACACACGGTTACCATTGGATACGTCTGAAGTAATACGGATTCCTTAATAATAAAATTGAATAGTCCACTCTGCCATGCTGTAACGTCTGGTGAACTCTATTCGATGAGTACATACCAGAGTGTATGATATATTAGTCATAGAGTAGTTACATAGTTACAACTAGACGGGTCTCGAGTACTATGGGGTATTTTAATGTTTTATTCCACACTGCTTAACTTCTGCTGAATTCTCTTCGTCTAGTACATGTCCTATATCAGTCGTAGAATTAGGTACACTCACTGTCTGGAGTAATTGGGGATGTTAATGGTAAATATGTCATTCCACTATGCTGTAACTTCTGCTGAATTCTCTTCGTCTATTATACACTAGGGCATATACTAGATTAGTCGTAGAATTAGGTACACTCATTGTCTGGAGTCATGGGGATGTTAATGGTAAATATTTCATTCCACTATGCTGTAACATCTGCTAAAGTCTCTTCGTCTAGTACATACCAGGGCATATACTATATTAGTCGTAGAATTAGGTACTCTCATTGTCTGGAGTCATGGGGATGTTAATGGTAAATATGTCATTCCACTATGCTGTAACTTCTGCTGAATTCTCTTCGTCTAGTACATGTCCTATATTAGTCGTAGAATTAGGTACACTCATTGTCTGGAGTCATGGAGATGTTAATGGTAAATATGTCATTCCACTATGCTGTAACGTCTGCCGGATTTTCTTCGACTGGCAACTCTTTCATTCTGGTTCTCGTCTTGTTCCTTAGCACAATGTGTTGGTGTTTCCTGGACTTTATATACTTCGTCAAAGTTCATAAAATCAACTGGATATTTACTCCCGAAGTTCTCCATCGGCTTGAATAGAGGCACGAATCTGTATCCCCAGACAATATCCGTTTCCAAGTAAGACGTCCTGGCCTGGAAGGTCAGACTCGTGCTGGCAACAGAACCTTCCAGAATGACGATGATTTCGAATCTTCTTGTTTTGAGGGTCTTGTTGGAAATGTTGTACAGCGGGCTGGACTTGGTGATGCGGTGGATCATCGTGTTGGGCCACCAGAGGTGAGCCATCCTCGTAATTTCGTCCTGGTCCATCTGCATTTCCTGCAGACGATAGGCCAGCATGTTGTCGTCGGGCATGTCGTCGTGCCACAGGAAGAACGCCCGGATGCTGGCCGCGAAGATGGGCGACTGCCTCAGGTTTCCGACTCTAAACATCAGACAGAGCTGGCCGTTCTCCACGCAAACGCAGCAGCGTTTGCTGAACAGCACGGTCTTCGCTCTCTTCTTCGGCATCAGCAGCTTGGCCACAACGGCCCCGGCCAGCACCGACTGCAGCAGCGCGCCGAACACAGACTGCAGAACCAGAAAGAAGACGCCCGCCCCGCACTCTTCGCTGACGTAGCGGTATCCGTAACCGATCGTCGTCTGCGTCTCCATGGAGAAGAGGAAGACTGACGCGAAGTTGTTCACGTTCCAGATGCACGGGATGAATCCCGGGTCGTGCTCGGCGCTGAAGTCATCGTGCAGCGTGGCCAGCGTGAACCAGGCGAGCGTGAAGAGGAACCAGCTCACGAAGAAGCAGCTGAAGAACACTATGATCACTATTCGCCATCTCTGTTCCAAGAAGGTCGTGAAGTGATCCGCTAGGTAGCTCAGGGCGCGTTTCGGGATGTTCACGTTCTTAACGTTGCATTCTCCGTTCTTGAAGACAAGCCGTCTTTGTTTGTTGAACACTGGGTCCGTCGTCACAGTCTGTTCCTCGGTGATCTGAGGGTGCACCGTGGATGTGGACGTGGAAGGAAGTCTGTAACTGGAACCTTTCGTTTTTAGTTCCATTGTTTTGTGAACATGCTATGATTGACTGGTCTGAAAGAAGTAGACATCTTTGTTTCACAACCTGACCTGGTGCTTATTAAACGTTTTAGAGTCTAGACTCTTCACTCCAATAGGAAGGAAAGGAAGGAAATGGTTTATTTAATGACGCACTCGACACATTTCATTTACGGTTATATGGCGTCTGTGACTCTAATCGAGTCTCACAGACTAATGTCATGACAACGCCATACAAATTACATGCGTATGACGTCATGTGAGATTGAGTCTGGACTCTGAAAATTTTATAAGCACGGGCCCTTGTCTAGATTCTTTGGGACATATTAAACAACATCTTTTTAGACATATATATTTTTTATTTTTTTAAAAAGGAAATATATAACTGTGTAAAAATGTTCATGTGCACAAAATAAAATATTCTTTAAACAAGTGAAAACTTTGTAAATGGTTGAAAATTCTGACACACCGTAATTGTGAAAATCTTCTCATAAAGTTTACGAATGACCAATACATAATTCCTTGGAAACGATTTGATTTTCCCTTATTTACCGTTAAACATATTTGTGCAATACATGCACATGAACGTTTTTTCCTTCAGTATATATGTCCATTAAACAGATATCTTTGAATAAAAGAAATATGTATTTAAATCAAATTACTATACTTAATTAAAAAGATGGATATAACATAGGTTAGGGTATACTAACGTTCCCTTGATTAAACCAGCTTACCTACTGACAAAATGTCAGATACTGATTGCAACAGAAACATTGAATATCAAAATATTAGAGTATTACAAAGCAAAATTGTATGATATTAAATTTATTATGAGAGTGATGTAATGTGCTGATTTAGTTTTAAGCATATCTATTATAAGATGTCCAGACATTAATTGCAATACAAACACTGAATTTTTTATAAAGCAAAATTGTATGACATTGAATTTATTACGATTGATGTAATGTGCAAAATGTCTTTGAAGCAAATCTTCTGTACAATGTTAGACATTAATTGTAATACATGTAGAAACACTGAACATGGTTTAATTAAAGTATCATAAAGTAAAATTGTATGACATTGGATTCATTATGAGAATGGTTTAAAGGGACATTCCTGAGTTTGCTGTAATGTTTAAGATGTTATCGACTAACAGAGACTTTTTAACGATTGTAATTACATATCAAATATATTTTCCTGCATAAAATATTAGTGGCTGTATATTAAACGTGTTTCTGGTCGTTCTAATATTTGTACTAGGTTAAATTCATACGTACAAAATCCAGTTTGGTCTTCTTACAAATATTCAGACGACCAGAAACACACTGAATATACAGACATTGATATTCTAAACAAGAAAATATATTTAATATGCAAGTTTAATCGTAGAAATATTTTATTAGTCGGAAACATCGTACAATGCAGCAAACTCAGGAATCTCCCTTTAATTACAGATATATTTTTAATAAAATTAATTATATTATTAGAATATTATAAAGCAAAATTGTATGACATTGAATTCATTATGAGACAGGTGTAATTGCAGATATTTTTAATCAAATGAATTGTATTATTGGAATATTATAAAGCAAACTGTATAACTTTGGATTTATTATTATAAAGGTAATGTGTTCATTTTCTTTGAAGTAAATTTACTATAAAATGTCAGACATTAATTGTAATAGAAATATTGAACATGGTTTATTTAAAGTTTTATAAAGCAAAAGTGTATGACATTGAGTTTATTATTAGAGTGATGTAGTTTATTATTAGAGTGATGTAATGTGCAGATTTTCCTTGACGCAAATCTTCTATAACACATGAGACATTAACTTGACCATGGTTTTCCTAGAATAATATAAAGCAAAATAATTGTATGGCATTGAGTTTATTATGAGAGAGATGTTATCGGTAGAATTTCTTTGAAGCAAATCTACTATAATTATGAGCTTGTGTACAGTATTTATAAACCTTATACATTCTGACCTTTCGAGATCCATAAAATATGGAGACATAGAACTTCGTGTGACAGTTTTTATTACTCTGGACTTTTAAAACGTTTTATTTGCGCGACTCCATGTTTGTGAAAGTGAAGTCGATGCTTAGAATGGGAATTCATATTAGCGGCATTACAACGCCATGGCAATACCATTAAGTTTGAATCAAAAGTTAAGTCACAAATGAAGCTTTTGCCGAAGGTCTACACTTTGAGCTTTACATTTATAGGGCATGTGGTATATTTCGTATATAACACATACACGTACACTCGCGCACGCATGCACATGTATGCGCAGTAAGTCCTAGACTTCAGCATATAGTTATTTTCCCTGCAGTCACTATATACATCTATAGTAGTAAGATATAATGAGTAGATTCATTTCCATAGGGCCTATTTTCGGTCTGTAACCTCAAATATAGCTCGACGCCATATTACAGAAAACTTGCATGCTTAGCTAGATATTACTCGTTTAATATTCACGAAGGAATATAGTAATAAACTAATGTTCAGATTATTCTTATTTGATTGCAGAATGAATAAAATAACTGATTACTGTCTTAACATTAACTAATTTACTGCTACGGTCAAATCGATTCTAACTTTGGAATTAAGCCAACATCATTCAATTTCTTTTAAGGTTTTTTGTTTGAAACATGTTTTAATAATAAGAATCAAAACTATATTTGAAAAATGTTCAAAACATTTGAAATAAACTTTAAATTATTCAGCGCGTACTTTATTTAAGGTCAACATTTATTCATATATAAAACGTTTCATTTTAGTGCGCATTTAGCCTTTTTGTAAATAACTTTGGATGTTATAGAAATAATACCATGAAAATGCAAGCAAGAAACATGATCTAACTGGCAGAAAATAAACACAATTTACTTCATAAGAAATAAAAATGCAAACTTACATGATGGCGGTAGGGCGTCCCTTGGATGAAAACTTGAACAACTTGCTTTTCAGCAATTTAAAATCCGGGTAACACGGGTAGAGAGGGGTTCGACATGGGTATACGTAACATTTTAAATCATTTTTTATTCACTCATACTGAATAAAAAAAAAAAACACAACTTGGATTTCAGTATGAATATTTTAATAACTGAGGGTCATTGGATCTCTAAATGCTATTTTCACCCGATACACACGGTTACGGTATGGTGGTAACACCGTCAGCCAAAACGTACCCCCGTTACATTCAGGTGTCTATCTTTGTGGAAGATTGTGTGTATCTCAATGATGCGGAAACATATTTGTTTGTATACCTCTTCTCTAATAGACGTACGATTATGTTCTCTCTAAAATTGTGAAAGGGGAAAACTTATTGACCGCGTTTTTTGGTAGATGGGTACAAAAAAATCTGGAGCAGAACAGACGATTTTCGTCGTAAACATCAACAACTAAATTCATGTAGTTTAGTTTCTTGGTTATATCCATGCAATTAATGGGTGGATGAGTGAGTTAGTGAGCATGTGAGTGAGTGAGCGAGTGGGCGAGCAAGAATGTGCTTGATGGAGAAGGTAAGCGAATTAATAAATGTATGAGTAAATGAATGAACGAACGAACGACTGTTTAACGACACCCCAGCACAGGCAAGTGGGTGTCAAACAATGTTAAATATATAAATGAATCGACGATCAGCATCAATATATTTAAAGGAATGAATGGAAGGATGGATGGATGGAAGGATGAATGAATGGATGGATGAACGAACGAACGAACAGACGAACAAATGTTTAACGACACCCCAGCACAGGCAAGTGTGTGTGTGTGTGTGTGTGTGTGTGTGTGTGTGTGTGTGTGTGTGTGTATGAATGGATGAATGGATGGAAAGATGAAAGATGAATGAATTGAACAAATGTGCACTAAAGGTAGTTACAGGCCCGTAGCCAGTGGGGGATCGGACCCCCCCCCCCCCCCCAAGCAACTCGTGCTTCACCATACGCCTAAACGACTCCCCTCCTCAAAATCCTGGCTACGGGCGTGAGTTATATTGTCAGGTGCATGTCGGGATTATTAAATACATATGCATGATAAGTAATTATCAACTACTTTAGCTTTGGTGCTCGGTATTCAAGCTGGCTCATGACAGGTGCCACCGGCATAGCAAGATACGCTCATCTTTCGAGAGCACCCACTATCACCTCTGTTTTAACAGTGATTCATGAGTGCATCCACCTCAACTATTTAAATATCCAGTGACTTGTTTAGTCAAACACGTATTTGAGTGGCAGTCCTCCTACTAACAAACTAGAAATGTCCTCTTTTGACTCTTTTGAGTGCATTTCAGTCAAAACGTCATGTAATCATTGGCGAGGACAGGATTGTATATGTGGAGGCACTCACATTGGGGAGGACAGGATTGTATATGTGGAGGCACTCACATTGGAGAGGGAAAACCGCATTGTCTACGAGTCGTGAAAATGTATAACGGGGCGGAAATATTGAGGTGTCACTGAGGAGCATTGCCCCATGCCATCTTCACCCAGCCCATCCCTACATCCAGGCTACGCCAGTGTGTGTAAGTTCAAAGACCCATGCCTCACTTTCATTAGAAAAAGTTAACATTATTGGAAATGGAATCGAAATGGTCCAGCAGAACCTATAGCAGATATTGACTAGATAATCTTTTTTTTTCTTCTTTTTTTAATTGTATTTTAATTAAATAAAACTTTACTTATTGATTGCTTAATTAGGTAACACTCGACCATATGTTCATAATCATCTTGATCTTGGCAGTTACAGCTGTACATTGTTGATAATAGTTTTTGGCTTAAATTTCATAACAATTGTAAATGATGCAACGATAAATGGTGTTAGGTGGTCATTTCAAAGAAACATCTTTAACGAAATAATATTTACACTGTATTACTGAAAACCACGCAATTTGTACTCGTCATTATTTCACCAAAACGATATACATTTTTAAAACGTGTTCAATAGAAGTCACGCTGCTTATAAAGTATTATTTTAAGGTAGCGTATGTATAGTTATTTTTAATCATGATTGTATATATTTTATGAAGAACTCTATTGTCATCTTGCCACTGTAAATATTTGTAGTACAATAATTCCTCTTATTAGTCGATGGTCCAGAGCCGAAATTCGTATCACCTGGGCGAGCAAAGTCTGGTGTGTATTTTAATAATCCTATGCCTGTAGTTAATAAATTAATGTGATAGTATGTGTTGTCTGACAACTTGGGTGTACAAATAAAGTTTCAACTTTCAAGTGTATCAGTTTTATTTGAAAAAGTTAACATTATCGGCAACGGGAATTGATTTAGTCGAAAAGAACCTGTACATCCGAGGTGGACCTCCTCAGCAGATGGTACGTGAAACAAAATACACAAACAGACTATCTGAGTAACGATCCGAGATGCTCCCTGTTACTGACACGCCACATGATTGTGCACAAAACCTATTGTAACTGATTACATTGTTGACGAGTGTCTAAAGAATGCAAGTTCGAATTATTTACTGACATTGAGCTCCACAGCTCATCTTTACGCTGACAATCAGGGGCGATCTAAGGGGGGGAGGGGGGGACGCGTAATGTCTCACCCCGCCTCTTGAAAATGACAGGTATCTTGGGTTTTCTTGGGGTTTCCCCACCCCCCTTCAAATAACACATTCCTGTAATTGCAAAAGAGACCCTGCCCGCTACCGACCCCGGTCGGGCTGTTGGTGCTCTCTTGCACCTGCCAAGGCGGGCGGTTCCCTTTCCCACCCACCCCAACCCTTGTCCTGTCTTGGACGGAGGAGAGGGCCAAGGCCGGCACCTGCGCCCATGACAGGCGTGCGCTACAACAGCTTGCTCTGAATGTGCACGTAAAGCCCTATGACATGACCTGATCTGACCTAACCTAATTGCAAAGAGACTTTTTCCACACAAATATGTTGTTGTCTCTGTCATAGGCGTACGGTCTGCCATTTTTGCAGTGGGCAATGAAAATGCCTGAATTAAAACGAAAATGCTCGAATTTGGGAAAACAACATTTATCCATATTAGCATAACTGGCAAACAGCTCTCTAGGGTTGAAAACGAACCATTACAACTATCATTGTGGTTAGAATTATGAAATTACATGGTGAACAGATTTCAGGCCAGCTCATTTTGTTGAAATATCTCTGTCGGTTTAGCCCAGCGCTTGTCTCCCTTTGTGTTAGCATGTGGTACGTGCGTCAGGAGGACTGATTCCCATAGATCCTTTACGTCAAAAGAGAACCGAAGAATTGGCATGTAACTCTGGATCTAAAACGAATAACGCTAAAATTCATATATATATATATTAAAAAAATATTAAGTTTTAAACATACCAAATAGCGGAGCGGGACGTAGTCCAGTGGTAAAGCATTCGCGTGATGCGCGGTCGGTCTGGGATCGATCCCCGTCGGTGGCCCCATTGGGATATTTCTTGCTCCAGCCAGTGCACCACGACTGGTATATCAAAGGCCGTGGTATGTGCAATCCTGTCTATGGGATGGTGCATATAAAAGATCCCTTGCTGCTAATTGAAAAAGTAGCCCATGAAGTGGCGACAGCGGGTTTCCTCTCTCAATATCTGTGGACCTTAACCATATGTCCGATGCAGTATAACCGTAAATAAAATGTGTTTAGTTAAATCTTTTTTCAGATACAGGTTTGAAGGCACCCGAGGGTACGGTTTCACGCACATTTCTGCCTTTAGTCTGTGTATTAGTACATGTATAACATACATATCTTGGCTTTCCCGGCATTTTGTCTTCACACCTGTACTAAAATTGAGATTCAGTGTATTACAGTTTGATGGTAATTTAATAACAAAACCTGAAAAAAATGTCTTAAATTGTGATATATGTTTGTAAAAATTATAAGAAAAGGTTTATTTAAATAAAAGAGGTAATTAAAAAACGTATCTGTAAAATAATTAGCTAGCTGTGTAAATTTGTTGATTATTCATAATATTATCTGTATGTGTATGTATTTTTGAACTATGCACGGTTGTGATGTAAACAAAAAAGTCGTAAATACAATCTAATTAAAATTAGCTCCACTATTACATGGGAGGCCAGTGGAGCTAATTTTAATCAGATTGTCGTAATAATAATAATAATAATAATAACAGTACATTTTTTTAAAAATCCAAATGGACAAAAACTGTTTAACATGTAACTAACATTTAACAGCTGTAATGTTCATATCAGATGGTCATAAGCTAGATTGTACATAATGTCTTATGCAAAATACCAAGTGCGCCGAATCACCGGACGCGCCGATACGCCGGACACGATTGTACTTTCTTCAAATGAATTTGATCTGAAGGAAAAAAGAATGAAACGTTATTTTTATAGGGACATTCTTGAGTTTGCTGCATTGTAAGATGTTTTCGACTAATAAAATATTTCTACGATTAAATTTACATATTAAATATATTTTCATGTTTAGAATATCAGTGTCTGTATATTCAATGTGTTTCTGGTCGTTTTAATATTTGTAAGAAGCCCAAACTGGATGTTGTCTTCAAATAATTTCGTACGCACGAAAAAATATATTTTAGGAAATAAATGAAATCTAACCTAATACAAATATTAGGACGACCAGAAACATATTTAATATACAGCCACTAATATTTTACGCAGAAAAATATATTTGATATGTAATTACAATCGTTAAAAAGTTTCTGTTCGTCGATAACATCTTAAAAATTGCAGCAAACTCAGGAATGTCCCTTTACAGAAACTGTTCTAAGTTTGTTGCCATTGTAACATAGTAGCGACTAGTACTGTACGTCTTTTTTTTTTGATAACTAAAAAAAAGAAGAAATTTTCCTGTTTGGAAAATATTAGTGCACGACCACATTAGATATGCGGAAACTGATATTAGAAACAAGAAGATCTATTTAATGTAATGTTAGTCGCCAAAAAGGCTCTGTTAGTCAAAAACATCTTACAGTTAAAGTTTGTTTTGTTTAACGACACCACTAGAGCACATTGATTTATTAATCATCGGCTATTGGATGCCAAACATTTGGTAATTTTGACACATAGTCTTAGAGAGGAAACCCGCAAACTTTTTTCCATTAGTAGCAAGAGGTCTTCAATATGCACCATCTCATATACCACGGCCTTTGATATACCAGTCGTGGTGCACTGGCTGGAACGAGAAATAGCCCAATGGGCTCACCGACGAGGATCGACCCTAGACCGACCGCGCATCAAGCGAGCGCTTTACCACTGAGCTACGTCCCGCCTTGTAACATCTTACAGTGGCTGCAAACTGGGGACAGTTCTTTTAACCTCTGTTCTTGTAGCATCTTACAGTGACTGCAAACTGGGGACAGTTCTTTTAACCTCTGTTCTTGTAGCATCTTACAGTGGCTGCAAACTGGGGACAGTTCTTTTAACCTCTGTTCTTGTAGCATCTTACAGTGACTGCAAACTGGGGACAGTTCTTTTAACATCTGTTCTTGTAGCATCTTACAGTGACTGCAAACTGGGGACAGTTCTTTTAACCTCTGTTCTTGTAGCATCTTACAGTGACTGCAAACTGGGGACAGTTCTTTTAACCTCTGTTCTTGTAGCATCTTACAGTGGCTGCAAACTGGGGACAGTTCTTTTAACCTCTGTTCTTGTAGCATCTTACAGTGACTGCAAACTGGGGACAGTTCTTTTAACCTCTGTTCTTGTAGCATCTTACAGTGGCTGCAAACTGGGGACAGTTCTTTTAACCTCTGTTCTTGTAGCATCTTACAGTGGCTGCAAACTGGGGACAGTTCTTTTAACCTCTGTTCTTGTAGCATCTTACAGTGACTGCAAACTGGGGACAGTTCTTCTAACCTCTGTTCTTGTAACATCTTACAGTGGCTGCAAACTGGGGACAGTTCTTTTAACCTTTGTTCTTGTAGCATCTTACAGTGACTGCAAACTGGGGACAGTTCTTTTAACATCTGTTCTTGTAGCATCTTACAGTGGCTGCAAACTGGGGACAGTTCTTTTAACCTCTGTTCTTGTAGCATCTTACAGTGACTGCAAACTGGGGACAGTTCTTCTAACCTCTGTTCTTGTAGCATCTTACAGTGGCTGCAAACTGGGGACAGTTCTTTTAACCTCTGTTCTTGTATAAGTCAACCCAGGCAGACGAGTTTCGTGCTCAAGAAAGTCTCAACCTTGTGGGACATTAGCATGGGTGTCGATCGGTGGGGGACAGGGGGGACGCGTCCCCCTCACTTTTCAATGCCGGGGGACAATCTATATAAATGTTGAAAAATTGACCTCTTGTAGGGCTATACTGAGGTGTTTTCTGCTGGCTAGCCGAGCTGTTTTCTGACCACATTCACAGGAATGTAAAAACTCGGGATATGAAAAAAAAATTCGCCTTGAGCGGGGAGGGGGGGGGGGTCGACCCCAACCCCCCCCCCCCACCCGCACACGCGCTTGCACACTAACACTAACACGCCCCCCCCCCCCCCCCCCACCCCACACACACACACTTTTAAAGCCGGATTGACGCCCATGGACATAAGTATATAAGTAAAATATATAATTTTCAGGATACGGTATGCTTATCATGGGATCAAGATTATATAACTTTTTCTTTTTTTTCTGTTTCTCCTTTAGATACATGATTATTTTCCTACAAAACAGTGTAATACATAATGCCTACAGTTGAGATGCACACGAGGCCCACGATTGCTTGTAGATGTGTGAATGCGATGTCAACAGGCGTATTAATCAGTGTCTCAAATGGTCACGTTTCTTTGATTGTTATCGTAATGATATTCGCTCGACTGGTTCAGTCACGCTAGCTTCCCAAATGCTAAAAGCTAGCGTTAGAGTCTTAGACTGTGCAAACGCATCAGAGCTTGTAGCCTTTGCTCGCCGAACCGCAGTAAACTATCTGAACTAATGTCCTGGGGAAAAAGAAATGAACTAGCGAGGTCAACGTTTGTAAATAAACAAGTAAAGGAAAGGAATGTGTTAAGGACACACCAACATATTTAAAGTACGGCTAATAGGTATCTAACATGCTTATGGTAAATAGGACACTGGTCTAGACACGCGGTCGGTTAGGAATCGATCCCCGTCGGTGGGCCCATTGGATGATTGGGTTATTTCTCATCACAGCTAGTGCACCACGACTGATATATCAAAGGCCGTGGTATGTGCTATCCTGTTTGTGGGATGGTGCATATAAAAGATCCCTTGCTACTAATGGAAAAATGTAGCGGGTTTCCTCTCTAAGACACACACATATATCAAAATTACCAAATGTTTGACATCCAGTAGCCGATGATTAATAAATCAATGTGTTCTAGTGGTGTCGTTAAACAAAACAAATATTGGTCTACACAGAGAACCCCGTCACCACCATACAGGCGTCCCTTAAATTGTGTTTCTAGCAGTAAAATATGTTTTATGTCAACTTTTCAAGGTTATACAAGGTTAAAACAGCAATAATTGTTTGAACGACGATTTTGTTGTGGTTCGGTTGGATTTTGTTTTGTTTTTTGTTTGTTGGGTGGGGTTTTTGTTTTGGAGGGGTGTTGTTTTTCTGGAGTGTGGGGGTTCCATTTTTGTTTTTGTTTGCTTGTTTGAGGTTTTGTTTTGTTTGGGGTTGTTTTTGTTGTTTGGTTGTTTGTCGTTGTTTTATTGTTGTGTTGTTGTTTTGTTTTGTTTGTTGTTGTTGTTTTTGTGTTGTTTTTTTTTTTTTTTTTTTTTTGGGGGGGGAGAGGCCTTGATGTTATTATTGTTGTTTTTGAATGGCGGGGGATTAAAGAAGAAAGCAAATACGGGCGCATATATACCTACACTTATTTGTGTTTGTTACACACATTGCAACAAAAAGTACTTTCTAAAACCATCGTCACATTAAAAAAAAAAACGTATCCTTAAACTATGAGATGATATTAAAGATTAACTCCGAAACGTATAAATAGAGAATAATACATGAGTGGTCGCTAGATACCATTTATCTTACAATGAGTTGTTTTAAAACGTATCTAACGAGCGAAAGAAAAATGGTATCTAACGGACACGAAGGTATTATTCTATTTTTTACATTTCCTCAAAAAACAGATTTTAAGCAAATTTTAACATCTTTTTCGACAAAATGTTATTTACATCCATTCACTTGTACCTAACTTACGCGTCGATTTCAATTGTGTTGGGGGGGGGGGGAGGGGGTCACTGGGTGTATGGCATTGGTGACCTGGTCATCACCTAGGAGCAGCCAGTCGTATGTCTTGAAATTGTTAAGACACACACACATATGTAAACAAGTATGTGTTATCAAAAATAACGAATGATGTTCTCACCAACAGGTGTGTAAGAAAAGCATTTTATTCAATCGCGTTTATGAAATTGACGAACTACAACAAAAGTTGCTGAAACGGGCGAATAATGACAATGTGGACAGGGACCAGAGAGGTTGGAGCAACAATGTCTTGGGCCGAAACATGATGGCAGTTACGAAGACACACGAGTGTTACCGAATGATTCCAGTGGGCGTATAAAACCAAAAATACTCGGACCAGTCCTGTTGCGTACTGAAATCAAAACCTAAAACCCCACCAACCACGTGTTCATTAGTAGTGCTAAATATAAATATATCCATACATACAGAGTCATATCGAAACTAAAACTACAAACTGAAATCACGGAATGTTTCTAATTTGCATTTCGACTGCACTCACTTTCACTGATCTCGTCTCGCCATATCTGGGCCCAATTTCACAAAACATCGTAGGCCTAGTTTTAAATCTACGACTAATGCACAATTCTCATTGCTATTTTAGTTCAACAAATATAGTTAGAAGTACACGTATTCTATTTCCATTCGTCCTTAAAATGCTCCATTTTCCGTAATGATGTAATTTTCTGGGTGAAATAGATGCCAAACACGTGTAAACGCTGGCCCGGTATAATTGCTAGTAGCAGACGTAAACTTACGAAGGAAGGAAATTTTTTATTTAACGACGCACTCAAGACATTTTATTTATGGTTATATGGCGTCGGACATATGTTTAAGGACCACACAGATATCGAAAGAGGAAACCCGCTGTCGCCACTTCGTGGGCTATTCTTTACGATTAGCAGCAAGGGATCTTTTATATGCACCATCCCGCAGACAGGATAACACATATCAAGGTATTTGATATACCAGTCGTGGTGCACTGGCTGGATCGAGAAATAACCCAATGGGCCCATCGACGGGGATCGATCCCAGACCGACCGCACATCAAGCGAGCGCTTTACCACTGGGCTACGTCCCGTCCTAACCTTACGATGTTTTGTGAAATTGACCCCTGGCCCGTAGGTGTGTATGTGAAATTGACCCCTGGCCCGTAGGTGTGTATGTGAAATTGACCCCTGGCCCGTAGGTGTATATGTGAAATTGACCCCTGGCCCGTAGGTGTATATGTGAAAGGTGGAGTGGGCAGGGGGTTTAAACGTGTGTTTTGCTTTATATAACAGCTGTTATTCACTTACGACTCACCATTTAGTAATACAAAATACAAACACAGTGGCGGGATCTAGTTCAATCGGTAGAACGCTCGCCTTTGGTCGCAGGATCCAATCCCTTCAGTCGAAGTTTGACCATTCTCAGAATAAAACGAAGGAAGGAAATGTTTTATTTTACGACGCACTCAACACATTTTATTTACGGTTATATGGCGTCAAACATATGGTTATGGACCACACAGATATTGACAGAGGAAACCCGCTGTCGCCACTTCATGGGCTACTCTTTTCGATTTGCAGCAAGGGATCTTTTATATGCACCATCCCACAGATAGAATAACACATACCACGGCCTTTGTTACACCAGTTGTGGAGCACTGGCTGGAACGAGAAATAGCCCAATGGGTCCACTGACGGGGATCGATCCTAGACAGACCGCGCATCAAGCGAATACTTTACCACTGGGCTACGTCCCGCCCCATTCTCCGATTGGGTTTTCCCCCGTCACAAGTGTTATGTATATGTGTTGTGGTGTCTGTGGGAAAGTGCATAATACATTATGTAAAAGATCCCTTGCTGGTTAATGGGAAAATGTAGCGAGTTTTCTCTAAGATTATATATGTCTGAATTACTAAATGAATTACCAAATGTTTAACATCAACTAATCGATGATTAATAAATCAATGCGCTCCAGTTATAAAACAAACTTTAACTTTTAAACTTTTAATGTACCTGCCTAGTGTGTTAGCTAAACCGTAATTTAATATAAACCGTATTTTGTCTAATTGCAAATACAATGTCTCGAGAACATGGACCGATTTCCTGGTTGTTTCTCCCCTTCCCAATAAGTGCCCCACAAATGGAATATCAAAGGTAGTGGTAGGTGCTGTCCTGTCTATGGAAAAATGCACATAAAAGATCCCTTGCTGCTAATGGGAAAAAAATTAGCGGATTTTCTCCCAGACTACAAGTCAGGATTATCAAATGTTTGAGGCGTTTAATTTATAGACATTTGACTGATAATTGTAGCCTGCAATTTTATCAGGTGAAAAAATATAGCACTTCAATTACTTGATATGATATGTAAGTTTAGACTTTCTGTCCATCCATCGAATGTCAAATCGAGTCGTTACTCCAACAGAGGTGAGACGTAGCCCAGTGGTAAAGTACACGCCTGATGCGCGGTCGGTTTTGAATCGATCCCTGTCGGTGGGCCCGTTACAACCAGTGCACCACAAGGTGGTGGCATGTGCTATGCTGCCTGGGGAATGGTACATATAAAAGATCCCTTGCTATTAATGAAAAAAATGTAGCGGGTTTCCTCTCTAAGACAATAGATCATAATTATCAAATGTTTAACATCCAATAGCCCATGATTAATAAATCAATGTGCTCTAGTGGTGTCGTTAAACAAAACAAACTTTTTAACACTTAATTTCAAAATGTTCTAAGAAGCATGCGCCAGAATCAGATCTCTCACCCTTTGGGAACTTGGCACATTTGCCTTCGACAAACTCAAGTTACCCTTTTTGGAATTTTGTGACCCCCAACCCCCACCCCACCCGTAACAAAATCCAGAATCTGCCCCTACGGAAAATGCTTGTTCGGTGGCTGCGAATATAAAATTATTAAAAAAAAACTGTTAGGCTAAATACTATTTGATATTATAGCAAATATTTAGTTGAAAATCTGTCCATTCAGACTTAACCTTTAGTTGACCGGCCTCGGTGGCGTTGTGGTTAGGCCATCGGTCTATAGGCTGGTAGGTACTGTGTTCGGATCCCAGTCGAGGCATGGAATTTTTAATCCAGATACCGACTCCAAACCCTGGGTGAGTGCTCCGCAAGGCTCAATGGGTAGGTGTAAACCACTTGCACCGACCAGTGATCCATAACTGGTTCAACAAAGGCCATGGTTTGTGCTATCCTGCCTGTGGGAAGCGCAAATAAAAGATCCCTTGCTGCCTGTCGTAAAAGAGTAGCCTATGTGGCGACAGCGGGTTTCCTCTAAAAAAAGAGTGTCAGAATGACCATATGTTTGACGTCCAATAGCCGATGCTAAGATAAAAAATCAATGTGCTCTAGTGGGTCGTTAAATAAAACAAACTTTACTTTTTAACCTTTAGTTAGGGCTGGGTTTAGCTCAGTCAGTTAAGTGCTCGCTTAAGGTGCTTGCGTCGCAGGATCGAACTATGTCGGTAGATCCATTCAACTGATTGGGTTTTTCTCGTTCCAACCAGTGCACCACAATTGGACAAAGGCCGTGGTAAGTGCATATTACAAAAGATCCATTGCTTCATTAGGGAAAATGTATTAGGTTTCCTCTGATGACTACGAGTCAGAAGTACCAGATGTTTGACATCCAATAGCCGATGATTAATCAATGTGCTCGCGTGGTGTCGTTAAACAAACTAAACTTTAGCTTTTCACTTCCGTCTATAAGGTCAGAGATAGAACACTCAGACTACACTTTGATATCAAGATTTCTTGATTTCAAATAAATAAATAAATATCCATTCCCCCACCTCAGAAAAGAAGAGAAGAAGCCAAACCAGAAACAAAATACTACGATAAAAAAAAAAAAAAAAAAAACAATTAATAGAAGGGCGCTCCATGATGAAAGCATTTTAAAATATTTATTTTATATTTTATTCATTCATCCTTTGATCCATTCATAAAAAAATTCATTAATTAATTCATCCATTGATTCATCTATCCATTCATTCATCAGCTGTTCAGTCTGGAATTTGGGGTCGAAATGTTTTGGACAGGATTGGGCTAGGGACCTAGCTTCAACTACGACCGATGTATCCTACAATATGACGGAAAGAGCCGATAATACTCGACAACGACAAAGAATTTCCAGTCAGTAAAACGTCAGATGATTGGCTCTTCGTAAAGGGTATTTTCTACAATTGACCAATTACAAAAACGCTCACTAATAAATATATATTCTAAATATAGAAAATGGGACTTTTTCTTGGAAAAATGATTTCTTGGAAGTAGGAAGATATGTCGAACACACACTTGGAAGCGTTTTGAGCAATCATTAGCTATCTCTCACACTGTAACAGTTCATTTGTTTTGATTTGTGATTACTGTTCATATCTACAGGCAGGTGAGATTTTGTACAGAACTGCTTAGCGTGTTATAAAGTGTCAATTATCAATATCATGAATATGATATTGAGAATGGCCATATTAAATTGCGTTTTGGACTCATCTACCATGATAGTTCACAAGAAATAGTGGTGTTTTTTTGTTTTGTTTTTTTATTTAAAGTAAAAATGTATTTTTAAATACTTAACAACATCGTTTCATTTTCTTGGAGAAGGGCTGGACACACTTGTTTTGGTAGTCTGATTGCTATGCCGTGACACTGACCGTCACAGGGTCTAACTTCCCCTAAGCGGGTCCGACTATTTACCCCCAAGACACCCCCAAGATACCACAAACACCACCAAGACACCACAAAACACCACCAAGATACCCCAAGATACCCCAAGACTGTAAATATTTTGTTTAATGTCAGTGGAAAATGACGTAAAAGAATTCATTTTAAGCCTTAAAGGAAGGGACAATTAAGGCATTTGGTCTGGTATGCATATTCAACGATATATAATGAACATTATTGCTTAATATCAACAAGTATAATCGTATAGTTAATTAATAAAATGGTTAAATGTGACGGCTATTATATATAACGGGCGCAGCCATTTTGTACCATCTCAGTGAGTACACCCACTGGCGAGCTGGTGGTTACGTAATACTTAACGCATAACGTCAGGAATGAGCCTTAGAACTAAAGAAACAGCAATAAGTATATCCAGTACTATATATATTAGTTTTCAATACAAAATAAAATACCATTGTCAAAGTGCCTACACAACAAGTCGAAATAATTAACAATGTTTTGTTCATGCATTAACCTACGTACTGAAATAATACACGTAGTGTTTTCTTAATTAATTGGTCTATGCTGTAAGTTGCTTCTACCTGTGATTCCTGACTGGCAGGTATGACGTATTTGGTTGGTATCCAGACGAGCCAATTAATTGACGCTGTCTAGACACAAAAATACATACCGGTATTGTGGAATATTACCTGTCGCCCCTAAAATGGTAATGAATATGGTTTATTACTGTAAATAGTTTTGTAAAATTATTGATTAAGTAGACTTTTCCATCTAAAACCACAGAACTGACCAATTACGTAGTCCCAAAGAAAAGAAAATTGTCACTTGGGCATCGTGGGGTGTCGTTTTTGCTCCAACATAGCATATCAATAGGCCTAATAGTGTACATTTTCCCTTTGGATTATTTAACAGAGAAAAATACTATAACCCCATTTTGTTCCGTTAATGCATCTTGAAATATATTTAGTTAAATAGTTTATTCTATTATTACGTCATTTATGCTGTTTTACAAGTCAGGTTGATCAAAGAGAAGCACCTTGTCGAAAATTACTGCTTTTGTTTACACTGTACATACAGGAGATGGTCAGGAGCTGATGTCACTTCGCCCCAAGCTATCCCACCGGTCGTCACAAAAACGAAACCAAATGGCTGCTCCCAGTTAGCAGGAATAATCATTGGTGTGGTGGAGTGTGAACTCTTGTTTCATTTGAAACCAAATAAAATTTCATGCAAACTAACGTGTTGGTTACATATGTGGTTAGTCACACCGACAAATCACATGCGACAAGTCGGTGCGACAAATGGCATGATGAGAACACGGCTTAATCAGTTATAATGAACTGGGCTTTTAAAAAAACCGGTCTATTTACATATGACAAAGCGCGGGGTGGCGAGGGGGAGGTGGCGAAAAAAAAACCCCACAGCCCAGTGGTAAAGGGCATTCGGTTTGGGATCGATCCCTGTTGGTGGGCCCACTGGGCTATTTCTTGTTCCAGCCAGTGCACTATGACTGGTATATCAAAGGCCGTGATATGTTCTATCCTGTCTGTGGGATGGTGTATATAAAAGACCCCTTACTATTAATGGATGAATGTAGCGGGTTTCCTCTCTAATTAAGACTATGTGTCAAAATTACCAAATCATTTGACATCCAATAGCCGATTATTAACAAATCAATGTGCTCTAGTGGTGACGTTAAACAAAACAAACTTTTTAACACTTAATTTCAAAATGTTCCAAGAAGCATGCGCCAGAATCAGATCTCTCACCCTTTGGGAACTCGGCACATTTGCCTTCGACAAACTCAAGTTACCCTTTTTGGAATTTTGTGACCCCCAACCCCCACCCCACCCGTAACAAAATCCAGAATCTGCCCCTACGGAAAATGCTTGTTCGGTGGCTGCGAATATAAAATTATTAAAAAAAACCTGTTAGGCTAAATACTATTTGATATTATAGCAAATATTTAGTTGAAAATCTGTCCATTCAGACTTAACCTTTAGTTGACCGGCCTCGGTGGCGTTGTGGTTAGGCCATCGGTCTATAGGCTGGTAGGTACTGTGTTCGGATCCCAGTCGAGGCATGGAATTTTTAATCCAGATACCGACTCCAAACCCTGGGTGAGTGCTCCGCAAGGCTCAATGGGTAGGTGTAAACCACTTGCACCGACCAGTGATCTATAACTGGTTCAACAAAGGCCATGGTTTGTGCTATCCTGCCTGTGGGAAGCGCAAATAAAAGATCCCTTGCTGCCTGTCGTAAAAGAGTAGCCTATGTGGCGACAGCGGGTTTCCTCTAAAAAAAGAGTGTCAGAATGACCATATGTTTGACGTCCAATAGCCGATGCTAAGATAAAAAATCAATGTGCTCTAGTGGGGTCGTTAAATAAAACAAACTTTACTTTTTAACCTTTAGTTAGGGCTGGGTTTAGCTCAGTCAGTTAAGTGCTCGCTTAAGGTGCTTGCGTCGCAGGATCGAACTATGTCGGTAGATCCATTCAACTGATTGGGTTTTTCTCGTTCCAACCAGTGCACCACAATTGGACAAAGGCCGTGGTAAGTGCATATTACAAAAGATCCATTGCTTCATTAGGGAAAATGTATTAGGTTTCCTCTGATGACTACGAGTCAGAAGTACCAGATGTTTGACATCCAATAGCCGATGATTAATCAATGTGCTCGCGTGGTGTCGTTAAACAAACTAAACTTTAGCTTTTCACTTCCGTCTATAAGGTCAGAGATAGAACACTCAGACTACACTTTGATATCAAGATTTCTTGATTTCAAATAAATAAATAAATATCCATTCCCCCACCTCAGAAAAGAAGAGAAGAAGCCAAACCAGAAACAAAATACTACGATAAAAAAAAAAAAAAAAAACCAATTAATAGAAGGGCGCTCCATGATGAAAGCATTTTAAAATATTTATTTTATATTTTATTCATTCATCCTTTGATCCATTCATAAAAAAATTCATTAATTAATTCATCCATTGATTCATCTATCCATTCATTCATCAGCTGTTCAGTCTGGAATTTGGGGTCGAAATGTTTTGGACAGGATTGGGCTAGGGACCTAGCTTCAACTACGACCGATGTATCCTACAATATGACGGAAAGAGCCGATAATACTCGACAACGACAAAGAATTTCCAGTCAGTAAAACGTCAGATGATTGGCTCTTCGTAAAGGGTATTTTCTACAATTGACCAATTACAAAAACGCTCACTAATAAATATATATTCTAAATATAGAAAATGGGACTTTTTCTTGGAAAAATGATTTCTTGGAAGTAGGAAGATATGTCGAACACACACTTGGAAGCGTTTTGAGCAATCATTAGCTATCTCTCACACTGTAACAGTTCATTTGTTTTGATTTGTGATTACTGTTCATATCTACAGGCAGGTGAGATTTTGTACAGAACTGCTTAGCGTGTTATAAAGTGTCAATTATCAATATCATGAATATGATATTGAGAATGGCCATATTAAATTGCGTTTTGGACTCATCTACCATGATAGTTCACAAGAAATAGTGGTGTTTTTTTGTTGTTTTTTTTTATTTAAAGTAAAAATGTATTTTTAAATACTTAACAACATCGTTTCATTTTCTTGGAGAAGGGCTGGACACACTTGTTTTGGTAGTCTGATTGCTATGCCGTGACACTGACCGTCACAGGGTCTAACTTCCCCTAAGCGGGTCCGACTATTTACCCCCAAGACACCCCCAAGATACCACAAACACCACCAAGACACCACAAAACACCACCAAGATACCCCAAGATACCCCAAGACTGTAAATATTTTGTTTAATGTCAGTGGAAAATGACGTAAAAGAATTCATTTTAAGCCTTAAAGGAAGGGACAATTAAGGCATTTGGTCTGGTATGCATATTCAACGATATATAATGAACATTATTGCTTAATATCAACAAGTATAATCGTATAGTTAATTAATAAAATGGTTAAATGTGACGGCTATTATATATAACGGGCGCAGCCATTTTGTACCATCTCAGTGAGTACACCCACTGGCGAGCTGGTGGTTACGTAATACTTAACGCATAACGTCAGGAATGAGCCTTAGAACTAAAGAAACAGCAATAAGTATATCCAGTACTATATATATTAGTTTTCAATACAAAATAAAATACCATTGTCAAAGTGCCTACACAACAAGTCGAAATAATTAACAATGTTTTGTTCATGCATTAACCTACGTACTGAAATAATACACGTAGTGTTTTCTTAATTAATTGGTCTATGCTGTAAGTTGCTTCTACCTGTGATTCCTGACTGGCAGGTATGACGTATTTGGTTGGTATCCAGACGAGCCAATTAATTGACGCTGTCTAGACACAAAAATACATACCGGTATTGTGGAATATTACCTGTCGCCCCTAAAATGGTAATGAATATGGTTTATTACTGTAAATAGTTTTGTAAAATTATTGATTAAGTAGACTTTTCCATCTAAAACCACAGAACTGACCAATTACGTAGTCCCAAAGAAAAGAAAATTGTCACTTGGGCATCGTGGGGTGTCGTTTTTGCTCCAACATAGCATATCAATAGGCCTAATAGTGTACATTTTCCCTTTGGATTATTTAACAGAGAAAAATACTATAACCCCATTTTGTTCCGTTAATGCATCTTGAAATATATTTAGTTAAATAGTTTATTCTATTATTACGTCATTTATGCTGTTTTACAAGTCAGGTTGATCAAAGAGAAGCACCTTGTCGAAAATTACTGCTTTTGTTTACACTGTACATACAGGAGATGGTCAGGAGCTGATGTCACTTCGCCCCAAGCTATCCCACCGGTCGTCACAAAAACGAAACCAAATGGCTGCTCCCAGTTAGCAGGAATAATCATTGGTGTGGTGGAGTGTGAACTCTTGTTTCATTTGAAACCAAATAAAATTTCATGCAAACTAACGTGTTGGTTACATATGTGGTTAGTCACACCGACAAATCACATGCGACAAGTCGGTGCGACAAATGGCATGATGAGAACACGGCTTAATCAGTTATAATGAACTGGGCTTTTAAAAAAACCGGTCTATTTACATATGACAAAGCAGGCGTGTGCGCGGGGTGGCGAGGGGGAGGTGGCGAAAAAAAAACCCCACAGCCCAGTGGTAAAGGGCATTCGGTTTGGGATCGATCCCTGTTGGTGGGCCCACTGGGCTATTTCTTGTTCCAGCCAGTGCACTATGACTGGTATATCAAAGGCCGTGATATGTTCTATCCTGTCTGTGGGATGGTGTATATAAAAGACCCCTTACTATTAATGGATGAATGTAGCGGGTTTCCTCTCTAATTAAGACTATGTGTCAAAATTACCAAATCATTTGACATCCAATAGCCGATTATTAACAAATCAATGTGCTCTAGTGGTGACGTTAAACAAAACAAACTTTTTAACACTTAATTTCAAAATGTTCCAAGAAGCATGCGCCAGAATCAGATCTCTCACCCTTTGGGAACTCGGCACATTTGCCTTCGACAAACTCAAGTTACCCTTTTTGGAATTTTGTGACCCCCAACCCCCACCCCACCCGTAACAAAATCCAGAATCTGCCCCTACGGAAAATGCTTGTTCGGTGGCTGCGAATATAAAATTATTAAAAAAAACCTGTTAGGCTAAATACTATTTGATATTATAGCAAATATTTAGTTGAAAATCTGTCCATTCAGACTTAACCTTTAGTTGACCGGCCTCGGTGGCGTTGTGGTTAGGCCATCGGTCTATAGGCTGGTAGGTACTGTGTTCGGATCCCAGTCGAGGCATGGAATTTTTAATCCAGATACCGACTCCAAACCCTGGGTGAGTGCTCCGCAAGGCTCAATGGGTAGGTGTAAACCACTTGCACCGACCAGTGATCTATAACTGGTTCAACAAAGGCCATGGTTTGTGCTATCCTGCCTGTGGGAAGCGCAAATAAAAGATCCCTTGCTGCCTGTCGTAAAAGAGTAGCCTATGTGGCGACAGCGGGTTTCCTCTAAAAAAAGAGTGTCAGAATGACCATATGTTTGACGTCCAATAGCCGATGCTAAGATAAAAAATCAATGTGCTCTAGTGGGGTCGTTAAATAAAACAAACTTTACTTTTTAACCTTTAGTTAGGGCTGGGTTTAGCTCAGTCAGTTAAGTGCTCGCTTAAGGTGCTTGCGTCGCAGGATCGAACTATGTCGGTAGATCCATTCAACTGATTGGGTTTTTCTCGTTCCAACCAGTGCACCACAATTGGACAAAGGCCGTGGTAAGTGCATATTACAAAAGATCCATTGCTTCATTAGGGAAAATGTATTAGGTTTCCTCTGATGACTACGAGTCAGAAGTACCAGATGTTTGACATCCAATAGCCGATGATTAATCAATGTGCTCGCGTGGTGTCGTTAAACAAACTAAACTTTAGCTTTTCACTTCCGTCTATAAGGTCAGAGATAGAACACTCAGACTACACTTTGATATCAAGATTTCTTGATTTCAAATAAATAAATAAATATCCATTCCCCCACCTCAGAAAAGAAGAGAAGAAGCCAAACCAGAAACAAAATACTACGATAAAAAAAAAAAAAAAAAAACAATTAATAGAAGGGCGCTCCATGATGAAAGCATTTTAAAATATTTATTTTATATTTTATTCATTCATCCTTTGATCCATTCATAAAAAAATTCATTAATTAATTCATCCATTGATTCATCTATCCATTCATTCATCAGCTGTTCAGTCTGGAATTTGGGGTCGAAATGTTTTGGACAGGATTGGGCTAGGGACCTAGCTTCAACTACGACCGATGTATCCTACAATATGACGGAAAGAGCCGATAATACTCGACAACGACAAAGAATTTCCAGTCAGTAAAACGTCAGATGATTGGCTCTTCGTAAAGGGTATTTTCTACAATTGACCAATTACAAAAACGCTCACTAATAAATATATATTCTAAATATAGAAAATGGGACTTTTTCTTGGAAAAATGATTTCTTGGAAGTAGGAAGATATGTCGAACACACACTTGGAAGCGTTTTGAGCAATCATTAGCTATCTCTCACACTGTAACAGTTCATTTGTTTTGATTTGTGATTACTGTTCATATCTACAGGCAGGTGAGATTTTGTACAGAACTGCTTAGCGTGTTATAAAGTGTCAATTATCAATATCATGAATATGATATTGAGAATGGCCATATTAAATTGCGTTTTGGACTCATCTACCATGATAGTTCACAAGAAATAGTGGTGTTTTTTTGTTTGTTTTTTTTATTTAAAGTAAAAATGTATTTTTAAATACTTAACAACATCGTTTCATTTTCTTGGAGAAGGGCTGGACACACTTGTTTTGGTAGTCTGATTGCTATGCCGTGACACTGACCGTCACAGGGTCTAACTTCCCCTAAGCGGGTCCGACTATTTACCCCCAAGACACCCCCAAGATACCACAAACACCACCAAGACACCACAAAACACCACCAAGATACCCCAAGATACCCCAAGACTGTAAATATTTTGTTTAATGTCAGTGGAAAATGACGTAAAAGAATTCATTTTAAGCCTTAAAGGAAGGGACAATTAAGGCATTTGGTCTGGTATGCATATTCAACGATATATAATGAACATTATTGCTTAATATCAACAAGTATAATCGTATAGTTAATTAATAAAATGGTTAAATGTGACGGCTATTATATATAACGGGCGCAGCCATTTTGTACCATCTCAGTGAGCGAGCTGGTGGTTACGTAATACTTAACGCATAACGTCAGGAATGAGCCTTAGAACTAAAGAAACAGCAATAAGTATATCCAGTACTATATATATTAGTTTTCAATACAAAATAAAATACCATTGTCAAAGTGCCTACACAACAAGTCGAAATAATTAACAATGTTTTGTTCATGCATTAACCTACGTACTGAAATAATACACGTAGTGTTTTCTTAATTAATTGGTCTATGCTGTAAGTTGCTTCTACCTGTGATTCCTGACTGGCAGGTATGACGTATTTGGTTGGTATCCAGACGAGCCAATTAATTGACGCTGTCTAGACACAAAAATACATACCGGTATTGTGGAATATTACCTGTCGCCCCTAAAATGGTAATGAATATGGTTTATTACTGTAAATAGTTTTGTAAAATTATTGATTAAGTAGACTTTTCCATCTAAAACCACAGAACTGACCAATTACGTAGTCCCAAAGAAAAGAAAATTGTCACTTGGGCATCGTGGGGTGTCGTTTTTGCTCCAACATAGCATATCAATAGGCCTAATAGTGTACATTTTCCCTTTGGATTATTTAACAGAGAAAAATACTATAACCCCATTTTGTTCCGTTAATGCATCTTGAAATATATTTAGTTAAATAGTTTATTCTATTATTACGTCATTTATGCTGTTTTACAAGTCAGGTTGATCAAAGAGAAGCACCTTGTCGAAAATTACTGCTTTTGTTTACACTGTACATACAGGAGATGGTCAGGAGCTGATGTCACTTCGCCCCAAGCTATCCCACCGGTCGTCACAAAAACGAAACCAAATGGCTGCTCCCAGTTAGCAGGAATAATCATTGGTGTGGTGGAGTGTGAACTCTTGTTTCATTTGAAACCAAATAAAATTTCATGCAAACTAACGTGTTGGTTACATATGTGGTTAGTCACACCGACAAATCACATGCGACAAGTCGGTGCGACAAATGGCATGATGAGAACACGGCTTAATCAGTTATAATGAACTGGGCTTTTAAAAAAACCGGTCTATTTACATATGACAAAGCAGGCGTGTGCGCGGGGTGGCGAGGGGGAGGTGGCGAAAAAAAAAACCCACAGCCCAGTGGTAAAGGGCATTCGGTTTGGGATCGATCCCTGTTGGTGGGCCCACTGGGCTATTTCTTGTTCCAGCCAGTGCACTATGACTGGTATATCAAAGGCCGTGATATGTTCTATCCTGTCTGTGGGATGGTGTATATAAAAGACCCCTTACTATTAATGGATGAATGTAGCGGGTTTCCTCTCTAATTAAGACTATGTGTCAAAATTACCAAATCATTTGACATCCAATAGCCGATTATTAACAAATCAATGTGCTCTAGTGGTGACGTTAAACAAAACAAACAAACTTTTTATGTATTTAACTTCTTTTTTTCTCTCTCTTTTTTTTATCACCTTTTAGTAGCAACATCATCAGTATGTCACAGTGGTCGGCGATCCAGCAGTTGAACTCCCAGGTTATAGCTCAAGTAAAGAAATTATACAGTGAGGCATCTTTTCCCATTGAAGTCCGACATTTCTTTGCTCAGTGGATTGAAGACCAGCCATGGTAAGTCAGGTGTTGACAGTCACAGGGCTCGAATTTAAAATTTATCAATGATCTCGCTAGGTGAAAATAAAGGGAGGGTGCGGCTGCATGATCTCCCCTTCAACCCCCCCCCCCCCCCCCCCCCCGAAAATAAAGTGTTCCTTTTGAAATAGCAGTGTTGGTAGAAATGAAACTGGGTGCAGTTGTAGAAATATAGAGAGGAGAGGAAAAAAATAAGTGGGGGGAAAATGGAGCAGCACCCTTGTTTCAATGAGCATTATCCTTTAAAATTAAATTTCAATGTTTCAGTGTGGTCAGCTGTGTCTAAACTTGATGTTTACCTTTTTTTATTTCTTCTATGATTTGATGTAATTAACGTGTAGATAGACGGACCAATGTTCGAGATTAAATGGTATGTCATTATTGTTCAGTAAATACTTAACTGAATATTAGTATTGGAGTTATTTCATAAAAAAACTTAAGTATTTCTCGATAACGTCGTCTGCTTTGCGAGTGGAAATGCACAAGACAAACTATTTCCGGTTTGCTGTAAAGCACTATTGGTTAATAGACCGGAAACGTGGTGTTTTCGCTTAACCTGCGAAAACAATGTTATTGTTTTAATTAATGTTATGAATAATAATTAACATTGATATTAGGAATACATGCTCAGATACTCGTTGATTTGTGTATCCGTTGTTTATTATTAAACCCTATTGTGTTTTTCTTGAGATTATATTTGACGTCATACTAGAGATTAAAAAAAGACCAGTGACGTCAATGTTGGGGTATAAATCAGTTGTAAATAGTTGGATCCAAATTTTGACAGCTATCAGCTGATCAAGCTAAACTTCGCAATTATTGAATATTTTGTTTAGATCTTGGACAGCACTGAGAGGTAAATGGGTGACTGCCGTTGGCTTCCTTTGTGGTTCATCCAAATTAATAGATTATTCAATTAAATTTACTTTAAAGTAAGGTTTTGGGATCCAACTCAATAATTGCACTTTATTGTTTATTAAATCTGGGATAGATAATTAAGTACTTTAACTGGTCACTGAGAACTTCAATGGATAATGGGCGATTGCCTAGTCTTTTGATTGTTTAAATAAATATCTGTAACTGTATCTAACTGTATATAATACTAACTGTAGTTAAATATTATAGTTCTTTGGTATATAACTCTTTAACTAACTGTTCATTGGTGCAGTATGAATTGCAAGTTTTGGACATTGCTGCACGATTCTAAAATGTTAAAACAGTAGTTTTCAATCAATTAATAATTGTTGTTATAATAAAAATTTGAAGAAAAAAAATTCTCTGGAATTTAAGCACCTAACAAAATGTGAGGTTTTTTTTTTTTTTTTTTTTTTTTTAACAAAACAATGAAAATTCAAGCCCTCCAAAAAAAAGGAATTTCACACAGGTGCATATAAAGGGATTTCACACAGGTGCGTATAAAGGGATTTCACACAGGTGCGTATAAAGGGATTTCACACAGGTGCGTATAAAGGAATTTCACTGTGTGTGTCTAAACAGGCAACTGGTGTTAGCAGGGTCAGATCATTCCTTGAGACTGGGGAGTTGACCCCACACCCACACCCATCGCAGTAATTGATTGGTTCATTTAATGATTCTATTGAATTATTCCCCATCGGTTGGCCCATTGGACTATTTATCGATGTAGCCAGTGCACCACGACTGGTATATTAAAGGTCGTTGTATGTGCTATCCTGTCTTTGACATGGTGCATAAAAAAAGATCCCTTGCTAAAAATGCAAGAAATGTAGCAGATTTGACATCCAATAGCCGATGATTAATTAATCAATGTGCTCCAGTGGTGGTGTTAAACAAAACTAACTATTGAATGCTTCTGCAGGAAGGACTTGAACGATAGTCATACTCGATATATAATAATCATGGGAAACAAAACAAACTATTGACTGCTTCTGCAGGAAGGACTTGAACGATAGTCATACGAAACGAAATTTCGGTAGCGTGATTTTACTGATATGGTACCAGAAATAATTGTTTCAGTGAAATCCAAGGGCATGGTGTCATTAACAGATACAAAGTTTAACTTTGATTGAATTACTCTGCAGGGGAGCATTTAACTGAACGTGGATATTCAAAAGCTGGGGGTATGTGGTATATCAAAAGCTGTGGTATGTGCTTTCCTGTCTGTGAAAGTGCATATAAAAGATCCATTAATTGCTGCTAAAGTTTCCTCTTTAAGACTGTATGTCAAAATTACCAAATGTTTTGACATTCATTAGCCCATGATTAATTAATCAATGTGCTCTTGTGGTGTCACTAAACAGAAACAAAGTTTAATTGTTATTGACTGCCTCTGCAGGAAGGACTTGAACGAGGACCAGCCGGAGCACCACGACATCGCGCTGCAGCTGTTGAACCAGCTTCTCGTCCAGCTCAAGGAGAAGTGCGTGGAATTTCACGAGGACCATTTCTTCTTCATACGAATAGAACTGCAGGAAGCGGAAAGCAACTTCACAGTAAGAATTCACTCAGACAGTCGTTGAAACTCACCACAACAGTCAGCAGTGCTGCAAAAAAAGTTGTTGCAAAATTGTATTCTTTAACAACATTTGTTTTATATCATTACAAGGCTTCTAGAATGTTTATAAAATCCACTAGCGATTTAAAAAATGTACTAGCCACGATTAAAAAGTCGCTAGACCTACTTTACTTCAAGTTAATACAATTTTACTAAATAATAGTAATAATCAAATATGTCACCTAAAGAGGGAGATAAAGATTTAAAAAACTAACATTGGTGGGGTTGGGGTGGGGGCAGGATATTCATATTTACAAAATCTTAACTGCAACATTTAACAAACAAAAAATTCACTAGCCGTTGGGTACGGCAATAATAGTTATTTACTAGCCCAACATTGAATATCACTAGCCATGGAAGTGGGACTACCATAATCTAGAAGCGCTGCATTATTGGGCAACCCCTGCATTGATTAAGAAAATGACCACAGCAAAAAAACATGCCATTGAAAAAAAACTGAATATAGTCCCAAGGCAATTGCAAGAGTTGTTGGGTATTTGATTTTTTATCTGTACTAAATTAAGGCAGGACAAGCCCATTGGTAAAGCCCTTGTTTGATTGGCAGTCGGGGGTCAATTGCCATTGGTGGGCCCATTGGATTATTTCTTGTTCCAGTCAGTGCTCCACAACTGGTATATCAAAGCCTGTGGTATGTGCTATCCTATCTGTAGGATAGTGCATATAAAAGATCCCTTGCTACTGATGGAAAAATGTAGCGGGTTTCCTCTCTAAGACTATGTGTAAAAATTACCAAATGTTTGACATCCAATAGCCGATGATTAATAAATCAATGTGCTCTAGTGGTGTTGTTAAACAAAACAAACTTTAACTGTAAGATGTTTTCGACTAACAGAGCCTTTTTAGCGACTAACATTACATTAAATACATCTTCTTGTTTCTAACATCAGTTTCCACATATCTAATGTGATCGTGTACTAATGGTTTCCAAACAGGAAAATTTCTTCTTTTTTTTTAGTTATAAAAAAAAAAAGACATACAGTACTAGTCGCTATTATGTTACAATGGTAATAAACTTAGAACAGTTTCTTTAAAACTAAAGATTTATTCTTTTTTCCTTCTGCCGGCGCACTTGGTATCAATGTGCTCTAGTGGTGTCTTTAAACAAAACAAACTTTTAACTGTACTAATTTGAATTGAATTTTGAGGGCTGCAAAGAGAAGAAATACATGTAGCTTCCAATGGTTAATAATTTTCACGAGTCTTGTAAATCAAATGCTAGTGTTATTTGGGTTTAATACTGGTACATTTTTGTATATCATTTTAAATAAACAGAAAATGTTGATGAAATATTTTTTACAAAATCAACATCATTGATGGATGCTTTTACAGGGTTCTTACACGTCCTGGAAATACGGGAATGTCCTTGAAGTTTGTGATTTTAAAATCCAGTCCTGGAATGTTCTGGAAAAAGCATTAAATTGTATTGTGTCCTGGAAATTTAGTCAAAGAATTTGGTGGTTTATGTTTTTTTTGCATCTTTACTTTGTTGTCACCATAACCTGTCTAAATTCAGACAACAATTTGTTATAAAAACATTCAATGATTGTAGATTTCATGTCCTGGAAATTGTTTGTGTAAGAACCCAGTTTTAGGAAGGGGGAGGAGAATACCAAAGGAATAAAGGTGTGGTTTGGACACCTGTTAAAATGTGATACTTATATATACATACATAAATATATATACATGTATGGAGGTTTACAGTTCTAATTAGTTTTGTTTTGTTCTTACAGCAGTTTTATGGAAACAACCCATTTGCATTTATCAAGACCGTCAGACAACTTCTGGATACTGAAGCTAGCTTGTTACAGACACAAGAGGTACATACATCTTAGACCTATCGAATTCCATCCCATTAACAGCAAAGTGCTATTGCGCATGCTTAATATCCAACAATCAGATATATAACAATATAACGACATCATTGTTTACCTTGTAAAATAACAGTTTGTAATTATTTAACTTTGTTGTCAACGAATGTAAACTCAGGGCTCGAACTTAAAAATTTGTCTCCCACAGCATTTTTTTTTAAGAATTGTCATGGGTGAAGCAGCCCACAGATGGCAATTTAGAGCCTGCCTATGGCAATTATTTATTTAAAGTGACATTTGCAGAAAATAAATAGGACTGAAAGGTTATTTTGATGTATGTAAACATATTTCAAATGTGAAAATGTTAAATATTGGCAGATTACGTACACCCGGTGTATATATTTTGCCACTGTTGAGTTTTACCGACAGCACAAAAGTGCCATCGATAATGCTCATGTCATGTCATAGGGTTTTACGTGCACATTCAGAACAAGCTGTTGTAGCGCACGCCTGTCGTGGGCGCAAGAGCCGGCCTTGGCCGGCTCCTCCGTCCATGACAAGAAAGGTGGGGGGAGGGGAGAGGAGGGACCGCCTGCGCTGGCAGGTGCAAGGGAGCACCAGCAGCCCGATCAAATCGGTAGCAGGCGGGTGGGGGTGGTGGTGGTGCTATGGAATTTGAATGGAGCAGTTAAGTGCCAAAGAGAAAAGGGTGCGCAATTTTGATTGAGGGAATTTGGCGCAATTTGGAACGGTCGGTCGAAAGGTAAATGGCCGAGCTAATATAGGTTTTGATATTAGTGAATCGAGAGTAGCTCGTTAATTTTAGACCTTTACGATGCTGTGGTGTCTCCCTAGGTTGCCAATAGGGCCCTTATAAGGGCCTGACCGCTTCTGGTCGAGGCATCACCAAGTACCAAGTTATTACCAGCAGCAAGTATTGGGGGTTTGGGTGGGGGAGGCCGATATTCTTTTGTTCAGCTTCCCCCGGGTGCATTGCAATTGTGTACTCGGAACGGTATTCTTTTGTCCGGTTCCTTATTAGAGTACGTGCTGGGCCATTAAATGGGGGCGGGTGCATTGTTATCATTAGTCAATGCACCCTGTGTACTGATGCAGTGAGCGTGTAGTCTGTGTGTGAATCCTAGTTTTGTGTTACGGTTGTACCTATTGTCTTAAGTCCCTATTCTAGTGAGTTCAACGGTCATTCATGACCACCCATCCCCCTCCGTCCTTGTATAGCATTGAATACAATGACGGAGGGGGAGTTAAACTAGCCTAGCTATCTAATTTGAAGGGTTAAACCCTTATAGTGTAGGTATTGGTTTAAAAGCCTAGTGCTTGGCATACTTAACTTTATTACCAAACTTTATTACCAATGCAATAAAATGAAACTAACGGTGGCAAGTAGCAATTGTATACATATATGCACCGATCTAGGTACTTAGTTTGAAGAATTTTGATTCCCGCCCCCGAAATATAGCATTTTAGTAGGCTTACTTGGTTTGTCTTCAGGCTATCTGGATAGTTGGGTATCAGTTTTCCTGCATGTCTTTGCTTCTGGAACCCTAGTTGACTTACCTTAGTTAGCTAGGATGGAATGCATCAGTAATAAAAAAAAAAAAAAAAACATGGTGCGGGTGCAAAGACAAATTTGTGCAGTTTATTTACAGTTAGGTGTAGTGGGGTTCTTGATCCGTGATTAGCTGGATTGGACCAATGAGAGTGCTGCAAAAAATAGGCGATAATTAGTGGTGTCCTATCTTGGTTGATTATCTAACGATGTTGATTGGCTGGTTAATTAGCCAACTGGGTTACTGCGACTTCGATCCTGTCTTAGTGAGAAAGAAAGAAAAAGAGAAAAAAAACGGGGGGAAAAAAAAAAATAATAATAATGTGTCGTTAGCGGGTGGTGTATCATGTATGCCAGTTGTCAATCACGAGCTTCAGAACATGAACATATTTACAGTAGAATAATATGGTTATCGTGGTTAGGTCTGGATGGCATTGGCATATCTAGTGGTTATTAATCACTCGCTACCGTCCCGCCGTTAATCCCCAGGTTGGAGTGCCTGGTCGAGTGCTTAAGGTCACTCTTCCATCCAAGGGATGTACAGGCGGGTAGTTTTGAGTAATTGTTAATTTATATTGCTAAATTTATGCCAGCTAATTTGGTTGAGTATATGCTTTTACTTTTGTCGTTTCACCGTTCTCCCCCCGAGTTGGAATACATGGATCTGTTCGAGTGCGTAGGGTGGATGTTCCATCCAGGGAGTCACGGTTGTCACGAGTTAAGCAGCGTATTAATTACTTATCTTAATTATAGATCGTTGGTCCCCCGGATTGGAGTGCATGTCGGTCGAGTGCAGAAGGTCGCTCTTCCCTCCGGGAGACGTACAGGCGGGTGGTTGCGATCATTTTCTCATTTTAGTTTTTAACTTTATGACTGTCAGGAGCCCGATGGGTGTGCTACGGTTTACCATCCTGCCTGCGATCAGTCGGGTTGGTGGTCCACGTCGACCAAACGCTGGCAAGGTGGTCTGGACGAATTGATATTCTGCTTTGAAGGTTTTATGTTTTAGATATTTATCAGGGTTAAGTAAAAAGTTAGGTGTTATTGGTTTATTGTGGTTGGCTTCGGTTATTGATTCTATCATTAGTTTTCTCTGGCTGTTGTGTAGCGTGCAATCCAGGAGATAGTGTGTCATGTCTTCCCGGGTGCCACACTCACAGTCAGGGTTTTTATTGGTGAAAGAGCAGCTGTTGAGCTGCGAAGATTTACCTATGCACAATTTAGTAATTATTTTATCCACATAAGTGTTTGTGTTTAGGTCGGATAGAGTTGACTAGTGGTTTGATGTTATAGTGCCATGTATTGGTTGTTAGGTCCCAGTTGGCCTGCCATTGATTAATGTAGTGTTTTCTTGCTTTTGACATTAGTTCTGATATTCCTAAAGGTAGTGCTGTAATTTTGCTAGTGATTGAAAATGCAGTTTTGGCTCCATAATCAGCTATTTCATTGCCAATTATACGTACGTGAGCTGGGACCCATTCGAATACTACTATTAAATTAAGCTGGTTTAGTTCATGAAGTTTATTGTGGATGGCCGCGAGGATATCTGGCCTGGTAGATTTATTAGTTTGAAGTGATTGGATAGAGCTAAGACTATCTGAAAAAATAACAATTTTAGAGTATTGTTTAGTTTTAATCCAGATTAGGGCTTCATATATGGCTGTCAGTTCTGCTGTATAGACCGATAGGTTATCTGACAGCCTGGCGTATGTAACTAATTTAGAGTGTTTAGATATTTTTTCTTCAACTACTGCGAAGCCAACCCTACCGTTATCTGGATTTTTTTAGCCATCCGTTAAGATATGGATGTGCTCAGGGTAATTTTCGTTGGCTGCGGCTTCGAACAGGATTTTCTTAAATGGTGGAAATGGAGTTGAATCCGTAGCTTGTTTAGTTAGATATGGTGTGTGGCACTCGACTGGCTGATTGATATGGTATAGTGCCACTGGCGTGTTATCTATACCTACTTCTATTTCTATTTTACTAGCTTTAGTGGCGAAAGAATCATTAAGATTTTGATTGGTTTTGAATACTAGTCCTGGTTTAGCTATGATAGGAGTGAGTTCCTGAACTGGGTGATCTAGTTTAAGAGAGTGGATTTTTAGATGATAATTAAGATGTTGAAGATTGCGACGATATTTTAGTGGCATAATGTTAAACTCAACTTCTAAGCTCTGTCCGCTGGTATTTGATGGAACTTTAGCTATGATTCTAAGAGCTTGGTTTTGAATAACATCTAATTTATGTAACAGTTTGGGGGCGGCGCAACTGTAGGCTTGGGCTCCATAATCGATTCTGGAGAGTATGCATGCTTTGTAAACCATAAGGATTGCCTCTGTTTGTGCTCCCCAACTGGTACCTGAGATGGCTTTTAACAAGTTTAGAGTATTTTTTGAGTTCCTGACTATGTCATTGATATGGTCACTAAAGGTTAGTTTTGAGTCCAAAGTTACACCTAGAAATTTAAAAATTTTTACTCTTGGAATTATTTTATCACCTGATTTAAGTTGGTGATTATCTGATTTATTGACTTTATTAAAAAGCATATAGACAGTTTTAGTTTCTGATAGTTTAATGCCTCAGTCTAGGGCCCATTTGTTAAGTCTATTCATATCAGCTTGCATTAGGTGAAATAAATTAGTGGTTGTGTTGCCTGTGCGCCAGATGGCGCAATCATCGGCAAATAGTGCTGTGTTTAATGGCGTGGTCTTTTTTGTTTTTCCTTTAGCATTAAGTGCTTTAGTTATGTCATTAATAAAAATGTTGAATAAGGTTGGAGAGAGGACCGAACCTTGTGATATGCCATTAATTATTTCGGTTCTACCTGAATAGTGACCGTTCACTCTAACTGAGATTGATCTATTATGGATGAAATTGTTGATAAAATTAAATATATTACCTTTAATACCGTTACTCTGTAGTTTATTTAGTAGACCTTGATGCCATACCATATCAAAAGCTTTTTCAATATCTATGAATATTGTTAAAACCTTATGAGATTTTCGAAATGCATCATTAATACTATTTTGTAATCAGATAATGCTCTCTACCTACGACAATTTATATCTCAACGATGGCAATTGTCGTCGGTGCCATCGTTAAGTTGGAGCCCTGTAAACTTCACATCAGGATGTGAATATTTGTACTTTTTTTAACACCATCAAAATCCATCCCAATTGTCATTATGTAAACGTCACAAACACGGAATGTATGGCAGACCATATCCGTCATACAATTGAGGGAATAACAGCATAACAGATTGTCAGTGAAGCATTTATACAAATTTCTGGTGAACATTTGTTTGTAGCCAGAACCACTGTGTTTTTTATGCTTTCAAGTTTGTTTTACAATTTGCCTTTTTCAAGATGCTTTGTAAACATTTATGTCACCCTTAAGTTTAACAGCTTTCTGAGGCTTATTTGGTTGATGCATATGCAGTGGTATCAAAGTTTGTGCTTGTGCAGTGTAATTAGAGTGTGGGAGTGATATGGGATGGAATTTGATAGAACTTTTATGATAATTACCCATATTTTAGAATTCCATGACACTTTTATCACTTGTCCAAAACATTTAACCATTTTGGCTGAATTGTAAATATTAAAAAAAAAAAAAAAAAAACACAACCTCAACACAACATTAATATCTTGCTTGCGTTAATTTCATAATGTACAGCATTTGAAAATCTAGTCTAAAATAAACAAGTTGATCTGTATTTCTGGTTACTGTCCGAATATATATTTTTTTAATTTAGACATTATGTCTTACTAGGGGTGGGACGTAGCTCAGTGGTAAAGTGCTCGCTCGATGTGCGGTCGGTCTAGGATTGATCCCCGTCAGTGGGCCCATTGGGCTATTTCTCATTCCAGCCAGTGCACCACGACTTGTATATCAAAGGCTGTGGTATGTACTACTCTGTCTGTGGGATGGTGCATATAAAAGTTCCCATGCTGCTAATCGAAAAGAGTAGCCCATGAAGTGGCGACAGCGGGTTTCCTCTCTCAATATCTGTGTGGTCCTTAACCATATGTTCGATGCCATATAACTGTAAAATAAAATGTGTTGAGTGCATCGCTAAATAAAACATTTCCTTCCTTCCTTCTCTCAATATCTGTGTGGTCCTTAACCATGTCTGATGCCATGTAACCGTAAATAAAATGTGTTGAGTGTGTCGTTAAATAAAACATTTCCTTTCTTCTTCTTGTCTTGCTATAATGTATACAGTGATCACAGGATAAATCAGGGTTTAAGGTGTCCCTCACCATATCACCAAATGCAAATTAAAGTTGAATTTGCAGGCATCGAAATAAGTCAGGAACAGTCCTTCAGGTTACCGGGAGGTTACCACATGTAAGAAAAGTCTCGAATGGTGTTTCGTTCTCGACAAAAAATTCAACAAATGGTAGTTTCGTTCCTGAACGTAAACCAGGCAATGCATTCCAGACTTCCGCGTTTCATTTTCTCATAAGGAATTGCATCGATATTTGTGTCCACTAGATACATTTACTTCCGCGTTTCGTTTTCTCGTACAAAATTGCACCGAAGTTTGTGTGCACTTGTGCAATTGCAAGCAATTTCAGCAAGCACCCACTAGATAAATTTACTTCCGGATTACCAGACACAATGCTTAGTTTGATGCCTGATTTGGCAAATATATTTTATTACTAAGTCGCCAAAAAGCTAATTAAAAAATCATCTGTCATTTATAGATGTACATGTACCTACATTTTTGCTATTTGGCTAAATGAAACTTGAATTAGTCGACAGATTTTCTTAGCAAATTCGCTAAATTGCTAATATTTTATGGGCTTCAGCCTAGACCTGATAAAGTATCATACACATTAATTAATATGTTGATCATGTTTTGTTTGTTGTATTTTTTCTGTAGCCACAAACTGTACAAGAAGTCCAAATGAATGGGTTGGTGCCTGATACCAGAGGGGAGGAAATCACTCAAGCACTTGAAGTTTTAAAGAACAATACTCTGGTTAGTAGGCAAAATGAAGCGAATCTAAGAAAAATAGGGTCGAATTTAGGAAGCTTTTTTTTTTTTTACACTGAGCAGGGTTCATCCTGTCAATAGCTAATTTTTATACAAAGTAGCTACAACATTTAGTCTTTGGCTAATAAGATGTTCCTTAACCTTTAGACTACTGGATTAATTTTTGACAAAAACTACAGTGAGTGGGTTGCCAGCAGTCCAGTATATATGTCCATTATTCCCGATAATAGTAGTTTTCTGACCCGAATGTTTAATTTTTTTTTAACTATGATTCATATCCCAATATTTGGTGATTTTCATTGTTGGTGAAATGATCAAATTTATTATCAAATTAGCTGTCACAATCAGCTATCGATCTCTGAAAATGACCATGACGTGCTGCCATTGTTATCAAGTGAAAATACTTGCCAAAAACTTTTTCAACTCAAAATTCCAAGGTATTTGCCATTGAAAAATGAAAAACTAAAGATACATGAAATTGAGTTGTTTTTTGTTTCCTGTTATATAATTGTTTCCAGTGAGTGTCGTGTGCAAAATAGTGGGAAGTATGAAGTGGGGAATGCACTGTATACAGTGTACAGTATGTCAACATCGGGCCTGCAGTAGTCCGAAGGTTAAATTATTTACATTTTAATAATTTTCAAGGAAATACTCTACATATCTGAAAACAAAATTTGTTCCAGTGTGAGCCCTGACTGACATTGGTGTATTGTTTCATTTAAACCAGTGCCCCACAACTGGTATACCAAAGGCTGTGGTATGTGTTGTCCTGTCTTTGGGATGGTACATATAAAAGATCCCTGGATACTAATGTAAAAAATATAGTGGGTTTCCTCTCTAAGACTATACATGTATGTAAAAAATTGTCAAATGTTGGACATCCAATAGTCGATGATTAACAAATCAGTGTGCTCTAGTGGTGTTGTAAAACAAAACACACATTATCATTTACCGGGGTGGGATGTACAAAGGCCGTGGTATGTACTATCCTGTCTGTGGGATGGTGCATATAAAAGATCCCTTACTGCTAATCGAAAAGAGTAGCCCATGAAGTGGTGACAGCGGGTTTCCTCTCTCAATATCTGTGTGGTCCTTAATCATATGTCCGACGCCATATAACCGTAAATAAAATGTTTATATGCATCGTTAAATAAAACACTTCCTTCCTTATCATGTACCATTATGTTTGACATCATTTAAGAGAGCCATCACTCATTTCACAGGCACCACACCACTTGTCGTGTCGTTACTTGCTGTAGCAGCTTAATATAGTCTGCTTTAGGAAATAGTTCCTCATAAAAAAATACTACAAAATTCTGATATGCTTTTTGAAATAATTTTTTGATGATTACAAGTAGGTTGACTTCTGTAGTATTTAAATAATCCATAGAAATTGTATGGAACTGTATGGAGTAATTAATGGTTGTATGTAATCTTTAGACTAGTTTGAGGAGAGTAAAAACTGTTTAAAAAAAAAGGCCTTATATATTATATTATTGATTGCTCTTTTCCTTTTAGTCATACTGTAATATTTATAGGATATTAAATGAGCTCATGACAATTGAACATTATTTCACTAGGAACATTTACATGATACAAAATGGTAGCGAGTTTAATATCCTATTTAGTACCCATAATAGATCTTAATTTATATCACTCATCTCAGTTGGTTGACGTCCCTGTAAGGTTGTAGTGCGTTAATCGATGACGTCATCGTGTGACGTCAAAAGTGTTACGTCTCACTTGGCATTCTAGTGGGACGTATCACTTTGATATGTACCAAGATATTTGTAACCATATGGGTAATAATATATATTATTACCCACATGGTAAAATATATCTCGGTACATATCAGTGTTATGTCCCACTAGAACGTCAAGTGGGACGTAACACTTCGACATAATACGATCACGTCATGGATTGGTGCACTACAACCTTGCAGGTTAATAAGGAGAAGAAGACGTCGAGTGATTTAAATTATAATTGATTGTGGGTAATAAATAGAATAGTAAACTTGCCACCATTTTGTATCATGTTTACATGTCCCTTGTGCTATTGCTCGTGACAGCTGAAAATTATTTTACTTAGGACATAAACATGATTGTGTTTAAAGGGATATTCCTGAGTTTGCTGCATTGTAAGATGTTTCTGACTAATAAAATATTTGTACGATTAAACTTACATATTAACTATATTTTCTTGTTTAGAATATCAGTGTCTGTATATTCAATGTGTTTCTGGTCATCTTAATATTAATAAGAAGCCCAAACTGGATTTTGTCTTTAAATAATTTTGTACATATGAAAAAAGATTATTTTAGGAAATAAAATGAAATTTAACCTAAAATGAAATATTAGAACGTTCAGAAACATGTTTAATATACAGCCCCTAATATTTTATGCAGAAAAATATGTTTGATATGTAATTACAATCATTAAAAAGTCTCTGTTAGTCGATAACATCTTAAAAATTGCAGCAAACTCAGGAATGTCCTTTTAATATCCTATAATTTTGATCCTATGATATTGTTTTTTTCACAGGATACAGACAATGAACTCCGTATTCTGCAGTCCAAGCAGGAGTCCTTTATAATTCAGTACCAGGAAAGTACTAAACTTGGCAGTAAGTTGTTTTTCAAATCAGTCCTACACATACAAACACCACAGCAGGGTTTCTGCCAGAAAGAAAATGTTGGGTATGGTGCTATGGGATTGAATATTTACAATGTGTGTGCTGCATGCACCTGCTGTCCCCCAGAAAGAAAATGGGTTAGCAGGGCTCAAAACGGCCTGTTAAAAAAATAAAGGTGTTATTCGCCCAAATAATATTATTTGAGCGATCTTCTTTAGAACTATAACATATGAGTCACTATTAATATTTGTATTGCATATATTACATTAAAATCTTGCTCGTGGTTCGTGTTTCACTTACCTTAATTTGCAAACATCCATTATATTTTGAGCCACCATATTTTTTGGCGAGTTTTCGAGCCCTGGGTTAGGTTTCGGGTTAGGGTTAAGAAAATCTACAGTAATAATAAACAGTCAAAAGGTTAACTTTAAAAAACCAATATCTGCAAAACATTTGGGTATGGTGCAATACCTGTTTTACCCTCTGACAGAAAGCCTGCACAGAATAGTCGAGGCTAGCTCTGGCATTCGCCAAATTCGTGTTTTGTGTATGACGTCATAGTGCAATTATCAATTATACTTGTTCTTACTATATTACATTGCAGTTCCCGACTGCTGTAAATAGGTCTAGTTGGTGTATTTTATGTTTTATTAATAAATGATTGAAGAAATAAAACAATTTTGGCATATGTTGTTTTATCGAGCAAAAAACAAAAAATATATTTGCCTCCAACCTCTGTCATTATATTAATTTATTTTACTCCATAAAACACCATCACTGTACCATACAGGCCTCTAAGATTTGAAAATGTGCCTAATCCATTTTTTGATTACGCAAAAATAAATGTGTTTTGCTTTTGCGTAACCCATTTATCGGCTACACAAAAAGAAATGGCGTCCTTAATTCAAAGCACAAATGAAAAAGAGATTATTCAAAATTAGATTTGCGCGAACGAACTGATCATTCTCGAATAATTGCTTAATATCTCTGTTTCAGACTTCCTAAAACAGATACAGTTGCAAGTAGAGAGAACGGTCGAGTTACAGAAACGTGAGGAGGCGTTAAAGAAGCAGAAGGAGGAGGTCGAGACAAACTTGGCACAGAAAGCCCAGGAATTACTCCAGCTAAGAATCGTAAGATTGTCCACTGTTTTAGTCTGGACAAACTTAACCTGGCACAGAAAGCCCAGGAATTACTCTGGTTGAGAATTGTAAGATTGTCCACTGTTTTAATGTCGACAAACTTAACCTGGCACAGAAAGCCCAGGAATTACTCCGGCTAAGAATCGTAAGATTGTCCGCTGCTTTAGTCTGGACAAACTTAACCTGGCACAGAAAGCCCAGGAATTACTCCAGCTAAGAATCGTAAGATTGTCCGTTGTTTTAGTCTGGACAAACGTAACCTGGCACAGAAAGCCCAGGAATTACTCTGGTTGAGAATTGTAAGATTGTCCGCTGTTTTAACGTTGACAAACTTAACCTAGCACAGAAAGCCCAGGAATTACACCTGTTGAGAATCATAAGATTGTCTGCTGTTTTAATGTCGACAAACTTAACCTGGCACAGAAAGCCCAGGAATTACTCCGGTTGAGAATTGTAAGATGTCCGCTGTTTTAATGTCGACAAACTTAACTTGGCACAGAAAGCCCAGGAATTACTCCGGTTGAGAATCATAAGATTGTCCGCTGTTTTAGTCTGGACAAACTTAACCTTGCATAGAAAGCCCAGGAATTACTCCGGTTGGGAATTGTAAGATTGTTCGCTGTTTTATAGTCTGGACAAACTTAACCTGGCACAGAAAGCCCAGGAATTACTCCGGCTAAGAATCGTAAGATCGTCCGCTACTTTAGTCTCGACAAACTTAACCTTGCATAGAAAGCCCAGGAATTACTCCATTTGGGAATTGTAAGATTGTACGGTGTTTTAGTCTTTGACAAAAAATATGTGTTTACTCGACTCAAATTTAAGATTTCTTTTCATTTGATCTGACCTCTATATAGAGGGGGAAAATGCCATTAGTGAAGAGTTCAAGTTAAGGATTCTTGAAAAAAGATTTTTTTTCTTTCTACAATTTGTTCCCTACGGCAATTTGAAAATAAGAGTTCTTTAAGGAGCAAGTCATCACTGAAGAGTGGTTTTACAAACCTTAGTAAGTCATCACTGAAGAGTGGTTTTACAAACCTTAATAAGTCATCACTGAAGAGTGGTTTTACAAACCTTAGTAAGTCATCACTGAAGAGTGGTTTTACAAACCTTAGTAAGTCCACGAAATGTCATTTTGTGAAAAACCAGTAAAAGCTATATTTTTTGTTTCAATTAATTAAAACTTCATGTATATACTACTGGTTTATATTGACCATATAACTGGAGATTTACCTTGCACAGTATATCAAACAAGCAATTAACTTGCAATCTAATTAAAATTAGCTCCACTATTACATGTGGATGTAAAGACAGCCAGTTGGAGCTCATGTCCACCAATCAAAACCTTACTTGCAGAATCCTGCCAGTGATTTAAAACTAACAACACTGCGTAGTCCCCAATGTCCAGGTAACATTTCGTCTGTAAATAATAATTTAAATATTGACCAATCACACTTCGCCTTTTATAACGTTATTTGGGAGCATACAAATTCTGAAAATATCGGGCGAGTCTATTTTAGTGGCCGCAGTAAGGCGAACCATACCAATACGTTCAGGGTGGGTTATCAGTCTTCAGTTTTACCTAAAAAATTATTTATTTATTTATAAAATTTAAAAAAACTAAATCAGTCTTCAGTTTTACATTACAAATTATTTATTTTATAAAATAAAACATGTCTTAAGGCATTCATAATTCACACGAAACATGTCGTATACCCTCAGGATAATTCGGAATGTTTTCAAATTATTTTTAAATCACTGGCAGGATTCTGCAAGTAAGGTTTTGATTGGTGGACATGAGCTCCAACTGGCTGTCTTTAGATCCACATGTAATAGTGGAGCTAATTTTAATTAGATTGATTAACTTGGATATCTCCATTTTCGCTATAAACACCTCTTCCTCCCCCCCCCCCCCCCCCCCACACACACACACATTTTAATAGCTGCAGCACTGAATTGTTTTTAATGGGTTTAGCCATAAAATGGAAATATTTATTTATTTTTCAGCTAATAGCCAAGAAGTATAGCGACACCGTAAACCAAATAGATAGCATACAGAAGAATGTCTTGGATGATGAACTGATTCAGTGGAAGCGTAGGCAGCAACATGTTGGTGAAAAATTTGAAGAAAATCTTGATCAGTTGCAGAAATGGTTAGTGTTAAACGGACCTTGAATCGGTGTCAGGTCTTGAAATCTTAAAGTGACAGACCCTAGTTTTTAAACACAAAGGCATATTTTTCACTATTAAAGCCGTTTTTTGATAACAGAAATCATACTTTTATCTGAAAGTGTTTTTGGTCATCCTAGTGTTTCTTTTTTTATATTTTTAAAAATGAACATGCAACTTAGAATTAACGGTTATGTAATCACATTTTAGTCTATTTTTAGTTATATTTCCCTGTTTCAACGTCACAGACTCATGTTTCACACTTGTAACTTTTGTAGATTAAACCTCAGTGTGTCCTTTTTTACATGTTAAAACTAGGGTCCATGACTTTAAGCATTTCTTACATTTGGCAATTTGGAAAGGTTTTTGCTGTAAGCAAGATGCTCTCCTATGCCAATTCTTAACCTGTCTACAACCATTTGAAACTATTTTTTTTTTCACAACAAATAAACACAACATTCCATGCAATTGTCCTCAACAATCAGTGATGTTGTTAAATTTGTAATTTGTGGCACAACAGTATTAAAAAACTTTTTTTCACACAGTATGTTTTTTGCTGTGGACATTTAAAAGAATTGTATGGGTTGCACAAAATTAAACACCAAAAATTATCCGTTTGACTGTTGGCTTTAACAGTACCGTATATCTTCGCCTATAAGTCGAATTTTTTTCACCCAAAAATTATTTTATAACTTGGGGGGTCGACTTATAAGAGGGTAAAAAAATTTCACCAAAAAATATTACTGTTTTGGGGATTATTTTACAAGTTTTATTGTTGAAGTATGCCATGTATTTATACTCAAATATGTTAATTTGACACATTTATTTTTTATAACCTATTTTTTTTGGCATTAGAACGGTTTTGGTTATGCGAAAAGGCGTACGATCTCACTCACATGCCAAGACAACAGTCCACTTAGTTAAATTAACAGTCATAACTAATAGTAAAAATGTAAACAATACTAACTACCTGTTGCCTGAGTTTATTTTGAAATCTGGTCACTGGCATTAATGGTTGTTCAAACAATGTTTTGGCGGTGATTAACTTCATGAATATTACTAAGCTTTCCCTTAAAATAGACTGATCTCTGCAGTTCACTTATCTAGAGCAATAGGGACACACATCATTTGGTACAAAAACCAGTGTACTTTCCAGAGTTATCCTCCTTACATGTATTAATATGGCGGCAAAACGTGATACTTTCAGTTTTATCGTAGTGATCTGTTGTCAGTGTTTATAAATAAAGTTGTTGTCTGTGCACAAAACCATCTGTACAGTACTATACAGTAACAGTCAAACAGCTTTCACTCTCTACTAAGGGAATATTTCGTTTTGATGCTATGTAATAATGATAGTTTGATTGGAATAGTCTGATCATATTGCGATGTACAAAACGTGAAAACCGAAGTTTGTAAAATAATTTTCTTTTGTTCAAATATTATTGTTCTCATGTGCTGAAAATAAGAAATATTTCAATATTTATAAGTAGTTTTTCATGGGTCGACTTATAAACGGGTCAATAAAAAAATACGTTTTCAGGGCTTGAAATTAGGGACTCGACTTATAGCCGAGATCGACTTACAGGCGAAGATATACGGTATTTCATTTCAACTTATTGTCATGCTTGTATCTAATTAAGGTTCAAGCTTGCTGTCCTGGGCACACACACCACAGCTTTCTGGGCTGTCTGTCCAGGACATTCGGTTAGTTGTTAGTGGTTAATGGTTGTTAATTGTAAGTGAGAGAGAAGAAGGTGTAGTGGTCTTACACCTACCCATTGAGTCGTTAAAACTCATTAAAAGTCGTTAAACCAATGGCAGTAACTTTTATCCAGCAGTAAAAAAAAAAAAAATGCCATTATTAAAGCCCTTGAGCTATGGCAATTCATATCACAGCTCCGGCAGTGGCTGTCAGTGCCTGCGTTAAGTTCAAGCCCTGCTGTGTAGAAGTGAGACTGGATGGTTGGGATTGGGAACTCTATTAACGTGCCCATATCCTTTAAGGTTCAGACACGCCTACCACGGATCCAGCCTCTGACATAGCCAGTGAGTGGTTCTGGGGCAGGGAGACTGTATGGTCATTGGTTAGAATACTCGGGCATTATATAGAGGATAATAAAATGAGTTACCAGCTATGTCCAGAGTGAAATCATTTTCACTTGTCACGAGCTTTAGCAAGTGACAAATGAAAATTATTACACGAGGGACATAAATTTGATAATAAATGGTATTGAGTTTGTTATTCTATTTATTTCCCCTGCTATTTTGTTTGTAAAAGTCATTATTTTCCACATACATGTACACGTACCTCTGTATAAAAACTTTACACTGAGTATTGCTGTAACTTTTTATGTTAATCATGTTCACAGATAATTTTAAAAAACCACACTTCTGTTAAAAAATCTTCAATGAATTGCATTAAAATAACACTTTATTTCAAACAGAAAGCCATAAACGCAAACTCCTTTTTTGTTTGTCAAATCGTGATGATGTCATATTTAGTACCGACAAAGTCATTGGTTTGTAAGCGTCAAATCGTCCTATTAGACTGTATGTTACACCAATGCAGAATATTTCTCACTGGGGAAATAAGAAAAATATTTACCCCATTATGAATGACTGCTAGGCTAATAAAGCAAGCATATGGTCCAGTTACCCATGTACAGGTTACTACAAAATATGGACCTTTCAACTTGAAAATATAACCAAAATTCCAATTATTTTGACATTAAAGGGACATACCCTAGTTTTTAAACTCTAAGGCATATTGTAGACTATTAGAGCCATTTTTGATAACTGAAATCATACTTTACTTAGAGTATATTGTTTAGATTATCCATTTCCGTACATTCAAAGTGTTTTTGGTCATCCTGGTGTTTTTACTATCACAAAATGCATTTCTCATATTTTTAAAAACGCACGTGTGTCTGAGAAGTAACAGTTATGGAGTCGAGTTTTAGTCTATTTTCAGAGGGTATTTCACCATTTCAAAGTCACAGACTCGTGTTTCACTCAATTGTAATTTTATCCAAATGTGTTACGGGTTTGTAGATTAACTAAATGTAGTGTTAATTTTCATGGATTGAAACTAGGGTCTGTCCCTTTAACAATGTCCCTTTTATTTGTGTTATTGTTGTTACCATTTTAGCTAAGCTGGAACTGATATAGATGGGTTTAAACTGTAATCCTATTAATGTTCAAGCACGCTGTTCTGGGCACACACCTCAGCTACATGGGCTGTCTGTTCAGGACAGTGGGTTAATGGTTAAGCATTTGTGGAAAGAGAAGTCTGAGTAGAGACCGTACTCTTATCCATGGAACTGTTAAAACTCACTCTGGGTGGGAGCTGGTGTAATAGTCCACAATATACCCCCAGCCAAACTATACCTGGGGTATAAACTGGACTAGCCCAGGATATACCCCAGGGTATAAAACAGGCTAGCCCAGAATATATTTGCTTTTCTTTTAAAGCGTTTATTATTATTTATTTATTTATTTTGTAATTTATTTTGGTTAGTAATAAAAAATGAGGGTTAGGGGTATAAAACAGGCTAGCCCACTTTATCCCCAGGTAAAGTTTGGCGAGGGGTATATTTTGGGCTGTTACACCGGTACCAGGATATGAACTCAATACCTACCAGCCTCAAGTCAAATGTCTTAGTGACTATACCCATGATGTTGGTGCTGATTTTAAGGTGGGTTTTTTTTTAGTCCCCTATGTGTCCAAATGAAGGGAAATACAGGTTTCGTCTCCATCCTTCTGTCTGTATGTCCTTCTGTCTGTATGTCCATCTGTCCCACATTTAATTTTCCAGACATTTATTTCATGCTTCAAGATACTGAACTGGCATTTTGTGCATAGCTTTACCATGTACTGTTACAGTTCAAGTTTGACTTGCGTGGCGATTTACCCATTTATGACAGAGCTATAGCCTTTGAGCATGGGAGATAAGAAAATTAGAATTCCTGACTCTTTTTTTTCTTTTCTTTTCTTTTCGGAATGCCTCAAGATACTGCACTGGCATTTTGTGCATAGCTTTACCATGTACTGTTACAGTTCAAGTTTGACTTGCGTGGCGATTTACCCATTTTTAGGAGACACCGAAAAAAAAATTGGACCCAGTAGGGGACATGTATTAGCAGACTTTCTTAGAATGCTTGTTTTTCTTTTCTACAGGTGTGAGGATTTGGCAGACTTGAACTGGTCGAATCGACAACAGATTCAGCGGTGCCGACAGTTGGAAGCCCAGCTGCCGATAGAACTACCTGCGGGACAGGAGAACGTTTTACCTGGACTAGGAGAGAGAGTCACCTGTTTGCTGTCCACCCTTGTCACCAGGTGAGGAAGCATTTTACCTGATTAAAGAGGAGGGTGTGTGTCTAAGGTGGGGGTTATCACCTGTCTACTGTCCACGCTTGTCACCAGGTTAGGGAACATTTTACCTGATTAAAGGAGGGGGGATGTGTGTAAGGGGGGGGGGGTTATCACCTGTTTGCTGTCCACCCTTGTCACCAGGTGAGGGAGCATTTTACCTGATTAAAGAGGAGGGTGTGTGTCTAAGGTGGGAGTTATCACCTGTCTACTGTCCACTTGCTTACCTGATTAACCAGTGTTAGGTGGGGTTATCACCTGTTTTGTCCACCTTGTCACCAGGTGAAGGATTAGGGAGGAGGGTGTGTGTAAGGGGGGGGTATCACCTGTTTGCTGTCCACCCTTGTCACCAGGTGAGGGAGCATTTTACCTGATTAAAGAGGAGGGTGTGTGTCTAAGGTGGGGGTTATCACCTGTCTACTGTCCACCCTTGTCACCAGGTTAGGGAACATTTTACCTGATTAAAGAGGAGGGTGTGTGTCTAAGGTGGGGGTTATCACCTGTTTGCTGTCCACCCTTGTCACCAGGTGAGGAAACATTTTACCTGATTAAAGAGGAGGGTGTGTGTCTAAGGTGGGAGTTATCACCTGTCTACTGTCCACGCTTGTCACCAGGTTAGGGAACATTTTACCTGATTAAAGGAGGGGGGATGTGTGTAGGGGGGGGGTATCACCTGTTTGCTGTCCACCCTTGTCACCAGGTGAGGGAACATTTTACCTGATTAAAGGAGGGGGGATGTGTGTAAGGGGGGGTATCACCTGTCTACTGTCCACCATTGTCACCAGGTGAGGGAACATTTTACCTGATTAAAGAGGAGGGTGTGTGTCTAAGGTGGGGGTTATCACCTGTCTACTGTCCACGCTTGTCACCAGGTTAGGGAACATTTTACCTGATTAAAGGAGGGGGGATGTGTGTAAGGGGGGGGGGGGGGGGGTATCACCTGTCTACTGTCCACCATTGTCACCAGGTGAGGGAACATTTTACCTGATTAAAGGAGGGGGAATGTGTCAAAAGTATAGGGTTGGGGTTATCACCTGTCTACTGTCCACACTTGTCACCAGGTTAGGGAACATTTTACCTGATTAAAGGATGCCCACAGGGGGTATGTTGTGTAAGGTATGGGGGGGGGTATCACCTGTCTACTGTCCACCCTTGTCACCAGGGTGAGGGCTACCATAACATGTTACACTGATTAAAGAGGAGGGTGTGTGTCTAAGGTGGGGGTTATCACCTGAAAGCTCATACTGTCCACGCTTGTCACCAGGTTAGGGAACATTTTACCTGATTAAAGGAGTGGGGGATGTGTGTAACCCACAGGGGGGGGGGGGGTATGTTATCACCACAGTCTACTGTCCACCATTGTCACCAGGTGAAGGGAACATTTTACCTGATTGAAAGAGGAGGGTATGTGTGTCTAAGGTGGGGGTTATCACCTGTCTACTGTCCACGCTTGTCACCAGGTTAGGGAACATGAGGTTTACCCCTGATTAAAGGAGGGGGGTATGTGTCCACAGTAAGGGGGGTATGTATCAGGTATGTTACGTCCACAGTGAAAGCAATGTTACACCCACAGTGAAAGCTACCATAATGAGGTATGTTACGCCCACAGTGAAAGCTACCATAGAATGAGGTATGTTACGCCCACAGTGAAAGCTTTAATGAGGTATGTTACATCTGTGATAAAAACATTCCTAAAATGAAAGCTAATATGACACTGAAAGCTACATAAGAATTAACAAAAGTATACCGGCCCATAATTTATTTTGTTGACTATATTTTGTCTTGATCAGTACATTCATAGTCAGCAATCAACCTCCGCAAGTTCTGAAAAAGGATTCCCGATTTAGTGCCGCCATACGTCTTTTGGTTGGAGGAAAGTTGAACGTTCACATGACCCCGCCCACAGTGAGAGCTACCATAATCAGGTATGTTACGCTCACAGTGAAAGCTACCATAATCAGGTATGTTACGCCCACAGTGAAAGCTACCATAATCAGGTATGTTACGACCACAGTGAAAGCTACCATAATGAGGTATGTTACGTCCACAGTGAAAGCTACCATAATGAGGTATGTTACGCCCACAGTGAAAGCTACCATAATGAGGTATGTTACGCCCACAGTGAAAGCTACCATAATGAGGTATGTTACGTCCACAGTGAAAGCTACCATAATGAGGTATGTTACGCCCACAGTGAAAGCTACCATAATGAGGTATGTTACGCCCACAGTGAAAGCTACCATAATGAGGTATGTTACGCCCACAGTGAAAGCTACCATAATGAGGTATGTTACACCCACAGTGAAAGCTACCATAATGAGGTATGTTACACCCACAGTGAAAGCTACCGTAATCGGGTACGTTAAGCTGTATCCTAACCGGCCGCGAGCGATTATTTTAGAAATCATTGATTTCCATTGGGGGGGGGGAATAGTGAGACAAATTGTAATGGAGGATTCAGGAGGATTGTTTTTCATCCCAACAGAAAACATAATGTTTATTTTGTTTAACGAATATGTTTATGGTAGGCGAAACATTTAATTTAGCAGAATTCTTCTTTCTAATGGTCGCTGATAAACAATGTGTAGAAACACTATAACAAGGTTAAAAGACTCCCATCATATATGGTCATGTGGGTTAGAAAAACTACACCCGAGGTGGTGGAAAGTTCGACCCAGGACAAAGCTTGCCGAGACTCAGGGTCGAAATGTCCACCTAGAGTGTACTTTTTCTATGCCACATGACCACATATGATGGAGTCTTTTTCTTCCATCCATTCGATAAATAAACCATTATTTTACACGAACAGACAAAGATGGCTGAACAAGTAATGTTTTTATTTGACCATTTTATCATAAATAAACTACACTATCATACTTGCCGCATCTGTTTCATGTGTTAAATATAATTTAACACTACAAATAAACAATTTTAAGATAGCTTTTATAATCAAGGTTTTAATAACAAAATATCGATCTAAAACTAACCAACTCGCATTGATATGATGTCATATATTCCCAACGCCATAATACTCCCCATGTTAAATTCAATGGAATGGGTCTGTCTTGCATGGCTGGGGATGGGAGAAATTCCTCTCCTTTCCGTGACACTGTGTGTTGTGACTTGTAGTGAGAAGCAAGCTCAAGAACTTCTGGGCAACAACGTCAAAGTGAAGAACGAAACTAGCGGTGAAATTCTCAACAACAACGGTACGATGGATTACGAATCCGAGTCCCGGAAACTCGGGATCATGTTTAGAAATATGGTGAGTCATCGCTTTATATTACATACCCATTTAATCTTACTGTAGTAGGGGTGGGACGTAGCCCAGTGGTAAAGCACTCACTTTATGCACGGTTCGTTTGGAATCGATCCCCATCGGTGGGCCCATTGAGTTATTTCCCATTCCAACCAGTGCACCACGACTGGTATATCAAAGGGGTGGTATGTGCTATCCTGTCTGTGGGATGGTGCATATAAAAAATCCTTTGCTACTAGTGGAAAAATGTAGCAGGTTTCCTCTCTAAGACTGTATTAAAATTACAAAATGTCTGACATCCAATAGCCAATGATTAATAAATCAGTGTGCTCTAGTGGTGTCGTCAAACAAAAACAAACTTTAACTTACTATTATAGTAATAAAAACAATTCAGACAGTGCAATAAAAAAACATTTTATTGCACATGTGTGATACAAAATCTTGTTTTTTTTTTATTCATGTATTTACTGTAAATATTTCATAAACATAACATTTTCCTTTCTTTCTTTTTTCTCATGTGTATCATGTTTAAGTTGGTAAATGTATGGAGTATACACTTGTTTTTTCAGCAACTGAAACGAATTAAAAGAGCTGACAGAAAAAGCAATGAGGTATTTATTTTTCCAACTCTTTCAACGTAATATCTTTAGTAAAGGGGTGAGACATAGTCTGGAGGTAAAGCGTTTGCTTGATACACAGTCGGTCTAGGATCGATCCCCGTCGGTGGACCCATTGGGCTATTTCTCATTCCAGCCAGTGCTCCACAACTGGTGTAACAAAGACTGTGGTATGTACTATCCTGTCTGTGGGATGGTGCATATAAAAGATCCCTTGATGCTGATCGAAAAGAGTAGCCCATGAAGTGGCGACAGCAGGTTTCCTCCCTCAATGTCTGTGTGGTCCTTAACCATATATCCGACGCCATATAACAGTAAATAAAATGTGTTAAGTGCGTCCTTAAATAAACAATTTCTTTCCTTCTTCTTTAGTAAAATATATACTTTTAGGGGAAATTTGTTGCCCAGTCATATATAAAGTTAAGAGTAAAAAATAGACTTCAAAAACATAAAAATAAATGTTTATGAAACTTTGTATATTTGGACAACTAAATGTGCTTTCTAAAATCATCGAACAGTGTTTCAGCCAGAAAGAAATTTTTGGGTATGGCACTATGGAATTGAATACAACTAGTGATGTGCAGTTATGAAATTTTTGGTTTCGGTTTTGACAAAAGAGTAGAGTTTTGGTTTTTATTTTGGTTTTTATTGACATTTTAACAGGGGGTATGGGGAAAGAAAATGGGTTAACTTTAGGGTTTAGAGTTAACAAAATCATATTTTAATGATAAGACTAATTAGTTTTGTAAAAAGGTTAACTTAAAAAAAAAAATCTGCAAACAAATTTGTGTATGGTGCCATACCCGTTTTACCCTCTGACAGAAACCCTGAATACAGTTCAGTTAAGTTGTATCTAAGATGGCTGTTTGATTTTATATTGTGTGTACTAGTTTGTCATTGTTGCTTGTTTACTTGCAGGCTGTGACAGAGGAGAAGTTTTGTATCCTGTTTCAGTCTGACTTCAAAGTCGGTGGAAATGAACTTGTGTTCCAGGTTTGGGTTAGTACCTCTTGTTATTTATTATAATTCAAAACCAGTGTTCAGGTGTCACCTACTATAATTCAAAATAACAGTTCCTCGTGTACTATAATTCAAAATAACGGTTCCTTGTGTCATGTACTATAATTCAAAAGGTCTGTTTATGGTGTCTTGTACTATAATTTAAAAGGACTGTTTAGGGTGTCTTGTACTATAACCAAAAGGACAGTTTATGGTGTCTTGTACTATAATTTAAAAGGACTGATTATTGTGTCTTGTATTATAATTTAAAAGGACTGTTTGTGGTGTCTTGTATTATAATTCAAAATGACTGTTTATGGTGTCTTGTACTATAATAGAACAGTTTCTGTGTATACTATCATTCAATAGAACAGTTTGTGTGTGTACTATAATAGAACAGTTTCTGTGTGTACTATCATAGAACAGTTTCTGTGTGTGCTATCGTTCAATAGAACAGTTTCTGTGTGTACTGTCATTCAGTAGAACAGTTTCTGTGTATCCTATCATTCAATAGAACAGTTTCTGTGTATATTGTCATTCAGTAGAACAGTTTCTGTGTGTACTGTCATTCAGTAGAACAGTTTCTGTGTTTACTATCATTCAATAGAACAGTTTTTGTGTATACCATCATTCAATAGAACAGTTTCTGTGTATACTATCATTCAATAAAACAGTTTTTGTGTGTACCATCATTCAGTAGAACAGTTTTTGTGTATACCATCATTCAGTAGAACAGTTTCTGTGTATACCATCATTCAGTAGAACAGTTTCTGTGTGTACCATCATTCAGTAGAACAGTTTCTGTGTGTACCATCATTCAGTAGAACAGTTTCTGTGTGTACCATCATTCAGTAGAACAGTTTCTGTGTGTACCATCATTCAGTAGAACAGTTGCTGTGTGTACCATCATTCAGTAGAACAGTTTCTGTGTGTACCATCATTCAGTAGAACAGTTTCTGTGTATACCATCATTCAGTAGAACAGTTTCTGTGTATACCATCATTCAGTAGAACAGTTTCTGTGTGTACCATCATTCAGTAGAACAGTTTCTGTGTGTACCATCATTCAGTAGAACAGTTTCTGTGTGTACCATCATTCAGTAGGACAGTTGCTGTGTGTACCATCATTCAGTAGAACAGTTTCTGTGTGTACCATCATTCAGTAGAACAGTTTCTGTGTGTACCATCATTCAGTAGAACAGTTTGTGTGTGTACCATCATTCATTAGAACAGTTTCTGTGTACCATCATTCAGTAGAACAGTTTGTGTGTGTACCATCATTCAGTAGAACAGTTTGTGTGTATACTATCATTCAGTAGAACAGTTTCTGTGTATACTATCATTTAAGACAATTGCAAGTGTATACTATAATACACAGTGACCATTATAGAAGATAGAAATAACTGCATTTTGGGGGTTTCATTTCATTTTTACCACTCACTTTGTTTTTTCTAGACTTTGTCTCTGCCGGTTGTGGTTATTGTCCATGGCAACCAGGAATGTAATGCTCATGCTACCATCCTGTGGGACAATGCCTTTTCAGAACCAGTAAGTAACTCTTGTCAGGTAAATCAAACTCATACATCGTACTAGCAGAAAGGTTTTAAGTGGTTTTTGTCAATAATTTTTGTTTAACTTGACATAAAAAGAAATTTAAAAAACATTTTCTATTTTCATGTGCAAATTTTGAAAACATTGATCAAGATGTAGATAAAATCGCAATGGTGAAGAACATCGGCTGTTCATGATGTTTGTAATTATTAGTCCCCTACCGTTCCATTCGGAGGCAACTAAAGTAATGTCTCCATCCTTCTGTCTGTCTGTCTGTTCATCTGTCCTATATATAGTTTTCTGGATTTAAAAGCAAAACATTTTAAAGCCTCAAGATATTGAGCTGAAATTTTGTGTATAGTTTTACAATATAGAGTTACTGTAATGTTCTGGCTCAACAAACTCATTTTAAACATTATAGTGGCTTTTATTCATACCGAAAACATAAACTTGTCGTTTGCTTGGCCATGCCGTATCCCAAGGATACACTTCCTGGCTCTGTTATATTAGCACTTCCGGTAATAGTAACTAAACGATAATAGTTTCTATATCGCTATTGGTATTAATGTTATATACATTACAGTTACAGATAAAGTTTGACTTTTATGGAGATTGGTCCATGTTTGACAGAGTTATTGCCCTTGAAAATAGACTGTACAAACATTTCTTTGTCCCGATAGACCGGCGTCGGTGGCGCAGTGGTTAAGCCATCGAACTAATGCTGGTAGGTACAGGGTTCGCAGCTCGGTACCGGCTCAAACCCAGAGCGAGTTCTTAAGGGCTCAATGGGTAGGTGTAAGGTCACTACACCCTCTTCTCTCTCACTAACCACTAACCAACTAACAACTAACCCACTATCCTGGACAGACAGCCCAGATAGCTGAGGTGTGTGCCCAGGAAAGCATGCTTGAACCTTAATTGGATATAAGCACGAAAATAAGTTGAAATGAATGAAATGTTCCGATAGGGAGCATGTATTGCTGTAGTAGTACTCTCAGAATGCTTGTTAGTTTTCAATTTCTTTCTAATTCTACATACAGCAAAATGGATCTGTCAGATAGCAAAGACATGTTAGCAAAAGAATAATCAAATATGTGGTTTAGAAGATAAACCAATCAAGAAAATGTATCAGAAGTGGCTCAGCCCCCATTCCAGTTCTGCATCCCCCTCTATTTGAAAGGAAAATTACAGTATAACTATCCTCAACTCGCCGTCCCAAGTTACTGGCATCTTCTAATGCCTATGTTACATTAGTTTCAGTGTAAATTATAAATTATACCGGTAGTATAAACTAGCTGTGATGTATTGTTACAGGGCAGAGTTCCGTTCCACGTACCAGACCAGGTGATGTGGCCACAGTTGAAGGAGCAGCTTGACCTCAAGTTCAAGGCCATAACCGGACGTGGGCTAACTGAGGACCACCTCAATTACCTAGCAACCAAGCTGTTGGGTATGTTGTCATAGTAACTTGGGAAAAGTAGCCCATTGTGTGGTGGTAGCAGGTTTCTTCTCTCATTATCTGTGTGGTCCTTAACCATATGTCCGATGCCAATGACCAAAATAAAAATATATTGAATGCATCATTAAATAAAATGTTCCTTCAGTATCTTGATTTTTGTTTAACAACCAAACTGTTTAGTATCTAGCAATCAAGCTTTTTTTGGTTATATCTTGTCATAGCAATTAGGGAAATCTGTCTTGTTTAAATAGCAACCAAGCTGTTTGTTATGTTCTTATAGTAATTTGGACTTTGTCTTTGTCTTTTTTTCCCATCTCAACCAGTGCCCCGTGACTTGTATATCAAAGGCTGTGGTATGTACTGCCCTGTCTGTGTGAAAGTGCATATAAAAGACCCCATGCTGCTAATGACTAATGGGTTTTCTCTGAAGACAAGATGTCAGAATGGTCAAATATTTGACATCCAATAAACAGTGGTTAATAAATCAATGTGCTATAGTGGTGGTGGTGTTAAGGGAAAAAAAAGTTTGTTTTGTTTAACGACACCACTGGAGCACATTGATTAATTAATCATCGGCTATTGGATGTCAAACATTTGGTAATTCTGACTCATAGTCATCAGAGGAAACCTGCTACATGTTTTCTAATGCAGCAAGAGATCTTTTATATGCACTTTCCCACAGACAGGAAAGTACATACCATGGCCTTTGTCCAGTTGTGGTGCACTGACTGGAATGAGAAAAAAACTAATCAGCTGAATGGATCCACCGACGTGGTTCGATCCTGTGACACAAACACCTCAAGCGAGCACTCAACTGACTGAGCTAAATCCTGCCTCTTGTTGTTAAGGAAAACAAACTTTAACTTTGTCACTTGTCAGTGTATTGTTAAGATATTCATAATTTGTTGGGGGGTTTCACTATGTTGGTTTAATTGTGTTTGCTTGTATTTCCAGATGGACAGCTACCAACAAATGATGATTTCTCTGCCTGTACGGTCAGCTGGTCACTCTTTAATAAGGTCTGTTTATTTTAATTGTACAGTGGTTGTTGTAAAATTTTATTTAGTACCCCTTTGCCAGCATTCTCAGGGGAGGTAATTGAGTTTTAGCACAAGAAAAACTATGAAATTAGGTATTGTGATATCCTTTGAAAATAACATTGCTTTAACTAACTGATAATTATATCAGATACTTCTTTTTAATTTACATTTCTCTTTTATATTTCAGTTTAATAAAATTTGTTTTATAGTGTTTCATTGAAAAAAAAAAAGAAAAAAAACGTCTGATTTAAATTAAAATGTTATAGCCAAATGAAAATGTTTTCAAACTGACCTTAGCAGAAATAATAAGCATTTTAAAAACTGTTTTCATAATGATGCTAACAGAAAAAAGAAAACTCTCCAAAACCCACTATTAACATTGTTTAAAAAAATTGACAGAAAAAAAAAAGTAGCCCAGTGGTAAAGCGTTCGCTTGATGCGTGGTCGGTCTAGGATCGATCCCCGTTGGTGGATCCATTGGGCTATTTCTCATTCCAGCTAGTGCTCCACAACTGGTGTAACAAAGACCATGTTATGTACTATCCTGTCTGTGGGATGGTGCATATATAAGATCCCTTGCTGCTAATCGAAAAGAGTAGCCTATGAAGTGGTGACAGCGGGTTTCCTTTCTCAATATCTGTGTGGTCTTTAACCATATGTCTGACGCTTTATAACCATAAATAAAATGTGTTGAGTGCGTCATTAAATAAAACATTTCTTTCTTTTTCTTTGTTTAACTTTTGTCATTATTCCAGGTTCAACAAATCCAGCTAGTGAATGTTTGGTCTGGGATAGTCAAAATTATTAACTGTATTACATAGAGTACTAGCCAAAGTATTTGTGAGGGCCAGTGACTTTCCTCTCAAACATTTGTTGCTACATTATTAATACTTAAAAAGCCATGGTATGTGCTTTCCTGTCTTTGGGAAAGTGCATATAAAAGATGCCTTGCTGCTAATGCAAAAATGTAGTGGGTTTTCTCTGATGACTACGAGTGAGAATTACCAAATGTTTGACATTCAATAGCTGATGATTAATTAGTCAATGTGCTCTAGTGGTGTCGTTAAACAAAACAAACTTTATTAATGCTTGATATTTGTTGATTTAGGAGCAGGTCAAAGGCAGAAGCTTCACATTTTGGGAGTGGTTACACGCAGTAGCAAAACTAACCAAGGAACATTTGAAAGGACCATGGAATGATGGGTAATCTTTCTGTTTTTTAACCTTCTGTCTACTGCAGGTGAGATATCTTGCCCAACTATACACTGTATACAGTGCATTTCCCAATTCATATTTCCCACCGTTTTGCACACGACACTCACTAGAAACCATTTATTAACAGGAAACTGAAGACAATTCAGCTTCCTGTGTTTTTAGATTTTTAATTTTCAGTAGAAAATACGTTGGAATTTTGGTTTTCGGCAAGTATTTTCGCTTGACAACAATGGTGGCACGTCGCGGTCATTTTCAGGAATCAATAGCTGATTGTGACAGCTATTTTGATAATAAATTTGATCATTTTACCAACAACGAAAATCACCAAATATTGGGATATGAATCGTAGTTCGGTTTTTTTTTTATATTCTGCTCAGAAAGCCACTGTTATTCGGAATAATGGACATGAATACTGGACGACTTTTTTGGATTTTTTGGCCTAATTTTAATCAACATTAACTGATCTAAAAATCAGAAAAATACACAAAAATAATACTTACCAATTCAAATATGAACTTTAATTTATGTATTTATAAAACATTCAAGGTATTTTCCATTGAAAAACAAAAAACTAAAGCCGCCATAGTCTTGATTAATCTCTTTCCTGTTCTATACTGGGAGTGGAAAAAAGAAGAAGTTAAAAGTATGTTTTTAGGACCCCACTAGAACAAATTGATTTAATTAATCCTCAGCTATTTAATCCATGTGCTCTAGTGGTGCCGTTAAACAATACTGTAAGTGAAGAACATTTCTTATGTGTATACATTTCATATTGTTCGCACCCATCTATAAGTTGCAAAATCTATATGCGAAATTTACTCATTTCGAACATGGGGCGGGACATAAACCAGTAATAAAGAGCACGCTTGATACACAATCGGTTTAGGATTGGGTTATTTTTCGTTCCAGCCAGTGCACCATGACTTGTATATCAGAGACCGTGGTATGTGCTATCCTGTCTGTAGGATGGTGCATATAAAAGATCACTTGCTACTAATGGAAAAATTACAGTTGGACTGCTGGTGCTCCCTTGCACCTGCCAGTGCAGGCGGTCCCTCCTTACCCACCCAACCCTTTCCTGTCTTGGATGAAGAACCGGCTGAGACCGGGTACTTGTGCCCAGGACAGGCGTGCGCTACAACAGCTTGCTTTGAATGTGCACATTAAACAATTTCCCATTTCTCAATGGAAAAATGTAGCGGGTTTCCTCTCTATGACTGATTCAAAATGACCATATGTTTGACATCAATGTATTGTTAAACAAAATAAACTCATTTCAAACATGGAATAAGGTTTGTATTTGCAATATTAATTTTGTTCTTACTTTTAAATTACTGGTGTTATAAAGACCGTGGTATGTACAGCGGGTTTCCTCTCTCTATATCTGTGTGGTCCTTAACCATATGTCTGACGCAATATAACCATAAATGAAATGTGATTGCGTCATTAAATAAACCATTTCCTTCCTTCCTTTTCTGTTGTTACCAGGTCTGTGATTGGATTCGTCAGCAAGTCCCAGGCCCAGGATTGGCTGTTTCAGAAACCCAATGGTACATTCCTGTTACGCTTCAGTGACTCGGAACCTGGCGGCATAACAATTGCATGGGTGGACGACAAGGCTAATGGAAAACTGGGTAAGGGTTATTGTATCAAGTCTTGTTAAATAAATTCAGCCATTAAAGTTGTGTGATCAAGTTGTATTAATTGGGCATGGTGTTAAAAAGTATGTAAGTAAGAACCTTTTCACTAAGCATACAACCCTTACATTGGCCTCTGTTTTTTAATCAAATCTTCTGTTTTGGTTTTAGTCATAATTTTATTATTTTAGAAAGGGTAGTTCATCCATTTTCAGAGTTCATTTTGGTAAACTAAAAGGTTAATTTATAATAAAGTAAAGATGAATCTAAACAAGGTGTAGTCAAATTAGTGAAAATCCTGCATTGAAATTGCTTTTTGGCTCAAAAGGAGGGGTGGGGGGGGGATACCATGAGTTAACTCCCTTGGATTGTGAAGTAATTTGTGCACTTTTTCAGTTTGCAACTGTATTGTATATACTGAAAATTATCAAGACTGACATCACATATGAATACAGTAAAGTACTCTAGAGCTATAATGAACCGAAAGGGACCATGATAGTTAGTTCGATATAGCAGTAGTTCGTTGTACACATTTGCATAAGTGGGTTATTAATGTACAGGGAGATAAAACGGGACTTTACGATCAGTTCGTTCTATACAGTAGTTTGTTCATTACAAGTGCATGTTCATTATAAGTGCACTTTACTGTAATGAATAAAGTTTGGAACATTTAGCAATAATTGTTTTGTAATATGCTTTGCTGGGCTTACGTGAATGTAAAACAGTTTGTACATTATTAGAAATACAAAGTATCCAGTAAAATAGATTTAAACCGCATAGTTCATGGTTAATAGTTTTACAGTTATAAAGTTAATTTTTAAATTGAATTAAAAAATATATATATAGTAAAGTACACTTATAACGAGCATGCTTAGAATGAACAACTGCATAGAATGAACTGATCGTAAAGTCCTGTTTTATCTCCCTATACATTAATAAACCAACTTGCACAAACGTGTACAACGAACTAACTATCATGGTCCCTTGTGGTTCATTATAAGAGTTATAAGAGTTCTTTACTGCATAAAGATACATCTTTAAAATGGCTTCTTTTGTCACCCAATCTGTATGTAGCTAGTGCATGACAACTGGCATATCAAAGGCTGTGGTATGTGCTGTTCTGTCTGTGGAATTGTACATACATGTATAAATGATCCCTGGCTACTATTGGAAAAATGTAGTGGGTTTCCTCTCTAAGACTATATGTCTGAATTACCACATAATAGCCGATGATTAATAATCAGTGTGCTCTACTGGTGTCGTTAAACCAAACAAACTTGTTAAATAAAAAATTATTTTGTTTCTTTAATTTCAGAGGTGTGGAATTTGAAGCCGTTTGGAGCAAAAGATTTCTCCATTCGGAGTCTGGCCGACCGAATAAAGGACCTTCACAATCTGGTCTACCTGTATCCAGATATTCCAAAGGAAAATGCGTTTGGGAAATATTTCTCCTCCAATCCAGGTACAATTAACCCTTGCGTAGCATGGCAGTTCATGGCATGCTGTCAATTTAATTATGTCATTGAAGTAACATGCTGTTAGTTGTTTGACATCACACACAAAAACATAACATCCAATAGCCGATGTACTTTTCATGCTGGGGTGTTGTTATTCATTAATTCATTCACAAAACAAGGTTATGCCAATTCATTTTTAGCCCCTAGCTTTAAAAAATTATGTTAAAAGTAATTTTTAAGTCTATGGGCATAAATTTAAATAGCATTTTTGGTGTGGTCTCCACATGTTATTTCCGTTCCGGGTAACATCACATGATACAAGCCTCGTACGAGAATAGCTGTGACAGTAACCGACTGCATAGCAACCGATGAAATCATAATGTTCGTCTTGCCAGTCGGCTATTCTTGTTCGCAGCACTCGTACATTGTGGCGTCACCATTTATGGCGAGATGGGGTGGGATTTAGCTCAGTCGGTTGAGTGCTCGCTTGAAGTGCTTGTGTCGTAGGATTGAACCACCTCTGTGGATCCATTCAGCTAATTGGGGGGTTTTCTCATTCCAACCAGTGCACCACAACTGGTCAAAGGTCGTGGTCTGTGTTTTTCTGTCTGTTGGAAAATGCATATAAAAGATCCGTTGCTGCATTAGGAAAAATGTAGCAGGTTTCCAATGATGACTACAAGTCATAGTTGCCAAATGTTTGAAATCCAATAGTTGATGATTAATTAATCAATGTGCTCTAGTGGTGTTGTTAAACAAACAAACTTTAATAATCTTTAAAAAAATCTTAGATATTTTCACGTGCAATTAACCGATATTTAGTCTCTAGTCCGTGCAATTAACCAGATGTTTTGTAGTGTTAAAAGGGCAAATGGTTCCGTGTTGGGTGAAAATAGTCGATTAACCGAATTATGCTATAGACCGATATGCGAATAAATGGACTCGACTGTATTTGTTAGACTATATGGTTAATTATCCAGGGCCTAAATTTTTATAAAATCTATCTCCTTCAAAAAGTGTAAAACTCATGTTTAAGACCAAGGCTTAAGTACAAGAATTCCTGGTAAATTGTTGAAATAATATTTGTTACACATTTGTTTTTAAATGTGCATATATACATGTAATATCTGATCATCAGTCTTTACCACAATTTACTGATGTGTGGTTAGTTTGGGATCGATCCCTGTTAGTGGGCCCATTGCGCTATTTCTCGCTCCAGCCAGTGCACCATGACTGGTACATCAAAGGCCATGGTATGTGCTATCCTGTCTGTGATATGGTGCATATAAAACATCCCTTGCTGCTAATCGAAAAGAGTAGCCCATGAAGTGGCGGCAGCAGGTTTCCTCTCTCAATATCTGTGTGGTCCTTAACCATATGTCTGACGCCATATATCCGAAAATAAAATGTGTTGAGTGTGTTGTTAAATAAACCATTTCTTCTTTTTTTGTCATCAACAGGAGAGGATACTCCAAACACAGATGGTTATATCAAACCAAATCTTATGACAGTCATGTGAGTATATTTAATGCTGGAATAACAGTTAAGTAGCGTGTCCACTTGTGTGTATACAGACGCAGACACTGCTCAAATACTAAACAATGAAATAACATAGGACTTTGTCCAGTGCAGACTGATGATACGTTTTTGCTGACCAGATCTTGTAGCAGTAGATAGAGAAACATATAAGAAAAACGTGTCCGAAACACACTAGTGGATACAAAACTGCACTGGTAACCACATAAATGAATGCACACACAAAACATTTCCGTATTTGTGTCCACACTGCATATGCACAAGTGGTCAAACACTACTTAAATCATCTGACACAGCATGTTGTTACAATCACACAGCATGTTGTTACAATCACACAGCGTGTTGTTACAATCACACAGCGTGTTGTTACAATCACACAGCATGTTGTTAAATCACACAGCATGTTGTTACAATCACACAGCATGTTGTTACAATCACACAGCATGTTGTTACAATCACACAGCATGTTACAATCGTATGCCCTCAAATCATCTGACACAGCATGTTGTTAAATCACACAGCATGTTGTTACAATCACACAGCATGTTGTTACAATCACACAGCATGTTACAATCGTATGCCCTCAAATCATCTGACACAGCATGTTGTTAAATCACACAGCATGTTGTTACAATCACACAGCATGTTGTTACAATCACACAGCATGTTACAATCGTATGCCCTCAAATCATCTGACACAGCATGTTGTTAAATCACACAGCATGTTGTTACAATCACACAGCATGTTGTTACAATCACACAGCATGTTGTTACAATCACACAGCATGTTGTTACAATCGTATGCCCTTAAATCATCTGACACAGCATGTTGTTACAATCACACAGCATGTTGTTACAATCACACAGCATGTTGTTACAATCACACAGCATGTTGTTACAATCGTATGCCCTTAAATCGTCTGACACAGCATGTTGTTACAATCACACAGCATGTTGTTACAATCGTATGCCCTTAAATCATCTGACACAGCATGTTGTTACAATCACACAGCATGTTGTTACAATCACACAGCATGTTGTTACAATCACACAGCATGTTGTTACAATCGTATGCCCTTAAATCGTCTGACACAGCATGTTGTTACAATCACACAGCATGTTGTTACAATCACACAGCATGTTGTTACAATCATATGCCCTTAAATCATCTGACACAGCATGTTGTTACAATCACACAGCATGTTGTTACAATCACACAGCATGTTGTTACAATCGTATGCCCTTAAATCGTCTGACACAGCATGTTGTTACAATCACACAGCATGTTGTTACAATCACACAGCATGTTGTTACAATCGTATGCCCTTAAATCATCTAACACAGCATGTTGTTACAATCACACAGCATGTTGTTACAATCACACAGCATGTTGTTACAATCACACAGCATGTTGTTACAATCACACAGCATGTTGTTACAATCGTATGCCCTTAAATCGTCTGACACAGCATGTTACAATTGTATGCCCTCAAATCATCTGACACAGCATGTTGTTACAATCGTATGCCCTTAAATCGTCTGACACAGCATGTTGTTACAATCGTCTGACAGCATGTTGTTACAATCGTCTGACACAGCATGTTGTTACAATCATCTGCCCTTAAATCGTCTGACACAGCATGTTGTTAAAATCACACAGCATGTTGTTACAATCATACAGCATGTTGTTACAATCACACAGCATGTTGTTACAATCACACAGCATGTTGTTACAATCGTATGCCCTTAAATCGTCTGACACAGCATGTTACAATTGTATGCCCTCAAATCATCTGACACAGCATGTTGTTACAATCGTATGCCCTTAAATCGTCTGACACAGCATGTTGTTACAATCGTCTGACAGCATGTTGTTACAATCGTCTGACACAGCATGTTGTTACAATCATCTGCCCTTAAATCTTCTGACACAGCATGTTGTTACAATTGTATGTCCTTAAATACTCTGACACAGCATGTTGTTACAATCATCTGACACAGCATGTTGTTACAATCGTATGCCCTTAAATCATCTGACACAGCATGTTGTTACAATCGTATGCCCTTAAATCGTCTGACACAGCATGTTGTTACAATTGTCTGACACAGCATGTTGTTACAATCATCTGCCCTTAAATCGTCTGACACAGCATGTTGTTAAATCGTATTCCCTTAAATCATCTGGCACAGCATGTTACAATTGTATGCCCTTAAATCATCTGGCACAGCATGTTGTTACAATCATCTGGCACATCATGTTGTTACAATTGTATGCCCTTAAATCATCTGGCACAGCATGTGGTTACAATCATCTGCCCTTAAATCGTCTGACACAGCATGTTGTTACAATCATCTGCCCTTAAATCGTCTGACACAGCATGTTGTTACAATCGTATGCCCTTAAATCGTTTGACACAGCATGTTGTTACAATCATCTGGCACATCATGTTGTTACAATCGTATTTCCTTAAATCGTCTGACACAGCATGTTGTTACAATCATCTGCCCTTAAATCGTCTGACACAGCATGTTGTTACAATCGTATTCCCTTAAATCATCTGGCACAGCATGTTGTTACAATTGTATGCACTTAAATCATCTGGCACAGCATGTTTTTACAATCATCTGCCCTTAAATCATCTGGCACAGCATGTTGTTACAATTGTATGCCCTTAAATCATCTGGCACAGCATGTTGTTACAATCATCTGCCCTTAAATCGTCTGACACAGCATGTTGTTACAATCATCTGCCCTTAAATCGTCTGACACAGCATGTTGTTACAATCGTATGCCCTTAAATCGTTTGATACAGCATGTTGTTACAATCATCTGGCACATCATGTTGTTACAATCGTATTTCCTTAAAGCATCTGACACAGCATGTTGTTACAATCATCTGCCCTTAAATCGTCTGACACAGCATGTTGTTACAATCACCTGCCCTTAAATCGTCTGACACAGCATGTTACAATCGTATTCCCTTAAATCATCTGGCACAGCATGTTGTTACAATTGTATGCACTTAAATCATCTGGCACAGCATGTTTTTACAATCATCTGCCCTTAAATCATCTGGCACAGCATGTTGTTACAATCGTATGCCCTTAAATCATCTGGCACAGCATGTTGTTACAATCATCTGCCCTTAAATCGTCTGACACAGCATGTTGTTACAATCATCTGCCCTTAAATCGTCTGACACAGCATGTTGTTACAATCGTATGCCCTTAAATCGTTTGATACAGCATGTTGTTACAATCATCTGGCACATCATGTTGTTACAATCGTATTTCCTTAAAGCATCTGACACAGCATGTTGTTACAATCGTATGCCCTTAAATCATCTGGCACAGCATGTTGTTACAATCATCTGCCCTTAAATCGTCTGACACAGCATGTTGTTACAATCATCTGCCCTTAAATCATCTGGCACAGCATGTTTTTACAATCATCTGCCCTTAAATCATCTGGCACAGCATGTTGTTACAATTGTATGCCCTTAAATCATCTGGCACAGCATGTTGTTACAATCATCTGCCCTTAAATCGTCTGACACAGCATGTTGTTACAATCATCTGCCCTTAAATCGTCTGACACAGCATGTTGTTACAATCGTATGCCCTTAAATCGTCTGACACAGCATGTTGTTACAATCATCTGGCACATCATGTTGTTACAATCGTATTTCCTTAAAGCATCTGACACAGCATGTTGTTACAATCATCTGCCCTTAAATCGTCTGACACAGCATGTTGTTACAATCACCTGCCCTTAAATCGTCTGACACAGCATGTTGTTACAATCGTATTCCCTTAAATCATCTGGCACAGCATGTTGTTACAATTGTATGCACTTAAATCATCTGGCACAGCATGTTTTTACAATCATCTGCCCTTAAATCATCTGGCACATCATGTTGTTACAATCGTATGCCCTTAAATCGTCTGACACAGCATGTTGTTACAATCGTATGCCCTTAAATCCTCTGGCACAGCATGTTGTTACAATCATCTGCCCTTAAATCGTCTGACACAGCATGCTGTTACAATCCTCTGGCACAGCATGTTGTTACAATCATCTGCCCTTAAATCGTCTGACACAGCATGCTGTTACAATCGTCTGACACAGCATGCTGTTACAATCGTCTGACACAGCATGTTGTTAAATCATCTGCCCTTAAATCGTCTGCACAGCATGTTGTTACAATCGTCTGACACAGCATGTTGTTAAATCGTCTGACACAGCATGTTGTTACAATCGTCTGACACAGCATGTTTTTACAATCGTCTGACACAGCATATTGTTACAATTGTATGCCCTTAAATCCTCTGGCACAGCATGTTGTTACAATCGTATGCCCTGAAATCGTTTGACACAGCATGTTGTTACAATCGTATGCCCTTAAATCATCTGGCACAGCATGTTGTTACAATCGTATGCCCTTAAATCGTCTGGCACAGCATGTTGTTACAATTGTATGCCCTTAAATCGTCTGACACAGCATGTTGTTACAATTATTCACAATCAACAGGATCGACAATTATTTATTCGTTTACCGGCCTCGGTGGTTAGGCCATCGGTCTACAGGCTGGTAGGTACTGGGTTCAGATCCCAGTCAAGGTATGAATTTTTAATCCAGATACCGACTCCAAACCCCGAGAGTGCTCCGCAAGGCTCAATGGGTAGGTGTAAACCGCTTGCACCGACCAGTGATCCATAACTGGTTCAACAAAGGCCATGGTTTGGGCTATCCTGCCTGTGGGAAGTGCAAATAAAAGATCCCTTGCTGCCTGTCGTAAAAGAGTAGCCTATGTGGCGACAGCGGGTTTCCTCTAAAAACAAAAACACTGTCAGAATGACCATATGTTTGACATCCAATAGCCGATGATAAGATAAAAAAATCAGTGTGCTCTAGTGGCGTCATTAAATAAAACAAACTTTACTTTATTTATCTGTTTTTGCGTAACCAAATCTCCATCTATATCCACAATAAAAATAAATGAAAAATACATGTGAAAAGTTTTATCAGTCATTTATGTGAATAAATCTGAAGTTTGGAGTAGGGTTGGGTTTTGTTTTGTTGTTTTTTGTGGGTTTTTTAGAAATTGTCATTTTGTTAGCCATGATAGGTGTTAAATGCTACTCGAACATTGCTGCCATAAAAATTCATTTTTCTTTTTTGCTTTTGTTTTTTAGCCCTGGTCACTATAATGGCCAGCCAATGAACTTGGAAAATCCCCAAACTCCCCAAACTCCTCAACTGATGGAGCCGTTCTCCCCCACTACATCAGCCACATCGGTGTACGATAAGAGTCCGGGGTCGGTGCTCACGCAGCAAACACAGGACGAGTAAGTGGTCCACATTGTTGTCACATGTATTTCATTCATTTCAGCTTACCTTCGGGGCGGGATTTAATAAAGTCGGTTGCGTGCTCACTTGAGGTGCTTGCATTGCAGGATCGAGCCACCTCGATGCATCCATTCAGCTGATTGAGTTTTTTCTCTTTCCATCCAGTGCACCAAAGGCTGTGGTATGTACTTTCCTGTCTGTGGGAAAGTGCATATAAAAGATCCCTTGCTGCATCAGGAAGAATGTAGCGGGTTTCCTCTGATGACTACGAGTCAGAATTACCAAATGTTTGACATCCAATAGCTGATGAATAATTAATCAATGTGCTCCAGTGGTGTCAAACAAAACAATCTTCTTTTTTTCAACTTATTTTCGTGCCTATATCCAATTTAGGTTCAAGCACGCTGTGCTGGGCACACACACCTCGGCTATCTGGGCTGTCTGTCCAGGACAGTGGGTTAGTGGTTAGTAAGAGAGAAGAGGGTGTAGTGGACTTACACCTACTCATTGAGTCGTTAAAACTCATTCTGAGTGGTAGCCGGTACCGGGCTGCGAACCCTGTACCTACCAGCCTTACATGTATGTCCGATGGCTTAACCACGACACCACCGAGGCCAATGTCACATATAACTACAGGTTAGTGTTCACTGGTTTCATAATGATTCTTGACTGCATGGCATTACTACTGTCTGTATATGATTAATATTTCAATTAGCATCAAGGTTGCTACTTAAAGCTGCTATGAGGGGTGGGATGTAGTCCAGTGGTAAAGCACTCACCTGTTGTTCAGGGTGGGATGTAGTCCAGTGGTAAAGCACTCACCTGTTGTTCAGGGTGGGATGTAGTCCAGTGGTAAAGCACTCGCCTGTTGTTCAGGGTGGGATGTAGTCCAGTGGTAAAGCACTCACCTGTTGTTCAGGGTGGGATGTAGTCCAGTGGTAAAGCACTCACCTGTTGTTCAGGGTGGGATGTAGTCCAGTGGTAAAGCACTCGCCTGTTGTTCAGGGCGGAATGTAGTCCAGTGGTAAAGCACTCACCTGTTGTTCAGGACGGAATGTAGTCCAGTGGTAAAGCACTCACCTGTTGTTCAGGGTGGGATGTAGTCCAGTGGTAAAGCACTCGCCTGTTGTTCAGGGCGGAATGTAGTCCAGTGGTAAAGCACTCACCTGTTGTTCAGGGCGGAATGTAGTCCAGTGGTAAAGCACTCACCTGTTGTTCAGGGTGGGATGTAGTCCAGTGGTAAAGCACTCACCTGTTGTTCAGGGTGGAATGTAGTCCAGTGGTAAAGCACTCACCTGTTGTTCAGGGTGGGATGTAGTCCAGTGGTAAAGCACTCGCCTGTTGTTCAGGGCGGAATGTAGTCCAGTGGTAAAGCACTCACCTGTTGTTCAGGGTGGGATGTAGTCCAGTGGTAAAGCACTCGCCTGTTGTTCAGGACGGAATGTAGTCCGTAAAGCACTCAATGTAGTCCAGTGGTAAAGCACTCACCTGTTGTTCAGGACGGAATGTAGTCCAGTGGTAAAGCACTCACCTGTTGTTCAGGGTGGAATGTAGTCCAGTGGTAAAGCACTCACCTGTTGTTCAGGACGGAATGTAGTCCAGTGGTAAAGCACTCACCTGTTGTTCAGGGTGGAATGTAGTCCAGTGGTAAAGCACTCACCTGTTGTTCAGGGTGGAATGTAGTCCAGTGGTAAAGCACTCACCTGTTGTTCAGGACGGAATGTAGTCCAGTGGTAAAGCACTCACCTGTTGTTCAGGACGGAATGTAGTCCAGTGGTAAAGCACTCGCCTGTTGTTCAGGGTGGGATGTAGTCCAGTGGTAAAGCACTCACCTGTTGTTCAGGGTGGAATGTAGTCCAGTGGTAAAGCACTCGCCTGTTGTTCAGGACGGAATGTAGTCCAGTGGTAAAGCACTCGCCTGTTGTTCAGGGTGGGATGTAGTCCAGTGGTAAAGCACTCGCCTGTTGTTCAGGGCGGAATGTAGTCCAGTGGTAAAGCACTCACCTGTTGTTCAGGACGGAATGTAGTCCAGTGGTAAAGCACTCACCTGTTGTTCAGGGTGGAATGTAGTCCAGTGGTAAAGCACTCACCTGTTGTTCAGGACGGAATGTAGTCCAGTGGTAAAGCACTCGCCTGTTGTTCAGGGTGGAATGTAGTCCAGTGGTAAAGCACTCACCTGTTGTTCAGGACGGAATGTAGTCCAGTGGTAAAGCACTCACCTGTTGTTCAGGGTGGAATGTAGTCCAGTGGTAAAGCACTCACCTGTTGTTCAGGGTGGGATGTAGTCCAGTGGTAAAGCACTCACCTGTTGTTCAGGGCGGAATGTAGTCCAGTGGTAAAGCACTCACCTGTTGTTCAGGGTGGAATGTAGTCCAGTGGTAAAGCACTCACCTGTTGTTCAGGGTGGGATGTAGTCCAGTGGTAAAGCACTCACCTGTTGTTCAGGGTGGAATGTAGTCCAGTGGTAAAGCACTCACCTGTTGTTCAGGGCGGAATGTAGTCCAGTGGTGTTGTTCAGGGTGGGATGTAGTCCAGTGGTGTTGTTCAGGGTGGAATGTAGTCCAGTGGTAAAGCACTCACCTGTTGTTCAGGACGGAATGTAGTCCAGTGGTAAAGCACTCACCTGTTGTTCAGGGTGGAATGTAGTCCAGTGGTAAAGCACTCACCTGTTGTTCAGGACGGAATGTAGTCCAGTGGTAAAGCACTCACCTGTTGTTCAGGGTGGAATGTAGTCCAGTGGTAAAGCACTCGCCTGTTGTTCAGGGTGGAATGTAGTCCAGTGGTAAAGCACTCACCTGTTGTTCAGGACGGAATGTAGTCCAGTGGTAAAGCACTCACCTGTTGTTCAGGACGGAATGTAGTCCAGTGGTAAAGCACTCACCTGTTGTTCAGGGTGGGATGTAGTCCAGTGGTAAAGCACTCACCTGTTGTTCAGGGTGGAATGTAGTCCAGTGGTAAAGCACTCACCTGTTGTTCAGGGCGGAATGTAGTCCAGTGGTAAAGCACTCGCCTGTTGTTCAGGGTGGGATGTAGTCCAGTGGTAAAGCACTCGCCTGTTGTTCAGGGTGGGATGTAGTCCAGTGGTAAAGCACTCACCTGTTGTTCAGGACGGAATGTAGTCCAGTGGTAAAGCACTCACCTGTTGTTCAGGGTGGGATGTAGTCCAGTGGTAAAGCACTCGCCTGTTGTTCAGGACGGAATGTAGTCCAGTGGTAAAGCACTCACCTGTTGTTCAGGGTGGAATGTAGTCCAGTGGTAAAGCACTCACCTGTTGTTCAGGTGGAATGTAGTCCAGTGGTAAAGCACTCACCTGTTGTTCAGGGTGGAATGTAGTCCAGTGGTAAAGCACTCACCTGTTGTTCAGGGTGGAATGTAGTCCAGTGGTAAAGCACTCACCTGTTGTTCAGGGTGGAATGTAGTCCAGTGGTAAAGCACTCGCCTGTTGTTCAGGGTGGAATGTAGTCCAGTGGTAAAGCACTCACCTGTTGTTCAGGGTGGGATGTAGTCCAGTGGTAAAGCACTCACCTGTTGTTCAGGGTGGAATGTAGTCCAGTGGTAAAGCACTCACCTGTTGTTCAGGGTGGAATGTAGTCCAGTGGTAAAGCACTCACCTGTTGTTCAGGGTGGGATGTAGTCCAGTGGTAAAGCACTCACCTGTTGTTCAGGGTGGGATGTAGTCCAGTGGTAAAGCACTCACCTGTTGTTCAGGACGGAATGTAGTCCAGTGGTGTTGTTCAGGGTGGAATGTAGTCCAGTGGTAAAGCACTCACCTGTTGTTCAGGGCGGAATGTAGTCCAGTGGTGTTGTTCAGGGTGGGATGTAGTCCAGTGGTGTTGTTCAGGGTGGAATGTAGTCCAGTGGTAAAGCACTCACCTGTTGTTCAGGGCGGAATGTAGTCCAGTGGTAAAGCACTTGCCTGATGCGCCGTTAGTTTGGGATCAATCCTCTTTGCTGAGCCCATGGGCTATTTCTCGTATCAGCCAGTGCACCAGGACTGGTATATCAAAGGTCATGGTATGCACTATCCTGTCTGTGGGCTGGTGCATATAATGATCCTTTGCTACTAATGGAAAAATGTTGCGGGTTTCCTCTCTAAGACTGTCTATAAAATTTACCAAATGTTTGACAACCAATAGTCAAGGGCGGGACATAGTCCAGTGGTAAAGCGTTCGATCTGTTGGGCTATTTTTTGCTCCAACCAGTGCACCATGAGTGGTATATCAAAGGCCGTGGTATGTGCTATCTTGTCTGTGGGATGGTGCATGTAAAAGATGCCTTGCTGCTAGTCAAAAAGAGTAGCCCATTAAGTAGTGACAGCGGGTTTCTTCTCTCAATATCTTTGTGGTCCTTAACCATATGTTGGACGCCATATAACTTTAAATAAAATGTGTTGAGTGCGTCGTTAAATAAACCATTTCCTTCCTTCCTTCCTTCAAAGGTGTTATGAGGGGTGTAATGTAGCCCAGTGGTAAAGCACTCTCCTGTTGCAATCGGTTTGGGAATCAATCCCCTTCAGTGAGCCCACAACTGGTATATCAAAGGCTGTGGTATGTGCTATCCTGTCTGTGGGATGTTGCATATAAAAGATTCCTTGCTGCTAATGGAAAAATGTAATGGGTTTCCTCTCTAAGACTGTAAAATCTACTAAATGTTTGATATCCAATGGTCGATGCGAGTGCTCTAGTGGTGTCGTTAAAAAAAATTGTTTTAACTTTGTTCACTTTGTTGTCTGTAATTCAAAATTACATGTTTGTGTGTTATTAGTGTTTGTTACACTAAATAATGAATGATGTTATCATCAACAGGTGTGTAAGAATTGATTGTAATCTCCATTCAATGAGATATAAATCATATATGACCCCTAAAAACTAATGATATATTCTTTTATTTGTTTTCAGTCCGATGCAGGGTGACCTGGAAGATTTCTACCTGTTCTCCACAGACTACGCACCTGAGGACATCCAGAGCATCAACGTGAACGAGCTGATTTACCAGACGAACAACACGTGAAGTGAACGTGAAGTTTTACTTCTTGTACAGATGTATCATAAAGATTGTAATTTGATAGACGGTTGGCTTGAAGTTAAATTATATGCCAAGACGATTCTCGTTTTACAGTCATTCACATCTTTTAGATCTGTTTTGTTACATTTGAATCAGACACAGTGGTGTGTCATTCTGGTTCCCCCATACACAAGATTTCTTGTAGACAACCAGGTATATACTGGGGGGTTTGATCCAAGAGGTGGGAGTTGGAGGTGTGTATCCTTTCCTCAACCAGTGTGTACTGTTGCCATGTATATGTATATGAACAGGTGTTGGCTATACTGTTGCCATGTATATATTATCAGCTTGGTAATGTGTAATTACAGGTGTATATCATCTAGGTGGCATGTACTATTACTAGGTATATATCAACCAGCTGGTGTATACTATTACCAGGTATCTATCAACCAGCTGGTGTGTACTATTACCAGGTATATATCAACCAGCTATTGTATACTATAACTAGGTATCTATCAACCAGCTGGTGTATACTATTACCAGGTATGTATCAACTAGCTGGTGTGTACTTTTACCAGGTATATATCAACCAGCTGGTGTGTACTATTACCAGGTATATATCAACCAGCTGGTGTGTACTATTACCAGGTATATATCAACCAGCTGGTGTGTACTATTACCAGGTATATATCAACCAGCTGGTGTATACGATTACCAGGTATCTATCAGCCAGCTGGTGTATACTATCACCAAGTTTATATCAACCAGCTGGTGTATACTATGACCAGGTATATATCAACCAGCTGGTGTATACTATGACCAGGTATATATCAACTAGCTGGTGTGTACTTTTACCAGGTATATATTAACTCATCTGGTGTGTACTTTTACCAGGTATATATCAACCAGCTGGTGTGTACTATTACCAGGTTTATATCAACCAGCTGGTGTGTACTATTACCAGGTATATATCAACCAGCTGGTGTGTACTATTACCAGGTATATATCAACCAGCTGGTGTGTACTATTACCAGGTATATATCAACCAGCTGGTGTATACTGTTATAGTGATTTCCCTAGAAATTAGGCAAGGCATGGTAGACAAAACACTTTTGGGGCATTTTTACCATTTTCGGGGCACTTGTTTTTCATTAAAAATACACAATAAAATAAACATTAATGTAATTTATGTGCTTGCTTTAATAAATGAATGGCAAAAGATATAAAAGGCATATTTTATTAATTAATAATACCATTTTGGATGTTTTATAAAGGCAATTTTAGAATTAATTACTGAAAAAGGTTTGTTTAATCTCAGGGCAGCATGGCACTGGTTGAGGCAAGATGGTGCTAGACTGTTGAGGCATGGTGCTGCACCATGCTAAAATAAGCTAGGGAAAACACTACTGTTACCAGGTATATATCAAGAAGGCTTTAATACTTTGAGGCTCTTATATTGTATATGAGAAGGATTGTTTTGATGTGCTGTCCTTTTTTTCATTTCATCCGTCCAGGAGCATGTCTTATCTAGCGAAAACCTTCCAGACTTCATGTGGTAGTTTAATCGTGGGTCTAATTTTACAAAGCAATCCTAGAACCAAGTTCACGTTTAGCTTAGTTTAATCTGATCTTTGCGTTAAGATCTCTTCGTACAATGTTAAGATCTCTTCGTAAAATGTGTGCTGGTGGTATCCTTAAACAAAACAAGCTGTTGTTTCTTTAGAACAAACATTTCAACGAGTGAAAATCGGGTTTGGTAGAAATGAGAGAGTATTTGCTTCAGTTTTAATATAAAATTATGTGCTGTAAGCTTTTTAAAGCCACTGACCCTAGTCTGTGAGACATATTACTTTATGAAAATAACAAACTTATTACTTTACACATCACTTTTATACTAGCATTGTCCTACATAAAGTAATTTTATAAATTAATCATTTTAGATCCATTAAGTTGCATTTTCTCTGAAACTTGCATAAGTACATAGGCATACAGTCTCACATGTTTGTGTGTGTGTGTGGGGGGGGGGGGGGGGGGGGGGGGGGGGCAGACTCATTTCTGCCCGAATGAAATGAAATGCCAGAATCTGGATAACAACGTTTATTCATATTAGCATTACTGCCAAACAGCTATATAGGGTTGCTAATGAATCCCTGCACATTTTGGCTTGGATTACAACTAATATTGTGGGTAGAACGATGGAAGTACATGGTGAAATGTTTTCAGACCAGCTAATTTTTCCCGAATATCTCTGTTGTTTTTACCTGAATTTGACGATTTTCTCCAGCACTTGGGTGACAGTTGCCCCTCCTGACACCCCTCCCCTCCTGTATCATACACTTGCATTGATATATCACTTGCTAGATGGTGCTTCTATTTCTCGTATTGCTAGACATAATTTATTGCCAAACATACAAAGATACGTTTTATTGTATGTACAATAATTGTATGCACAAAGTACTATACAGCTACCAATTGTACATTGATAAGATTTTAACTGTATATACTGTTGGAGTGTATCAATCAGGAGTTTCTATATATACTATTACAAAGTATATATGAAGAGTTCAGGTGCAAAAACCGATAACGCCATTTTATTTAACAAACCGACTTCTACTATCATTACTCAGTTCAAGGCGTTATGTTCTGGTTTTTATAGCGTTTTTTGAAATTCTGCCCTTTATTTACTTTACTTATTTCAACTTAAGATCGCCCATTGTGGACGTGATATGTTTTACATAGAAAGCATAACAAAAAAAACCTGTTTTGCAGAAAATTACTCATTTCAAAATGGATTTATTGGTTTTTGCACCTGAACTCTTCATATATAGAAACATGGTTTTGTAAATACTGACAAAGAGTTTTTATTGTACTTTCAACAATATTCCCTCCTCGTATTCATAGGAATATGGTTTTGTAAATACTGACAAAGAATTTTTATTGTACTGTTAACAATATTCCCTCTTCATATTACAACATGTCTGGATTAAGTTGTCTTTGGTGCCCCCAAACTTGTCAGCCAGTGTTGCTCCATCCGGCAATGCTTTAACATTGCTATGTAGTACAGAGGGCAACACTCGGGTCAAGTTTTACATGGACAGTCATCTGTGTCTGCCAGTTTCAGGTGGAGACTGGTGATGGCATTGACCAGTCTGTAGTCTGAATATTTCTGCAGGTCATTAAATGAAGCTTAAAAGACGAGTTCCTAAACAAGGAATTCTTTTAGTAGAAGCAAGAGACTGTTTTTGAAATAATGTCTTTTACTGAAAGCTAGTAGTTTCATGACTCTAAAAGTGAAAGTAGGTGATTAACTTTTTGATTAGGTGTTAGTTTAATATTATTCTCACAAATTTTACTTCAAACACAGAAGTTTTATTTGTTTTCTTATCCAGGAAAAAGGTGTGACTAGTTTTTAAACTGCTATAGTGTGCATGGAACTGGCTGTTTCTAAGCATATTATATAAATAACCCAGCTCACGTGTTATTGATAGAAGAACTGCTTTTTGTAAGACTTGTGAAGTATTTTGTGTATACTGTGATTAGCAGGGGCCCAATTCATTAAACTGTAGCAACTTTGCGATCTCTTGCATTGAAAATACTCTAATGATGGTGTCATGTTGCATAAGATACATGTAGCATAAGAGACATTTATGAATTGGGGGCCCTGACCTGGTGCTTATAAAACTCTTTATTAGAGTCTGAGACACCAGTGTCATGACAACGCCATACACATTGTATGTCAGTGACATCATTAGAGATTGAGTCTGGACACTAAAAGTTTTATAAGCAGGGCCCAGGTGTCTTTTAATAATTAAAGGTGCCAGAAGAGGTGTAGTAGAAGTATTTTATTAGTGCTAAACCTAGCTGATTTATTTATTGTCAAGAAAAATGTGTGAGGAATTTTGTTTTTTTAAACTGTACAATAATGTTGATGTTCTGCCATGGTTATAAATTATGTTACAGCAATGATCATGATAAAACCCAGCTGCATAATGTAAATAAAGATGTAATCGTACCAATGTGTGTTGTGTTCGCCATGTCAAGTTGTGTCTTAATGTTTGTCTTAATTCAACTGACCAGCTTCGGTGGCACCGTGGTTAGGCCATCGGTCTACAGGCTGGGTTAGGATCCCAGTCGAGGCATGGGATTTTTAATCCAGATACCGACTTCAAACCCAAAGTGAGTGCTCCGCAAGGCTCATTGGGAAGGTGTAAAAGCACTTGCACCGACCAGTGATCCATAACTGGTTCAACAAAGGCCATGGTTTGTGCTATCCTGCCTGTGGGAAGTGCAAATAAAAGATCCCTTGCTGCCTGTCATAAAAGAGTAGCATATGTGGCGACAGCGGGTTTCCTCTAAAAAAAACAGTGTCACAATGACCATATGTTTGACGTCCAATAGCCGATGATAAGATAAAAAATCAATGTGCTCTAGTGGCGTCGTTAAATAAAACAAACTTTACTTTTTTTTAATTCAACTGATTTTATGTTTTTTAATCAGTCAGATAACATGCCTGGTTAATTAAAGTTTGTTTTAATTTATTCATTTATAGTTATTTTCGTACACGTACATCATCTGTCCAGGACAGTGCGTTAGTGAGAGAGAAATCAGTGTAGATAGATGCCTTACAACCTGCCCATTGAGTCGTCAAACTGGCTCTGGGTGGAAGCCGGTACCGAGAGGGGAACGCATGTCGTGTGTTTGATTGCTTAACCTCTACACCACCGTTTAATACTGTTTTACTGTTGATATATCAATTGTGGGATACTAGTACTGCTTTTGATTGGAGGGGCGGGGAAGGTGGTGCCTAATCAGTCGACCAAAGACAAAGGGATTCCATCCTAGGACCAAAGCATCTCAGGTGAGCACTCTACCCTCCTGCCTACCATTGCCTCTCCAGATTTCTCACGTTTGGTTGGGCTGGGAATGGCGCAGAATAGATATCGACAGCCAACAGTTTAGTCGCCTGTTTGATTCCAGAATGTTTATTGCTTTCTTTTAGGCTTTCTTTTTTCCTTATTAGAAACAATATCCAACCATTAAAGGGATTATCATGGCATTGCTGCATTGTAAGACATTTTCGTAATATTGTAAGTAGCCCAAAAGTATTTGGTATCCACATAATTTCGTACGTACGAAAAAAAATTACATATACTGATGGCCATAGAAAACGCAGAACTCATTTATTTGGCTCATAGGTTTTTTTTTTTGGAGATGCAGTCTGAAATATAGGGTAGAATGAATGCAACGGGGTGGAAGGTCACGTCAAATCGTACTTTGTGCATGTTATTGTTCGGAAGTAGAATTCTTGAAAATCTCAAAAACGCACGTGCAAGTCATACCACTGGCACCCTACAGTACCAGTTCTACGGTTATAAAACCTGGAAATTGAGTTATCAGATTCACATATTGTGATCGACCTCAGGTTAATGCAACGACGTTCGCGATGCCACGACTTTCTGGCAATGAGAGGGAACGAGCCAGAGGATGGCTTAAAGCCGGCTTGTCGGCAAGGGAAGTGGCCCGTAGATTAATTTGCCACAACTCAACGATTGTGAGACTGCAACACACGTAATCGACCCTGCCCTGGTCCACGACGTGTCACTACTCGCCACCAAGATCGACAAATTTACCTGTCTCACCTGCGCAACAGATTCCAACCTGCAGCTAGGACAGCTACTTCCATCCATGGCCCGAACGGTCCCATCAGCCAACAGACCGTAAGACGCCGATTACTGGAGCAGGCCCTGCAACCAAGAAGACCCTACGTTGGACCCATCCTGACACAGCCGCATCGACAACAGCGAATTCAGTGGGCTCGAATGCGTCGTCGATGGACACAACGCCATTGTGGACAGATCTCCTTTACATATGAATCCAGATTTCATCTCAGCTATGTCGATGGGCGGATGCGGGTGTGGCGGAGACGTGGGGAAAGATACGTCAACTGTTGTGTCCATGAGGTGAATCGCTGGGGAGGTGGTAGTGTGATGATATGGGGAGGAATTAGCATGCAAGGTAAGACAGACCTTCACATCTTACGAGGACGCTGCAACGCCCAAATATACAGAGATGAGGTCCTCCAAAACCACGGCATGCCCCACATGGCAGCTAGTTACCCTCATCTACAGACGTTACAACATGATAACGTCAGGCCTCACACGGCTAGACTCACCATGGCCTATCTGAACCAGCAATACATCAGTGTTCTTCTATGGCCATCTCTGTCACCCGACATTGCTCCTATAGAACATGTTTGGGATGCAATGGGACGATTACTCTGGCTGCAAGCCCCTGCATACACTCTTCAGCAATTGGAGGCAAATTTGGTTCGCGTGTGGTATCAGATCCCCCAGGCCTTCATCAGGAGGGTCATCTGCCCATGGAGGCCACACCCGTTATTGACATTTTGTACCACATTACCAGAAATTCTGTTTGGTACCTCACGCACAATAAGTGCTGGTTAACGAAATAAAAGGATGTTACCAACCTCTTGGACTTTGCCATCTCTTTGCAGAATAGTGTGTTTTTTTGTAATACAGTGCCTTAATAAAATTTGCTTGCTACTCTCACTGATTTAGTGACACTTGAGTTGGTGCTGCGTTTCTATGGCTGTCAGTATATTAATGGTAAATTGGTGGGTTCAATACTGCAAATATTTTGACGATCAGAAACATGTTTAATATACAAGCACTAATGTTTTATTAGAAAAAATACATTTAATATATAATTACAGTGGTTAAAACGTCTCTGTTGGTCGACATCATCTTAACGATCGCCGAAAACTCTGGATAGTCCTACAATCTGATCAAAATTAGCTCAAATGGTCTTGCCAGTAGATCTAACTGCATTGCATGGACTCCCATGTCCAGGTGACATTTCATCTATAAATAACAATTTAAATATCGACCAATTACACTTCGCCTTTTATAACGTTATTCGGGAGCATACAAATTCTAAAAATATCGGTCGAGACTATTTATGCAATAGGCGAACTTGTTGGTCTATTTCAACATTGAAAAAAACAGGGGGGAAAGTGCAGTAGGCCTAATAAACTCTGGATTGTATACTAGTATAAACAGATTTTATGGCTACACCATCACGGTTTGGGGGTTTTTCGTCTTGAAATGAATTTTATATAAAATGTTATATTCAAATTAGTTTCCGGCATACTTCGTAATTCACCCGAATCATTTCGTATACCCTCGGCATAAACCCAAAAATCATACACGAAGAATATGGAAATAGAAGAAAAATCAGACACATCGGAAGAACCCTAGACTATCGTAGCATTGGGTTTCTTGTGAGTTGAGTAATATAGTGCTAATATTATTTAGTTTCAGACAAAAACGCAACTAATCATACGAAGCGTAACAAAATGGCGGTATCCCAAACAAGCGACCTAGACTTGCCGCAAGACGATGCCATAATCGCTCAGGCCGCGGAAAATGTTGATATTCTTAGAATAAGTTGCCGCCAAAGACGACCAAACCCTAAATACCAAGGCAATATGCAAACTAATGTATCGACGTCCGATTTCCATCTCAACAAAGTAAAGGCCTTGAAAAATAAAAAAGATGCAACCCAACGCACCACAAAATGCGAAATCACAGAAACCACTAATGGGAACCAAAGACAACTGGTAATAATATTGAGTGCGGCAGGATTTGAATATGCCCATAATGCTTTCAAAAAATATTTTGACAATCTTAAACAAAAGAACATTATATCACTGGCAAGCACAAGCCAGACTGACCAAAGTCAACATACGCACAGCATGACCTACAAAGTGTGTCACAACGAATCATCCAGAAGCACAACAGCAAACTTTTATCTGACAACATGTAAAATACTAATAAATGGAGATGTTGACCTGTTTTTGCCCTATCTCAAACAAATCCGACAGGACATATCGGACAACGAACAGATCACAGAAGATGATGAGATGCTTCACACAATCATCGACAGGGTACTGGCACAGCAGCAGAAAACAACAGCGAAAATCAACACAGAAACAAAGATCATTGAGGAATGCAATAACAATATTGCAAGTATAAGCTCTGGAAACAAATCCACAGACTTTGTCCCTGCAAACACACAAAAGCAGACCAGTAATACAGGCATAGACACACCTGGAGAGCCATTCTCCAGTAATATTACATTGAAACCCCAAACACAAAATGATCCTACATTGGCCACATCTACATACCTAAATCTTCAAGATTCCATCTCTACAACTACACAAACATCTGATAAAACTCCAGAGACTACTCGTACCCTTCCATCATCACACGATAACGCCAACAAGCCACCACAGTGTCACAAAAGAACGACCACCCACTGTGGCCCACCTAATAGGTGTACAGAAAAAGAGAATGATAATCAACCCCGCCTTGCAAATAACGCTACCCATTGTGACTCAAACATAATGATCCATTCAATGACATCCATGCACCATTCTATCTATGACCTACTGTTAGTAATCAAAGAAAGTATGAACAATAAAAAGCCACAACCAAATCAGACAAGTCACTGTGTGCCACATCCTGTCACAGAGGAAATGCAAGTTATGCATAAGGACATTACAAATCTTGAAAAGAAAATGAACCAAATGACGGATAAAATAAATAAGAAACTATCCGAAATTGTCCAGCGAATGCCAACCTACGCCACAGTGATGTCCCAACCTACAAAACATGAAGCTGCCTGTCAGACTGAAACAGTTCTTGAGGAAAAGAAAACGCATACACCTACAAAGACAACCTCAACGCAAACAATACAACATTCACAGCTGTCGACTAATCGTCACACGACACCCACTGAAACCACTGATATCAGCCAAACACTGTCGGCTACTTGTACTACACCGTCATCACTCACTGAAGCCAATGACACCTACCTGGTACCAAATGATACACCTACAAAAGGTAACAATGAAGAAGAAGCTAAAAAGAAGAGGTTAACTGGCGAACCAAGCACAGGCAGACTTACAAATACATCAACTCCATCAAAACCACACAACAACAGCAGAACACTACTTGAGGACAGAATACACACAAATTACATCAAAACGCCACCCCAGTATACAGCAAACAGAGAGAGACCACTCATTCAAAGAAAACCTGCAAACGACAACACCAGCAGACACCGGACACCAACAGATGTACTCATACTCGGAGACTCGAATGTAAGACACATCATACCAAAGAAACTTGTCCCGGGGAAATCTGTAACGAAAATCGAACTAAGAAACAAAACTATAGACGGTGCAACACGATTTATATCCAACATGGAGCATCCACTCAAAAACTTGATCATACAAACAGGAGGAAATGACATCGACAGAAAGAGTAGAATTACCATTATTGAAGAAATGACAGCATTGATACAACTTTTAACACAAAAATTCAACCAGACAAATGTTATTCTTAGCATAGTATTCCACAAAAACAACACCACACTCGAGAACAAATGGATTGATGACCAGCTAAAATACCTCTGCACCAACTGCAACATCACATACAATAGTCTGCTGTACATATGCCAGTCAGACAATGCCTTTAACGAAAATGACATCAAACATCTAAATGCAAATGGACTGAGCAGAGTAGTGAAGAGCTACAAGAACATTTTGTACCCACAACTGGGAATGACTTACATGTATGGCCAGGATATAGGGTCATACGCAAGAACAACCAAATACACACAAAAAGCCAACCCCAGCATCAACACAATGTACAGAAGACCGGATATACCAACAAGAAACAGATACACGCCTCTCACGTACATAAAAGAAACATTGGTGTAACACCTCACGAAATACTCCAAACATATTTGCAGCATACAAAGTGACTTTTTAAAATGTATTACCTACTTAAATGTGACTTATATCAAAACAACATGTTCAAACAATAACTAACAGTATCTACAACTTGTGCTAAAACAACTCATGCCAGAAAATATGTGTGTAATTGTGGATGAAGATATTTTGTGTGTTTGCATGAACGTACACATGTGGGTGTACATATGCATGAGTACAGGTAGGGGTATATATGTATGTATGTGTGTGTATGTATGGGTATGTAGATGTCGGTGTATGTGTGTGTGTGTGTGTATAAGTATATTATATAGGTATATGTATGTGTGTATATGTATGTGTATGTATAAATATATATGTATGAATGTGTATGTATGTGTATGTAAATATATATGTATGGGTGTATGTATGTAAATGGGTATGTATGTATGGGTAGGTGGATGTATGTTCGAAAGGATGTGTGTGTGTGTGGGGGGGGGGGGGTATGTGTACGTAGATATATGTGTGTATATATATATAATTTGTGCCAAATACTCTGTGCCAAATACAATGTGCCAACATGTATGTTGTGGTAATAGCATGAATATATGCGATAAGAAAGAGTCGCACCAGCCATTGTTACATGTATATCAGGTATGCAATATATACGTATGGTAGTAACGTGTGTATGAGATGTGTACGGGAGATAAATAGTGTATCTGAATACAGATTTTCTCAGTATATATCTATATGACAACATATATGCATTTCATAGTACCGCTGGTACTTGAATATTATGTACCATAGTGTGTATGAAAAGAGAGAAGTTTCGAAGTAGTTGTGTTTGATCATACAGGTTCATGACAGCACATAATAGATACAAACCTGGTATATAGAGCATATTTATAGAGCCATTTTTATGTATGTCTAAAGACATGTTTATCTGAGTACACCTTTTAGTATATATAGATACACACAGGACTAGCTCTGGCAGTTGCCAAATTCGCCAATTGCGAAATTTAAAAACAACTGGCAAATCTTATTTTAAGTTGGCGAAATAATTCTATCAAAAATAACTGGCTTTCTGTCATTTTTGAAGTTTAATTGATAGTTTGGCGAAACCTTGTGTTAACCCAGAGCTGGCGAAACCTTGTGTTAACCCAGAGCTGGCCCTGTACATCATTATTATGGACTAGCTAACACTAGTAATAGACATGTTTATGGAAATATTTATTGGAGTACATTTTCTCTTAGTATACTAGCGAATACTAGCAAAGTATAGTTACTTAACAATGTATAACCTATATTTCATAGTTCCATTACTATGTATTAACAGACATCTACATCATGGAGGAACAAAATAGAACAAAACCTTAGTCTTCTATAAACCAAACTCAACTTAACACATCTAAATGAACAATTATCTTCTTTTTTTTTCTTTTTTTTAAATATATATATACTCTTCAAAAGAAGAAACGCAAAACCACATTGTCGTAACATTTGGAGAATTGATTTAATTATTGAATGGTGAGTCCGATAATTACCAAATGTTGCAGGATTGTTCACAATTCACTCTAGTCCATTGTGAGTAAGTGATAGGACACACCACCAAGGTCAAGGTCATCTGGAGTCAATACCGGGTGTGGCCTCCGCGTGTGTTGACAACTGCCTGGCACCGCCTGCCCATTGAAGCAACCAGAGTACGGATGACGTCCCGGGGGATGGTGGCCCACTCGGCCTGCAAGGCTGCTGCCAGCTCGGGCAGGGTCTGGGGCTGTGGTTGTCGCTTTCGGAGGCGTCGGTCCAACTCGTCCCATAGATGCTCAATTGGGTTCAAATCCGGTGATATCGATGGCCAAGGAAGGACATTAATGTTGTTGTTCTGTAGGAAAGCCGTTGTAAGACGTGCTGTGTGAGGTCTGGCGTTGTCATGTTGGAACACTGCGTTGGCGTTGGCCATAACTGGAACGATGTGTGGCCGGAGGATCTGGTCAATGTAGCCCTGTGCATTCAGGTTGCCCTGCACGTGGACCAGGTCAGTTCTGCCAGTGTGTGAGATGGCTGCCCACACCATGACACTACCCCCGCCGAATTTGTCCACTTCCTGCACGCAGTTTGCCGCATAACGTTCACCACGACGCCTATACACGCGACATCTTCCATCATGACGTCGGAGCAGAAATCGGGACTCGTCACTGAACCACACCTGTCTCCATCGCAGTTGAGGCCATTGTCGATGAATCTGGCACCACTGCAGTCGGAGTCGACGGTGTTGTGGTGTTAAGATGACACCTCGAACTGGACGTCTGGCACGAATTCCTACCTCACGTAGGCGGTTCCGTACGGTCTGGTCGGATATCCTGCGCAAACCTGGTATTGCTGCGGCTGTGGAGGTGGCAGTAGTCAATCGTTCCCGAAGGTGGCGTACCCGGATGTAGCGGTCCTGCCCGGGGGTAGTGACTCGTGGTCGACCGGATCTAGGGAGGTCACGTGTTGATCCATGTTGCTGGTAACGGTCCCACAGTCTGGAGATGGTGCTTGGGGACACATGGAATGCCCTGGCAACGGCCGTTCTGGATTCGCCTGCGTCTAGTCGGCCGATGGCATTGTTTCTCTGCGGTTCACTGAGACGTGGCATGTCCTGGATTGTCAACTGTCGGCCAGATACAGAGGCCAGGCAAGCGAACACCCTACATTTTTATACTGTCGGTGTTCATGTTGCACGTGCAGACAACGCACTTGCAGTGGTGACATGGTTTGCACGTGGCTGCGTTTTTGCGAATATTCACATTTTGGAACTTTATTGTACAGTAGCTGCGTTTTATCGAATGTAACCGTGGGAATGTGTTTGGGACATGCAATGACCTTATATTCACAAAGCATGAACCGGTAGGAAACATAAAATCGGAGTTATAACCCATTTGTACCCTTTTGCGTTTCTTTTTTTGAAGAGTATATATATATATATATATATATACATGTACATACATATATATTTCTCACACACTATTACTGTAATCTTCGTGTATGAGTAAGTGTATGATTCCCGGGACAACTAAATCAATATTTCTTATTTTAAGTATGAACCAAAACAGCATGCTATCATTTATGTCATGGAATATAGATGGACTTAAAAAAAAAACTAGATATACCTGAAATTAGAGAATTATTTACAAAACATGATTTTATTGCAGTTCAAGAAACCCATATACGAGATAAGGAATATGCAGAAAGCAATATTGAAGGTTACTCGAACACAACAAAGCTTGCCATAAAGGACTCAAGAACTCAAAGTGGCAGGGGTCGGGTGGCATAGCCATCTACTACAAAACAAAATACCATAAACAGGTACACACAGTCCAAACAAGCAGCGCATACAGCCTTTGGCTCAGACTTTCAAAAACATACTTTGGGTGGTCACGTGATCTGTATATATGTTGTCTATATATACCACCAGCAGACTCCCCATATTTTCAGGACCAATTCCAAACACTCGAAAATGAACTGTCAACATTCAGCGAAAAGGGCTCGGTCTTGATAATGGGTGATTTTAACGCTAGGACTGGGGATACTCGCCTACCTATAGTAGACTACATAGAACATGATCCCACAAATCACATATCTTTTCCATCTGATTACATTTCCGATAGCATATACCGACAACGACACTCGCAGGACATAACTTACAATAATCACGGAAAAAGGTTAATTGAACTATGTAAAACAAGTGGTGTCAGAATACTCAACGGACGAACACCTGGGGATTATCTAGGAAAACTCACATGCTTCAACTACCAGGGAAACAGCGCAGTTGACTATGTTTTAACCGATGACAGAACTATGAAACATGTAGTCGGTCTTTACATTACTTACTTAACAGAAGAATCTATCCACTGCTCCTTATCTGTCATACTGAAATGTAACATAACCCATACCAGTAGTGACACTATTCCACTTCATCCAATACATACAAAATATCAACTGTCTGAAAAAAACAAGATGGCATATATAAACAGTCTCCTAGGAGATGAAGCACAATACAAAATACAAACTTTTATGAATGACCCCATCAATAACTCCTACACAAATATAGAAACAGCAGTAAACAAGTTCAACAACATAATCATTGGAGCAGCATCTAGATCATGTCCCAAAACTCGCATCTGCAATAACAAAACAAAAAAGCTAAAAATTAAAAAAATGCCAATAGACATCCAAAACCTCAAGAGTAAATTTACCGAAGTTGTTAAATCACTATCTAAGGAACCTAATAACACTAGAATTAGGGGAAAATACATCCAATATAAAAAACAACTAAAGAAAGCAAAGAAAGCACACAAACAATCGGAAAAAAACATGTTGTATGACAAACTCCAAAACCTACACAACAGTAACCCACAGGCCTATTGGAAAATAATAAATAACCTAACAGAAAGAACCAGCAAAAGTATCAACCTGCCAGAAAATATGGCAAAGAAAATACACGAACATTTTAGAGATATAAATGCTGAACCTACCCAACACACAACCGTGAATATAGAATCTGATGCTAGATTGCTCGATGAACTTTTGATAACGGAATCCACCCAAACTAATAACAATGTACTTGTCACAAGTCAAGGGTAATCAGAGCAGAATGTGACTTGAAAGTAATTATTTGTAGATTTACTATACTATGTTTATTAGTACACATGTGGTATTTTTAGTTGTACATATGAAGTTTATAGTATAATACTTATTATCAAGTATACGGTAATACAGGTTGTACAGTTGAGAGAAATGGAATAGATTAGTCATAGCTTGGATCGTGAAACTAAAGGTTTCTTGGTATGGGATTAATTAGGCAAGGTAGGAATTTGTATTGTTATAGCTTGTAGCAGGAGTGATTGGATGGTAACTGAAAAGCTGACTGTGTGAATAAAAGAGATGACTTAGTTATTGTTTGGGGCAGTGTGATTTATTTTTGAGAGAGAATAGTGAACAAGAGTTGTGCAAGTTGGACAGAAGTTTGTGAAAGACTTTGGTGTTTATAGTTCGGGTTAATGCTTAACCGTAAGTAATTAAATACTTGATATTTAGTATGTATTGTTATTTTGTGATGGATATAAAACATAATTGTATTATGTTAAAGTGTAGTAGTATGGTAATGACATATTAATTTTATAAAGATGTGGATAATGAATATTTAGTATAACTTGTATAATGTGGACATTGAGTAAAGAGATGAAGTTGATTGGTATATAAAGTGTATGGAATAATAAGGTGTTACATCATAGTAATTAAGTGTATCTTGGTTACAGCACTGTAAGAGGTATCTGTTATAGCTGGTACAGCAGTAGTGTCTACTGAGAGATGTAGAGATGGCTTGCTTGTGTGGAGATGTATCCAGAGTTATAGAGATGGCTTGCCTGGATGAAGATGTGGCTGAGAGTTGAGCTTGTGGAGGTGTGGTGATTCGTGGAGGAGTGGTACACGAGAGAGTGCAGTGTGGTGATAATGTGGAAATGAAGTTCCATGTGTGGGCTATTTATTAGCCATATTCGGGTAACATAAAAAAAAAACCGGATTGTTTTTGTAATATTATTGTTATACTGTGCAAGTATAATAATGGAGGTATGAATTCGGAAGGTGAAGAGAAGGACGAGTTGTGCAATTAGTTCATAATTGTATTAGTTAACAACGTGCTCATGTATGTGTTGAAACATTAGCAGTGATAGTTGATAATGGAAGAAAGTGGTATGTGCAATACTGCTTAATATAAATAAGTGACTTTGGGTGTTATAAAAGAACTGTTTTAATGAAGATATATGAAGTCATAAGTGGACACTGATATCTTATTTTGAATACGTATTATTTTAAATATTACGTGGTGCTATATGTGTGATGTGATATATACTTAATACATTGAGTAGTATTTGTGTGTAATTAATATTGAGTAGTGTGGTGATCATCTGTACTAAGATGGTGACTGGTGAAATTAGTTAATTGTGTGATGGAGAGAAAGGTTTGGGTGTGAGGGGTTGTGTTAGTGTGCATTGATGTATGATGAATAGGCCTATGGTTTGAGTAATGATTGAAATGTGTGAGTGTATATGATTATTATTTGCTAATGTAAATAAATGTAGCAAACTTATATTGGTTTTATGTGTTGTTTCTTTTAGTTATCTAATCACTTGTGACAGTACTAGACCAAAGTATCACGGTCAAAGAGATTAAAACAGCCCTACAATCACTGAAAAACAATAAGGCGTGTGGCTTAGACCAAGTTACAAACGAAATGTTAAAATATGGAAATGAAATCATATCACCCATAGCAAAATTATTCAACACAGTATTCCAGTATGGGATACTACCGTCCTCTTGGACAGTTGGTTATATCACACCAATATACAAAAAGGGATCTAAACAAGACCCAAACAACTATAGGGGAATTACCATTACAAGCTGTCTAGGGAAAATATTCTCCTCCATATTAAATAAACGATTAATACGTCACATTGAATCAGAAAACCTAATAGCAGACAACCAAGCTGGCTTTAGAGAGAATAGAAGAACTACAGATAACATTTTTATCATAAAAACGGCTGATTAACAAATACATTGAACAGAAAAAAAAGCAAGCTTTATCTCTGTTTCATTGATTTCCACAAAGCATTCGACACTGTTTGGAGAACCGGCTTACTCCTTAAATTACTTAGACTGGGTATTGGCGGGAAATTCTTTCAGATCTTAAAAGCTATGTACAGCAAAACCAAACTAGCCGTCAAAATTAACAATCAAATAACTGACATGTTCCCATCTACAGTAGGAGTGAAACAGGGAGATAATTTAAGTCCCACTATGTTTAACATATATTTAGCCGATATGACATTCTCCAGTGACTGTCACTCGCCCCATCTACTAAATGAAAGAGTGTCGCATTTATTATGGGCAGATGACCTAGTACTTTTATCAGAAACTCAACAAGGTCTACAAAAAGCGTTAGACGAACTCCACACATATAGCCAACAATGGCACTTATCAGTCAACTTAAAAAAGACAAACTCCATGGTTATACAGAAAGGAAAACCAAAACATGTAGCATTTCAGTACGGCATGGAGCAAATCGAACAGACACACACATATATCTATTTGGGCTGTACCATTAACACCAATGGAAACTTGAGTACAACCAAAACAGATCTTGCAACTAAAGGACGTAAAACCCTATTCAGACTCCAAAAATCCTTTTCTGGATCACCTCCACCTCCTCAGATATATAACAAAGTATTCGACACCCTAATCAAACCGATCCTTCTCTATAACTGTGAAATCTGGGGCATTGAACTAAATAATAAGATGAAAATACATGACCCTAATAAACTACTAGACATTTTAGAATCGGAACCATTCGAAAAAGTACATATAAAATTTTGCAAATTCAACTTACAGGTAGGAAGAAACACAACCAATATTGCATGTAAAAGTGAACTAGGCAGATCTACAAAATCTACCTCAAGAACGCACACTTCTACTTGATGCAGCTCAATACAGCAAGCTACTTGATAACAATAACAAAAACAGCTTTCACAACTACACAACAAACATGCTTAAGAAAAACTGCATCGACATAACAGCTATTGTCACTACACCAAAAAACAAGAAAACTCTCAACAAACTAGTAACTGAAAAACTACAACACAACTACAGGCAATACTTTAAACAAAAATTAAAAGACTCCGAAAAACTGTTATATTATAAACACATAGTACGACCATATCAACTTGCCCTATACCTCGAAACATTAAATAATTGTAACCTAAGAAGACATGTAACTAAACTTAGAATATGTGCACACCGCCTCGAAATCGAAAGAGGCAGGTATCACAATATTCTCAGAAAAGACCGACTCTGCAAGCTTTGCAAAGAGGAAGTGGAAGATGAGGCACATTTTCTCGTGGACTGCAAACAGCTAGAAACGAACAGAAGAAAATATTTTATTACACTCGCACAAGAATTCCCAATATTCCAAACACTAAATAAATACGAAAAATGTTATTATATCATCAACTGCCCTAAAACACAACTCATTACAGTCGCACAACTCTGCTCAGATTTGGACACGGCACGAACTAGCCTTCTAACTAGACCCCCTGCCACTTAATAATATTTATTTATTTTAATTAACCAAATATCGAAGAACAGACAAAAGACAATAGAACCTGTTACACTACATGTACTTTATTAAACAAGAGTTGTAGTTTAGTTTTTTTTTATGTTGGCGTTTAATTTTATGTACTTTATTTTTGCTGGTCAACCAGACTATGTTTTTATTATACATATATGAACATGGAAATAAAGTTATTGTATTGTATTGTATTGAATTGTATTGTATTGTATTGTATTGTATTGTATTGAATGTTAAAAAAAAAAAAAATCAAATCACTAGCATGATTTTGCAAGTAAGGTTTTGATTGGTCGAATGAAAGATCATCTGGACATGAGCTCCAACGGGCTGCTGTTAGATCCACATGTAATAGTGGAGCTAATTTTAATTAGATTAGTCCTATAAAGTTTGGTTTCCACAAAAATCTGACGCAGGCCAGTCTGCGACCGACGCAGACCAAACAAAATGTTGCATGGTCGCAGATGACGTCAACAGATGTGTCTAACGCCAAACCTCTGCGATTGTGTTCTAAAGTCTCCCTCGATCGGAGGACGCGATCTAGCTCAGTCTGTATATAGGCGATCGGGCTCCCTTTTTTTTTTTTTTAATTATGGGGGGGGGGGGGGGGGGGGGGGCTAGTTGATTTTTACCCGAATTAAACAAAAGTGCCCGAATCTGGACAACAACATACTTTAATGTTAGTATTACTGCCAAACAGCTATATATAAATATGGGGTTGCAAACGAATCGCTACCGATTTTTACATGGATGACAACTAATTTTGAAGGTAGAATGATGGACATGGTAAAAAGGTCTCAGGTCAGCATATTTTGCCCGGATATCTCCATCATGTTTGCTTGAATTTTAGGATTTGCTCCAGCACATGGGAGGGGGTAGTTGCCTCCCTATATAGGTGTTTGGTAGTAATGTTAATATTAATAAATGTTATCCAGATTCGGGCCTTTTCGTTTAATTCGGGCAAAATGCAGTCTGCCCCCTATGTAAAAATTGGAGCCCGTGCGCCTTTGTAAAGACTGAACTAGATCCCGTCCCCAGATCGAGGTAGACTTCAAATTGTTTTTTTTATAGGGACACAATCGCAGATGTTTAGCTCTGGACACACCCGGCCTCGACCATGTTACCAGAAACATGTTGTCCTTGACACACATATAAATCGATTAGGCCTACCTGCACGGACAGTCTGTTCAGCTAAGAAAGGTTATCAGGGACGGATGCTGAGGACCCATTAGTGCTGGGTATCGGTTGGAATTTTATCATCAATCACCTGTTATAATCAGTATGCACCAACCGATCAACTTTTGATATATATAACCAGAATTATATGAACTCAAGTATAGGATTTGAATTATAGGCCTATATATAGAATCATGAACCTAGGTATAGGTTAACCGGTATAGACCATACAAATCTCTCATTTGCAGTATCTTTGTTTCCTTATGTACAAAATAAACATTACCCCCAGAATATTTATAGCAATTCCATCACCTACATTATAGAACAATTAGTTAACGTTAACATTTCTCGCAATAATCGATTTTTAATTTTACAATTAAATCGATCATCACATAGGTACAGTTCAATTTTCGATTATAATCGATCATTGGAACATCTCTAGATTCCATTGTCTGGGGGTAAAAGAAAGCACTGAAGCGGTGATCTATTCGTAGTGTCGAAGAAGGTGGGGGTGGGTGGGGGTGGGGGAGTACACCTCCAATTTATAGTTGTTTTTATTTTGCCACCATTTGACATTTGTATGAAGAACGTGCACATTTAGTCCACCCAAACGAATGGGGTAGGTTTAATGTATTTCAAATAAATACAGATTGTACTGTCGGTACATTGTTGCTGTTTAAGAGATGGAAATATTTATGGTATACTGCTGTATACCTGAGAGAACGCCTGTCGCAATAAGCGCACTCTAGTGGTCTTTGTTCTTTATAACAATAATAATATTTAATCTTTGCGTTATTTTTTAACAGTTATTACAATTTTCTAGTTTATATGACTATATATTTGTAAAAATACATTTACGTGGATAATTTATTGAAGAATAACATGCAAATTAATTTGTAATAAAATATTCAAGAACGACAACTCTAAATCAGTTTTCTAAATTTTCATTAGCATAATCAACATGGCGAACGTTGGAGAAAGCGTTTGTCACAATGATCCTAATTTTTCTGTAATTTGCTCATTTCTTGACAAATACAGCGAATTACTGGGTTTACCTCCAATATCGTTTCAGGATCTGCAACGATACTTAGAAGATACAAAGGATGGTAAGAGAATGGATGCCTCAAAGTGCACATTTTGATACAAAAACTGGTGTTTTGTCGATTTCGACTGACCTGCACTATTTGACAGATTATTGTTTTGCGCATACTTCTAATAACTTCATAAATTGGCGATAATTCAAATAATAATTGTCATTTGATTTACGGGTAACATATATATTTTTTAAAGTTGGCCAATCCACATACCGTTAATTTTTTAACAGCAATAGAAATATTGTTTAAAACACAAGTTGCATCACCTGATAGAGCAGTTTTGAATATATACATACATGTATATTATATTATTAGGAAAGACTTCCATATTTTATCATCCTTTGGGATATTTAATTAGCAATATCAACTGAATATATTGCATTAAGCAATACAAACAATGTAGTATTAAGGTCTGGATTTGAACTCCAAACCATCAGTATTGTACATAGCGGACCATTCTAACCACTCGGTCATAGTGGATCAGCAAGTAACACCACATTTTAATACTTACAAATGTGTATTGTGATGGAATGAACTGAATGTTTATGGCCTCAGACCACAATTAATTTCACTATATGTTTCTATATAGCCTTAGTGGCTATAACATTTTTATTAATATCAGCAGGCCCGTGAAGTTTTGTATGTACCTTTGCCTGCATGGGGGACACATACCCTGAAAAGGACAACCCCAGTTGTCCAGCTCTGTTTCTCCCAGCATATTGGTTTAAACAGACACACCCTCTAAACCAGGCCGGAGTACACCCATTTTACACAAAAAGCACTACTTTTGCATGGGCCGGAATTACCACAACAAGTCTTCAATGTCAACAAGTTACACATGCTATCCCCTGTCACTTCAGTCAAACAGTTGCCACTTCATAGCTGTCTGCCATGAAATAATCACAGTCAAACAACAGACTACTTGCGCAGTCAAATTTCCAGATTTTGGACAACCAAATGGGAAGATAACTGTAATCTGAGGCCTTATGCAATAAAAGTAGCATTAATCCCATAATGCCATATTCTGTCTTCTGTGCTAAATTTCCTCAAAAGTACCCTTGTAGAGGAAATTTTACACAGAATATCCAAAATGTCTAATTTTTAAACAGCAAAACATAGCAATATTGCATTACAAATTATAAACATTAATTTACTTTGACAAAATATCCCCCCCCCCCCCCCCCCCCCAGCCCCTCCTCTCCTTTCATTCATTGGCAAGAATTCGGGTTTAGGGTTAGTGATAGTATTAGCATGTATGCTAGAACATTCGGAAGTCTTTCCCATTCATTTAATTTTATAAGCCCCATCAAAAAATCGCTCTTTACACTGATGAGAGGGGGGAGGGGACCAGGTAGATATTTTCCCACCCTACTTTACTATAAGTTAATACAATTTTACTAAATAATAGTAATAATCAGATATGTCAGAGGGACTATACTAAAGAGTGAGATAGAGCTTAAAAAGACTAACATTAGGGGTTGGAGTGGGGTTATTATATTCATATTTATAAACTAGACTTAATTGCAACATTTGACAATTTGATTTTCACTAGCCGCAGTGTTCTCGCTGGATGAAAATTAAAGGAGGGCGGCCGTGCAGCACCACACCCTTCAAAAAACAACGAAAAGCTAAAAAAAAAAAATTTAAAAATGGGGGGGGGGGGGGGGGGGGGGGGGCTTGGTGGTTACCATGTTGTTGTGTGTTGATAGACTTTGTGGAAAGACATACTCCTTATTTTTATTACATAAAGTTTATACGAATTACAAGGAATCTCGTCTTTTAATTGAACCGAAGATGTTATCAGTCCGATATTCATTGGCAGTTCCGGTTCTGCTGGACCGATCAAAGTTTTAATATTATTTTAATAAAGGTTTCAAGATACACGAAAAACAAAAAAGACATTTTTGTGATCCCCTAATGTCGAATTTTTGTTTTGTTATTCCCATGAATCGATCGCTGTGATAAAATATTATCGCCAACTGATAAAAAGTAGTTTCGTTTTTGTAGTGGCGGGGTATATATTATTTGGCACCCAAGATGAATGATTTTAAGGTCAAACACTACCACTTCCGTTGATTTTATAAGTGGTGATATCCCCCCAAAATGAAAAGTTTACAATATGTTATAAGAACTGCTGAATAAACAGAATGACAGAAATGACAGAAAGTAAAAATCAATTATAACTGTAACTGAGGACAAAATATCAGACGACAGTTAGTGGAAACAAAAGATAGAGTGACCGTTCTGATCACGTGACAAATTTGGTGCCAAATAAGTGGGGGTTTTTTAGTCGGAGATTGCCGAATCCATAAAAAATGAAAATGTTTTCATTGCTCAAATAAAATATAACTTTTATTGTTTGTATTAAACATACGAATGGATACAGGTATGGGACAAAATAGAGGCTGTTAAAAATACTATTAAATTATGTTACGGTAACTCATAAATGTTTTGTCAGCTTTTTCGTACACAACGCAGCTTGTTTCCTTTGATGTCCAGTGTGCATTCTGATCGTTGTTGTTTTTTTATGTGTGGAAAAAGAGTGTGCATTTGGAAATAGCGGAAATAGGTGCTAGAAAATATAGTAGGGTGCTGGAAAATAAAGAGGCGCAGAAAAATAAAGGAGGGCGGGTAACGTGAAAGGAGGGCGGCAAAATGCAATAGCAGGGCGGGCCGCCCCCTTAAATGGAGCAGCAAGAACACTGAGCTGTCAGGCATGGCAATTCTAGTTATTTACTAGACCATCATTGAATATCACTAGCCACAGGAGTGGGGCTACCATAATCTAGACCAGCCTCGGTGGCGTCGTGGCAGGCCATCGGTCTACAGGCTGGTAGGTACTGGGTTCGGATCCCAGTCGAGGCATGGGATTTTTAATCGAGATACCGACTCCAAACCCTGAGTGAGTGCTCCGCAAGGCTCAATGGGTAGGTGTAAACCACTTGCACCGACCAGTGATCCATAACTGGTTCAACAAAGGCCATGGTTTGTGCTATCCTGCCTGTGGGAAGCGCAAATAAAAGATCCCTTGCTGCCTGTCGTAAAAAGAGTAGCCTATGTGGCGACAGCGGGTTTCCTCTAAAAACAGTGTCAGAATGACCATATGTTTGACGTCCAATAGCCGATGATAAGATAAAAAATCAATGTGCTCTAGCGGCGTCGTTAAATAAAACAAACTTTACTTTACTTTACCATAATCTAGAAGACCTGCGGCTTTGAAAATCTTTAAAATGTGGTCAATTTAAAGGAATATTTTATTAGCCAAAGTCCATATTTTGTAGCCATTTTGTATAAAAGTTAGCAATTGGCTAATTTAGCAATGTACAGTGTGAGCCCGGAGTACACCAGACAAGTACCTCTAAAAATCTATTTGTCCATCAATATTTTTACTTGTCCAATAAGTTGTTGGTTTTAATCAAATTAGCAAATGTTTGACATCCAATAGCTGATAATTAATAAATCAATGTGCTCTAGTGGTGTCGTTAAACAAAATGAACAAACTTTTTTATTCAAGAGCAAGGACAATGTTTTTGATGTCTCAAAATGAAACATCATTTCTAATTTCTACTTGTCCACTGGACAACCACTGAGGTACATTTTGCTTGTCTCAGCAGATTTGCACTTGTCAGGACAAACGGATAAGTTCTTATTTCGAACACTGAGTAAAATAAATTTAAACTGTATAGATCATTGTTAACAATATTTTATCTTTAAACCACTCTTTTTTATTGGCCGATTATGGTGACTGATTAAAGCAAAGTCATACAGCAGGGTTTTATCACCTATGTCTCCATTCCCCACCATTCCCCACAAGCTATGTCGTTTTTTATTCCCAATTTTGGAGTAAACAATTCCCAATCAATGTAAATAGTTCTCAGTTTTTATTATTATGTTAAAGGCGCTCAATCACGGATTTAGTGGGCCTTATTTCTCTAAATATGGATTATAAATGGAAATTACATTCATTTGGAATACCAAACCTAGTTATTGTATGATCCAAAACATTTTAATTGAACTACGATTGAGGGAATTTCACGACACGCTTCATTTTTTAAAATTTGGAAGTCTTCTTGTAAAAAGTCGTAAAAATACAGCAAAACAGACTCGTAGTGATGAGGCTGTATATACGACAACCATATAATATATTTTAGAATTTTATATAAACGACCGCTGAGACATGGCAAATGAGGGCCAGCTATTTAATAAGATAATTAAAAAAAATATACTATTGCATGACAAAAATAACTGCGAATACGCTGAGATAAAATAATAAACAGTCGGAACATGAAGTTAGAACTCACCATTTATTATTATTATTATTATTATTATCAGGCACATGTGCATGGAATTTAGCAGGGGAGAGTCTAAACGGTTACATTGCTATAGTGCTTGGTTCGAAAATGGATAACATGTTTTCCAGTGTCACAAATGTGGCATACGACCAGCCAGTCGTTTTTCGTTAAACATTTGCAAATTATTTTGACTGATTTGCAAAGTGGTCATTCGGTTTAATGTTCAGTGTAAAAAAAAAAAAAAAAACCCAAAAACAAACAACATAACAAAACAATATTTTGGCCTACTGTCGCATGTTTTGCCGTCCAAAGGTTGGCTTAATTATTACTTAACCCAGTTGAATCCAGTTCTACATGCAGCTGGACAAGTTCAGCCTGTCGTTTGTGCGTGCATTTTTTATAGACACCCCCCCCCCCCCCCCCCCCCATTCAATAAAACACCGCCCCATCCACCCCAAAAAGGTAGTAGACTAATGACAATTATTACAACATGTATTATAATGTTGGAAAAATCACGTCGTGGTGGGTTGGGTGGGGGCAGTTGTTACAGAAACATTACGTAAATTTAGAGGGGGACCTGGGAGTGGTCTCAGCGTTACTGGTATAAAAATATGTATTTTGATATTTATTGCCCCTTGCAATTTTGCGCTTTTGAAATATGACTAACTACAGCAAAATAACTTTTTAGTCATATTTATTTGCAGTAAAATTAACTTTTTTTTTTTTTTTTACGTATGGAGCCTCAAAATTGCAATCAGAGAAAAATTATTAAGTTCAAGCCCTGTTTTTAGTTTGTGTACTGTCCGAAGTTAGTTTCTCTTTCAAATAATCTACCTCAGCAGCTGATAATTTGTAATTTTTATTTTTATTTATTTATTTATTTATTATTATTAATTTTTTGTTAGTACTGTAGGGGCAATAATACGCTATTCATAGATTCATATACACACACACACACACACACACACCCCTGTCTCCGCTGTTCAGAAAACACACTGTCCGTACAGTACTTGGTATGTATTCTGCCTGTTCCAGATGGTTCGGTATTATGGATCAATCAAATACTTATTTATCGCCTATATACATTTTTGCTGTGAATATAGCCAGCCCTCGTTAGCGGAGGTTATATACACGACCGTCGTATATATAGTCACATCGTATATAAACACCGTCTAGTTCAGAGTATTTTTTAAAAATGTATCAATTCCTATCCCAAGTCAGCTGTTATTGCATATTTGGGTCATTCCATGTCAAATCACCCCCCAAAAAAGGAAATTTAAACCCTACCCTCTCCAATTTCAATGAAATTTGGTATATAGAGTTATTGTGGCCAAAAAACCTGAAATTTTGTCAAAAAGGGCGTGGCCGCCCATTTTTAAATTGCCATAACTCGGCAACCAATGGTCCAATTTTGACAAATGAGGTATCATTGGAAAGGGGGAATTACAAGGAATCGAAATCTGGCATTATTCCTGACATTTGGGTTACTTTTGGGCTGATGACATTTTGACCTTGAAATTGACCTTGTGGGACGTGACCGTGAGATGACCTTTGATTAAAATTATAGCCCAACATGTTATCTACAACATAAAAAAAATTGGAGGTGGAAAATGTTTCATTAGTCGGCAATTTCAAATTGAAATGTGTTTACCTGCTGCTGTTCTATGCTCTCTGTATAGACTGCACATGTATTTAAGCACTATTAAATGTACATGCATCAACACTGTAAATGTCATGAATGTTCTAACAATATAGTCCAGCATCCAACAGATTTAAGATTAATTTTTTGAAATATTGCCTAATTATCAAAAACATCTTGTGTCAACATCTCATATTGTTTAGAACAGGCTAAACTATATTACCATGGGGACTACATTGAAAGGAAGTTATGGCCCCTTGAATGGACTTTGGACCCCATGTGGAGGAAACTGCAGCCCCCCAACCCCAATTCAGAGCATGCTGCATGAATATATCTAAAATCGAAGAAATTTATGTTTATCCATTAGATCTCACCGGCCTCAGTGGCGTCGTGGCAGGCCATCGGTCTACAGGCTGGTAGGTACTGGGTTCGGATCCCAGTCGAGGCATGGGATTTTTAATCCAGATACCGACTCCAAACCCTGAGTGAGTGCTTCGCAAAGCTTAATGGGTAGGTGTAAACCACTTGCACCGACCATTGATCCATTACTGGTTCAACAAAGGCCATGGTTTGTGCTATCCTGCCTGTGGGAAGCGCAAATAAAAGATCCCTTGCTGCCTGTCATAAAAGAGTAGCCTATGTGGCGACAGCGGGTTTCCTCTGAAAAACAGTGTCAGAATGACCATATGTTTGACGTCCAATAGCCGATGTAAGATAAAAAAATCAATGTGCTCTAGTGGCGTCGTTAAATAAAACAAACTTTACTTTTTACCATTAGATTTCGGATTTCCCTCCATTTCCAAGATCCATTAAGATGTAAGTATCAGAAAATCTCCAGTAGGTAACTGACAAACAAAAGAACTAATTGATCCTTATTACTTATATATGTAATTAGTATTGATAATTATTTTTAAGATTAATTACTGTCTGTGGTCTGTAGGCCTACTGGCACACTTATGTGTGTACATTTACATCCTTATTGATGAAGTGAAGAATGTTTGTACTTTAAAATTTTGAGTCTACATCATGTCATTGAGCAAGTCATTATGGTAAGATTGCTAAATAATAATTTGTTTATTCACCATAGGTACTGCATCACAATTTGACACTTATTTTCTAAGGTTTCAAGCATAGGCCTGTACCGTAAGCAGCAGAGAATCCAACTAAAAAAGTTACTTATAGCACTTAGTGATAGGCCTACAATGTAGTACATGTATAAATAATGAAGGGTAAAACTAATTTTTTTAATGGATAAAGAATTTTAAAAAATAGAATTGTCACAATTCAGCAATAAATGGCAGAAAAATAGTCATATATATGGAACTTTTTTAAAATGCCAAACAAATGCTATTTCATTGTACATAGTTAAATAGAGGGCAGGGGCGGTATGTAGCCCTGTGGTAAAGCACTCGCTTGGTGCGCTGACAGTTTTGGGAATGATCCCTGTCAGTGGGCTATCTTTTGCTCCATCCAATGCACTACAACTGGTATATCAAAGGCCATGGTATGTGCTATCCTGTCTCTGGGATGGTGCATATAAAAGGTCAATTGCTACTAATTGAAAAACGTAACGGGTTTCCTCTAAGACTAATATGTCAAAATTACAAAATGTTTGACGTCCAATAGCCAATGATTAATAAATCAATGAGCTCTAGTGGTGTCGTTAAACAAAACCCTGCAGTACCATCGTTTTGTCCCAGTATCAGTCTACAATGCAGGTTTTCAAACTGAGTTTACAATCCAATCCACCCGAATTGGTACAAATTCAAAATACTAGCAATTTCGATGATAGTAATGACGATTCACAAATTCCACTAGAAATAAAGGCACAGAACTTTATCTGCAGCCTCTATGATGGTCTTCCTTGGATTGGTTTGGTGGATGAAGTTTCGGAGGAATTTGGAGACTAGCGTCAAGTTCATGCACCCTCATGGACCTTCAAGGCAGTTCCACTGGCCGTCAAAAGCAGACAGGTGTTGGATTCCAGAAAGGGATATACTTTGCGTTATAAACACCCCATCCTTGACATCATCTTCATACAGTATCTGCCAAAATGATCTCGTCAGAATTTCCAAAGTCTGTTCAACATGGATAGTTAAAGACTAGAAAGCTTGTGACTTCAGTCAAGTAGTCAGACTCCTCAAATAAACAGAAATACAATAATATATAAAATTAACAAAAGATGAAGGAAACTACCAGTAGTGATTTATAGATTCTATTTTTCTTAATCAATTGGTTGCCTGGTTGCCACACTATATTGTATCATTAACATTCATGACATTTACAGTGTTGACGCATATACATTTAATAGTGAAATGCATGCAGTCTGTACAGAGAGCATAGAACAACAGCAGTTAAACATATTTAAATCTGAAATTGCTGACTAATGAAACATTTTCCACCTCCAATTTTTTTATATGTTGTAGATAACATGTTGGGCTATAATTTTAATCAAAGGTCATCTCAAAGTCACGTGTCCAACAAGGTCAATTTCAAGGTCAAAATATAGGTCAAAAGGTCATCAGCCCAAAAGTAACCCAAATGTCAGGAATAATGCCAGATTTCGATTCCTTGTAATTCCCCCTTTCCAATGATACCTCATTTGTCAAAATTGGACCATTGGTTACTGAGTTATGGCAATTGAAAAAAGGGCGGCCATGCCCTTTTTTTACAAAAAAAAAAGGGAGAAAAAAAGGCCATAACTCAGAAACTGTTGGTCCGATTAAGCTGAAACTTGGAATTTCAGGGGTTTTTTTACAAAATAACCTTATATACCAAATTTCATTGAAATTGGAGAGGGTATTTAACCTATTGGGTGATCTGACATGGAATGACCCATTTTGCATAAAATATATTTGACACAGTGGAAAATGAAGATGTTTATGATTATGATGTTTAGAGTTTTTTGCGTACAACTAACGATAAATTTACCTATAGATGCAAAGGCCTAACCAGTCGGGATTGTCGACGTTTAACATGCTTCTGTTACTAAAATAAATTAATATATACGCTTATCATTCAGTACATGTTTTTATTAATTTGTAATAACTTATTTTCATTGTTTTTTTCTTCTTCTATTTACCCTACGTCGCAGAGGTTGGTAAAGCGTTCTCGTTACACGAGCTTGGTAAATCGTTTTGACACTGCAGTTATTCGGGGGATGCCCGTCACGTGATTCAAAATAATATGTCACATCTCTACTCTCCAAATAGCCGTTATTTTTCTCCGAATTATGGACCGTTGACATAATTCAATTAGTTTTACAAAATATCAGCATTAAGTGAGTTATGATAATTATATAGATGGTTAAATAAAGTACTTTTAGCGAGAAATCAAAAGTATATATTTTCAGGTAATATTTTGTTTGGTCATTAATTAGGTCAACCATCCGTGACAGAGCACCTTTAAGGCATATTTTGAAAACAATACATAAGACTAGATATTAATTTGAATAAATACAAGTATATATGTATATATAGTGATTTCTCAAGAAATTAGGCAAGGCATGGTAGACCAAACACTTGGGGCATTTTTACCATTTTCGGGTCACTTGTTTTTCATTAAAAATACACAAAAATTAATTAAAATAAACATTAATGTAATTTATGTGCTTGCTTTAATAAATGAATGGCAAAAGATATAAAAGGCATATTTTATTAATTAATAATACCTGTTTTGGTGTTTTATAAAAGCAATTTTAGAATTAATTACTGAAAAAGGCTTGTTTAATATCAGGACAGCATAGTGCTGATTAAGGCAAGATGGCGCTAGACTACCAAGGCATGGTGCTGCACCATGCTAAAATAAGCTAGGGAAAACACTAATATAGTATTAGTCTTTTCAATTTTAACAAGGCTTACTAAGATGTTTTTGAAATGAAACTGAAAATTCCACAAATTTTGTAAAACAACGCTAAAATTCAGTGAAATGTTAGAAATAAAACCCTGTACAGTACACTAGCATATTATGGCTTTTGATGTTACACGCATAGCTACATTACAAACATTGCTCATTTGACCTTTAGGTCATCATACAATACAGCTAAAATAACAGAAATAATAGCTTCCCCCCTTACTTTTTATGGTCTGCAGGATAACGATAATAACTAATAACAGGCTGAATGAGGAATTGCACGCAGCAAACCTCGCAGAATTTCCCATTCTTACCATCACAGGATAAAGCCGATATATCCTACATCATTAACTAGTTTATTCTCTATATAAAGTTAACTTCTAAACAACATGTGTTTTATTGTATTGTTTTCAGTGTCCAAAGTGCTGATTGATCTTCATGTCTGGTTGTTACGGAGAATTGGTCGACACAGCGTCACTGCCGAACGTTTGGACAGAAGTCTCATCAAGGTCAGTATTGCGTGTACAATTTTCAGGAGTAGATTGAGAATGTTTCTTGGGACAGGCACAAAATGCCTGGTGAATCTATGCCGGATCATCCACTGCAAGCTGAAAGACCAAACCCATTATGCTGCATTGTATACTGATAATAAGCATGTTCTGTAATTTGATTAGTTAATTACATTATTTTCTCGTCATCAAATAGACAATAACACCCACAAAGCTAATAATGTCATTAGACTGTATTTTTAATATACATGATATATAGAGGATACTCCCCTCGTGTCTTGTGATATCATAATTTATCAGCACAAGTTAATAAAAAGTATGAAATCTGAGGCTGTTACATTATATCACAAGACACAAGGGGCTATTCTTTTTATCATCCGTTATCATTCTTTTCATTTGTGACAATTGTAAACAGTGTCAGTAATGTGGGTTGAATGTCGCTATATTTGCAGTGCTCTACAAAGCGAGTAAAATACTCGCCATGGCGACTAAAAACATTCCCTGGCGTCTAAAAAATAAAATCACATTCGCCAGTTGGCGACTGTCCAATAATTTTACTCTAATCTAATCACAAAAGTGGACATCGGAAAACACTGTGGACCAGTAGCAATTTATCTTCCATAAAACGTGTTTTCTATTGGTAATTTGTTTGAAAAATAAAAGTTTGAGACATGTTAATCGGACTATGAATAACGATTTTCCAGTATTCAAGAGTAAACACGGTGACGTTAAGTGGGAGGTGATACTTCGTTATGATGTTATCTCCCTTAACTTGAATATCAAGCATTTGGAAATAATTCGACCCCAGTTCAGTTTTGCATCAAGTCGGTCCTGTCCCATTTAGAGCCAGGTTTTATTTATGTATTAAAATGACATTGTTGAGCCACTGTGTCTTTACTTGTCAATTTGAAACTCAAAAGTTAATTATTTTAAATGTCAACTTGTATATGTGTTATGCTGTGCTCCAGTTGTCTCGTGCTTATTGTGATAACGGGTCCCTCCTCGATAACGACATCTCCAATCGTGAATGTCGTTTTAATCACGTCAGAAGTTATGTTCACCAGTGGAGGATGAAAACATGTTTCTATTTTCATGACTCGACAGTTTTAAAGACACAACTATTTACAAAACAGTATTTATGGATTTACAAGGCAGTATGTGACGAAAATAAATATTATTTAAAACAAAAGTAAGGTAGGTGATTGATAACTACTAGTAACCATTGAAGCCTGGTAGATATTATCACAATGCTTTTATTTAACTTTTAATGAGTACTGCAATTTAAATGCATATTTTAGCAGTGCCATTAAAATAGTAATTCTCTTAAATTCGTTTAATACAATTATTGGGTACGGAATTTGATAATGATAGTTAATAGTCGTTCACTGTTTTAGTGGAACCGGACACAAACAGTAACTTGTAATTACTATTTAACAACTAGGAATCACCTCTTCACGAGTTCATTCAAATGCAGTCCTAATAACAATTACGGCATTAGTAATGTGCCGTGAAATGGCAGATGAATCGATTTAATTACAAGTATATATTAGCTGGCTACGAAATATAAGTGGCTGGTGACTAAAATATTATACTTTACTGGTCAGGGAAGAGTAAATTTGAACTTGCTTTGTAGAGCACTGATTTTGCAGTGGTAGACTCGTTAACTAGCAGAACGCCAGTGGCGTGACATCACTAATGATAGGTTTAGCGCTGAAACATGCACAGTGACGTAACAAAAGAAGAGATATCTCCTAGGAGAATATTGCAAATTATAGTGCCAGCGACATCTCCTACAAAAGCCTTTAATGGATGATAAACACAAATACATGAAGCCTTAATTCAGAACATTAAATTAAAAAAAGATTACATTTGCTAGCCAATGTTGGTTACTCGTTCGGACAATTTAACATTGCTGGAGTCTCCATGTTAAAAGTATTCACGAGTATCAAGTATTATGTGTTATATCGTTTGTTTAGTTTTGCCACTGGTTCTCTGATGTGGATGCGTGGGAAGTGGAAAGATTTGGATACAAGCACTCAAAGCTCAGCACAAAACTGCGCATTCTGAAGGTAGGTTCTTGGTTGTTGTTAAGTTGAGGAGTTTGTCTTGTTTTTTAAATTGAAGATCCCATTTTCTTGACCACTGGACAGAATTTGCCAGCTATTGCACAGTGATAAATCTGTCTAGCACCCCGCTACTGGACCATTTCTACATACTAGTGACTTTATAACTCATGTTTTACAACGATTGACGTCATACCTCGTTTTTTTTCAGAATTATGTTTGCTATTTCACGTCGTATGATTGTTTTAAAAATAATTAAACAAATTAATTTTTCAACTTTATATTTTTATGTCGTTACATAATGTGTCCAGACTATATTTTTCCATGTATGATTAAATGAGTTTGTAGGTGAAATGTTTATGAATCGTTCTACAATAAACAGACTGTAGCTTACAAAATTAATGTTTTGTTACTGTACTCAAATGGGCAAGAAAAAGAATCAACCACCGTTGTGAGATATAGATACGGCAATTCCAACCCTCGGGACAAAATATTTTTGTCTTTTAGGTTTGAATTGCCTTATCTATACTTCACAACGGTGATAGATTCTGTTACTCTGCTTTCCACCTCACTTTTCGCGATGTGGCAGCTCCTACATATATAATATATATATTTTCATGTTCTTTGAAATTTTGATGTCCGTATCTTTTTATATGGAGGGTGATAGAGGTGTCATGATCACTAACAAGATTTTTTTTTGAGCTCATCATGGAAATATGGAATAGTTTCTTGAAACATTAACTGATTAAGATGTTTATAATTTGTGTACACTTTCTTTTAGTCAAATTTTTATTGGTCCTACTTGTTAGCCACCATTTGTAAATAATAACAAATTGCTAAATTGGCTGTAGGTAAGATCAACCATGCATGTTCGTTCTTGTGAAATATATATATATATTTTAGAACTTGTTGGAAAATCAATTTGATAGCAATGTCAAGTTTAAAGACAAGATCAATGAACTGGAGCCGGAAAAGATGCGATTCCATCCCATTGGCAGAGACAAGAATGGAATGGCGTATTGGTATCTCTTGGTAAGCTAGTTTTAATTGTAGTTGGTTAAAAATCCAATTCTAAAAATTCATTTTGTGGAATAGGAAGCAGTTTCTGCTTGTGACATTTTAATCTTGAAGGAAATAATAGAAATTGAGAATTAATTCTAGAACACTTGTACTGATACAACCTTTATTCTCATTTTATGTAAATTTAAACTAATCCTTTTCTTATTAATTTTTTTTATATTGTATTTAATGTACTGTAAATCATGTAATTAATACGTCATGATATTATTGTGTCCGTACATGAGTGAACAAAAATGCATATTTTTATTAATGCGTCGGGCAAAAGTCCACATCACATAAACAACCACAGTTGTGTTGTTATTATATTGTTTGGGCTTCATCTTTCATGTTAAAAGAAGTCAGGTGTTGTTTTCACAGCTACTACATAACCTGAAGCTAATCACATAGTGGGTCGACCAGGAAGCCCTAATTACTTAAAGTAGTGTAATTAGTATAACTACACCTTAGTGTTAAGGGTATGGCTCGCATTTTTGTGTGGTGATTGCTTCTAATTAATCCGCCAGTAGGAATAAAAGGTAAATTGGTCGCTATTACAGGGCACAATATTTCACGCGAACACAGACGTATTATTCTAACAAATGTTTTAGACTGATTTTATACACTTGATGCGCAGCACACGAATAGACGTTAACAAATGCAATATATTGCAACAGAGACAACCTGCGACCAGTCTAAATTGAATGCCATGTATAGAGTCGAGCCAAATGGTTTGAAGTTAAATACGCACGGAATGTTGGTTACGGTTATATAATTTTCTACTGTTTAATTTTTAAAGGAATATATTTAGTAATAAAATTTGTTGATTATAATTTTACAAATGTTCAAAACAGTTTAAATGTATACAGTAATCCAGAAGTTTAAGAAAATTTGAAAAATACTCACATCGCAAAATGAGCTTTTTAAAAACAAAACATTTGGAACATCACTGTATTATATAACCGCTATGATATTCCAGGAAAGTGAAAATAGAATGGCAACATCGAAATAAAAGAAAGATTCTTGAAGTATTCACAAAAAGACGTTTAACAAAAAAAAAATTGTATTTTGTTTCATCTTTATATTATAAAGTTTTATTTTATTTAGAAGTATTATAGTAAAATCCTGCAAATTTGTTTGTATTGGGAATGAGACTAAACAAAATGCGTCAAGTTATTATTGCATCGATGCATTTTTCGCATTAATTACTTGCACACATTAATTTCATGATTTACAGTATTAGATTAAATAGTGTTTTTTCTAATGTCGACATAGTTGATACTAATTTCTTAATCTGAATAGTTGTGCAATGCTTTAAGATGGAAAGCAAAAGCTGTCTGTGAAATTATCAGAAAACACATCACTCTTCTTTTCTTTTATATAGGATGTAAAATGTGTTTGTATCTCTTACTCTAATTTCACAGGATCAAGACTACAACGTGTTGGTGTACCGCGACGAACAGGATGATGTGGACGATGAGACCTGGGAGCTTGTCTGCAAGTACGTGTGTCTGTCCTGTATAAGGGTGTGTCTGTCCTGTATAGGGGTGTGTCTGTTCTGTATAGGGGTGTGTCTGTTCTGTATAGGGTTGTGTCTGTTCTGTATGTGGGTGTGTGTGTTCTGTATAGGGGTGTGTCTGTCCTGTATAGGGGTGTGTTTGTCCTCTGTATAGGGGTGTGTCTATCCTATAAATAAGGGTGTGTCTATCCTATAAATAAGGGTGTGTCTATATAGGGATATGTCTGTCCTGTATAGGGGTGTGTATGTCCTGTATAGGGGTGTGTCTGTCTTGTATATGGGTGTGTGTCTGTCCTGTAAATAGGGGTGTGTGTCTGTACGGTAAATAGGTGTGTATGTAAATAGGGGTGTGTGTCTGTCCTGTAAATAGGGGTGTGTGTCCTGTAAATAGGGGTGTGTGTCTGTACGGTAAATAGGTGTGTGTGTAAATAGGGGTGTGTGTCTGTCCTGTAAATAGGGGTGTGTGTCCTGTAAATAGGAGTGTGTGTTTGTCTTGTAAATAGGGGTGTGTGTCCTGTAAATAGGGATGTGTTTGTGTCTATCCAGTATTGGGGTGTGTCTGTCCTGTATTGGGGTGTGTCTGTTCTGTATAGGGGTGTGTGTCCTGTATATGGGTGTGTCTGTCCTGTATAGGGGTGTGTCTGTCCTGTATAGGGGGTTTATCTGTTCTGTATAGGAGTATGTCTCTCCTACATAGGGGGGTGTCTGTCCTGTATAGGGGTGTGTCTTTCCTGTATAGGGGTGTGTCTGTCCTGTATAGGAGTGTGTCTCTCCTGCATAGGGGTGTTTCTGTCCTGTATAGGGGGTGTCTGTCTTGTGTAGGGATGTGTCAGTCCTGTATTGGGGTGTGTCTGACCTCTATTGGGGTGTGTCTGGTTTGTATATGGGCATGTCTCTCCTGTGTAGGGGTATGTGTCCTGTATTGGGGTGTGTCTGGTTTGTATATTGGCATGTCTTTCCTGTGTAGGGGTATGTATTCTGTATTGGGGTTTGTCTGTCCAATATAGGGGTGGGACATAGCTCAGTGGTTTATGCCATCAAGATGTATCGTGCTTGTAGTTTAAAGAAGATAAAATGTATACATACTCACATACAAAACCACATTTTATTTTATTATCCATTTTCTTTAATGATTGCTAGACCTCCCTGCGAAAAAAAGAAGAAGAAAGCTCAACTAACTTAGATTGTTGGAAGTCATTTAGTTAGACATTACCATATTGATACCATATAAATTCACATGATAAGGGGAGCTAAACTTTACTTCTCTTGGACTAGTGTGAGGGGAGCAATGGGGAGCAGGAGTCATAGCTCCCCTTAAACAGCGAGGTCTGCTTTAAAACACAGATCAAAATCTCATACTTTACAGTAAATACGTGCATAATATTGGACTTATTTTAATTAATCTTAAACATCAGTTGTTTTTGACCTTGTAATTTACTTCCAGAGACCGTGACGATTTAGCAACGCTGATATCGAACTTATCGCAGAATAAGGAACTGACAAACAAATCAGAGGAAAACAGCTGTGAGTACTGAAATGAACTTAGATCACTGCAACGAGAGATGAGAATGTTCTGAAATCTAGTGCTGTCAGAAAACTCTTGACTCCTTGTCATTGTTATTTTATAAAAAAAATTAAACTCATCTTAAGACTACTATTTAATAAGCCTGCAAAGTTTTTCAGATGTCATTTTCAATCCCTGGGTAACATTTGGTAGGAAAGCATTGCAAATCTAGGAATTAAACAGCCTTTTGTTAAAACATTTTCAATGGCCATCTCACCACGTGATGTCTGCGGTTTCATATTATACAAGTCATGCATGCCGGAATCACATGATGTTAGACCCCAAATAGTAGCATTTTAAAATATGCTTAGGTGTCAAATAAATAAATATTCATTTTATCCATGCATTCATTAACTTCATTCAGGGATGTCTCTAACATTCATTCCTTAATTTGTTGGATTTACAATTTCTACAAAAGCTGTAAAGAGGGAACCCCTGAAGGACAGTGATAAAACACTTGCCTGATGCACGGTCGTTCTAGGATCGATCCCCTTTGGTGGACACATTAGGGGTATTTCTCGCTCTAGCCAGTGCACTACAACCGGTATTTCAAAGGCTGTGGTATGTGCTGTCCTGTCTGTGGGATGGTGTATATAAGTGATCACTTGCTACTAATTCATTTATTTATTGTATTCACAATTTCAGCATCCAACAAAAGCAGTAAAGAGGGAACCCCCGAAGCAGAAGGTCATCCAGTGACCGTTAAAACCGAGGAGTGCGGTTCTTTCCACGAAGTCAAGTGTGAATCGGAACTGAAAATGACGATAAAGCTGGAACGCCTCAGTGACAGAGATATAAAGACTGTAAAAGAACTGAAAGTTGAACCTGAAAATGAAAACAATTCTAAAAGTATAGTAGTGAAACAAGAGCCGGGAGCGAAAGAGGAATCGACAGTAGAAAATAAGACCGGAGAAACAATGGAACAGAAGAAAGATTCGAACCAGGATGATTCTGCTGTCAAAACAGAACCAAGTGAAGACATCAAAGCAAGCGTTGAGATCAAAACTGAAAGTGCAAGAGATGATTTAAAACCAGATGAAGGTGTTGAGGAGTGTGATGTAAAAACCAAGACTGATGGTGTAGTGAAAGAAGAAAAAGTGGACGGTGAGAACAAAAAGGACAAGGTTGCTCCTGATAAACGTGAATCCAAAGAAAGTGAAAGTGAAAGTAGTCCTGCCAAAGAAAAGCTGGTGGCGGACGATACCAAACTTAATGACAGTGGTGTGAAAGACCCCGAGTCCGTTACCAGTGAAGGAAAACAAACTGAAACAACCGAATCTGATGCTGCCAGTAAGTGCAGCGATACCTCAAAGACTCAAGAAGTTGATGGAAAATCTCCAGAATCCTGTGACCAAAATGGTACAAATTCCAGTACATGTATATCAGATAGTATGTCTGTGGATCAGAAATCCGAAAAAGAAACCATCAAAGTGTCGGCGTCAAATCAAGATGACGACAGTAGTTGTGTATCAGTTGACCCTGATAAAAGTGATGAACCAAAGAGCGAGGTCGAAGTGTTGAAAGATGAAGGTGGCCAGGGAGAATCGCTGGCAGAAGATGTCGACAAAACCAGCAATAAAGACTCTGTTGATAGGACAGGAACTACAGACACCGAGACAAAAGAAAACTGCCGTAATGCCGATTGTGGTGATAGCGAATCAACACAGAAAAGCCCTGAAGATGGTGTTCAAGAGAATGGTGCTAAACATGGAGAAGCTGTTGTAAGTAACTCTTTATCAAAGGAAACCAAAACCTCAGATAATGATTCCACTTGTGTGAAGGAATCTGTGAACAAAAAGGAGTGTGTTTCAGGTGATAAGCCAAAGAAAAAATCGCTTTCAAAACCAGATAGGAATACTGAACCAAAAGACCGCTCTTGTGGCGATGCCAGTGAGAAAAATGATGTTAAAGAAAGCCGAGGCGGTACTGAAGAGCCAGATTCGACCAACGTTGATGCTGTGGATGGACAGAATGAAGCAGTAGATGGACAGAATGAAGCAATGGCCAACAGTGTAAACAAAGAAGGAACATCTGAAAAACATCAAGCAGACGCCAATAACCTTTACGATGATGGTAAACCAGAAAGCAAAATGGACGACAAGCAGGATGTTATGGAGACATCTGGAGCGGCTAATTCTAGGACGAGGCCGGCTAGGAAGAGGTCTGCAAAGACGACATTGCCATCAGAGGAACACATGACAGGTGAGGTCCCTGAAACGAGGACGAGAAGGTCCACACGGCGGAGTTCGTCGCAGAAGGAAAAGATTGACATGAACGGAGTTAACGAAAACCAGTCGTCCGGTGCCCTGGTGGATGATGCAGCAAAGGACGGTGGGAAAGAGCGGAACAATGTCAAAAGAAAGGCGGTGGCCATAGACATGAATGGTAAAGACGATTCAGACGACGAGGAATCGGAGGAGGAATCGGTGAAGCCGAAAGACGTTGCCAAGCAACAGAAGGTTAAGAAACCGGGTTCGAAGCGGTCGGCGGCCGAAGTAGAGTACAGAGAACCTGCCGAGAAGAGGGCGAAGAGGGGGAGGGGGGCGAAACGAGTGGGCGCCACGAGGGCGAGGGCGAAGAGGAAGGTGGCCGCGTCGGAGGAATCATCTGATTCGAGCGACAGCGACGACGTGCCCCTCAGTGTGATCAAGGGCAAGGACAAGCCTGTGAGGGGCGGCAGGGTCTGTAAGATTCAGATCAGAAAACCCATCAAGAAGGACTTCAGCGATCAAGTTTCAGCAGCCAAGAAGTCGGTCAAGTCCAAGGTTGGTGTTTGGGTTTTCAACAAATACTGGGAATATGTTATTTATTAGAAATACATCATTATTTGCTATACGAGTTCAGATATCGCTATGTGGTTCTAAAGTGTTGAATAGTTGGTGCTAATCAGTTTTGAAATTGAATAGTAACTGTTGAAATTGTCAACTTCATAGTGATTTCCCTAGAAATTGGCAAGGCATGGTAGACCAAACACTTTTGGGCAATTTCACCATTTTCGGGGCACATGTATTTCATTAAAAATACACAAAAATTAATTGAAATAAACATTAATATAATTTATGTGCTTGCTTTAATAAATGAATGGCAAAAGATATATAAACGGCATATTTTATTAATTAATAATACCTTTTTGGGTGTTTTATAAAGGCAATATTAGAATTAATTAGTGAAAAAGGCTTGTTTAATCTCAGGGCAGTATACTATAGTGCTGATTACGGCAAGATGGTGCTAGACTGTTGAGACATGCTAAAACAAGCTAGTGAAAACACTAACTTCATAATGAAGATAACTGTTGTACCAAAACTAAATTTTATTATCATTTGAAATTTCACTGAAGGTTTTTGATTGACCACAGCTGTTAATTCTAAAATACAAATGACAATGCTAAAGAATGCCTGAGGCATATTCAGGAAGGTATGGTTGCTTACTAGACTGGTTTCTGTACAGGTTGTTTATCACCAACTCAAATCCTGTAGACTACAGTAGTAACGTATGTGACTAAAACTCCTACATGCAGTGTATCAATTGACATATACACTGCAGATATAAATACTACCATCCCTCACTCTTAATGTGAATCAGAACAAATCTGAGGTTAAGCTGCCCGTTTCAGTGGTACAGGTACATGTAGCATCTATGACTACCCTACATGTAGTTCCGCACAAAAATTGTCATGCTATTTTTAGTAGGATCCCTCTCATGTTTCAAGGACAATTATAGTTGGTACACTGACACTAGTTCAAATTAAATCACAGGAATTTACTGGCCAGATCAACCAATATTTTATCACAACAAACACTGTCACATTTATCACCAATGGCAGGACAGGTGGCTTCAACTGTGGGATAAAACGTTTGACCCAGGCGGATGTCTTCTTTCTTTCTTTTTCATTTATTCATTTCTTTTATTCGTTTTACACATCCATTCTATTTCCTCTCCATGTTGTTTAGAAAACGAAATCGTGCGACAGCAACACCAGCGACGAAGGTGATAAACCCGTACAGAAGAATCGGAAGCGAGGCCGAGGTTCGGCCACGAAAAGAAAAGCTCCCGCAGAGAAAGAATGTAACTTAGCCGATCAGCCGAGACGTAGTCTGAGGGTAATTATAGCTACAGATCTGTCTGTTGTGTAGGGGGGTTCAACATAGCCCGGTGGTATAGTGCTCGTGTGAAGTGTGTGGGGGCGGGGCGTAGTCTGAGGGTAATTATAGTTACAGATCTGTCTGTTGTGTTGGGGGGTTCAACATAGCCCAGTGGTATAGTGCTCGTGTGAAGTGTGTGGGGGCGGGGCGTAGTCTGAGGGTAATTATAGCTACAGATCTGTCTGTTGTGTAGGGGGGTTCAACATAGCCCAGTGGTATAGTGCTCGTGTGAAGTGTGTGGTGGCGGGGCGTAGTCTGAGGGTAATTATAGCTACAGATCTGTCTGTTGTGTAGAGGGGTTCAACATAGCCCAGTGGTATAGTGCTCGTGTGAAGTGTGTGGGGGCGGGGCGTAGTCTGAGGATAATTATAGCTACAGATATGTCTGTTGTGTAGGGGGTTCAACATAGCCCAGTGGTATAGTGCTCGTATGAAGTGTGTGGGGTCGGGGCGTAGTCTGAGGGTAATTATAGCTACAGATCTGTCTGTTGTATAGAGGTTCAACATAGCCCAGTGGTATAGTGCTCGTGTGAAGTGTGTGGGGGTGGGGCGTAGTCTGAGGGTAATTATAGCTACAGATCTGTCTGTTGTGTAGGGGGGTTCAACATAGCCCAGTGGTATAGTGCTCGTATGAAGTGTGTGGGGGCGGGGCATAGTCTGAGGGTAATTATAGCTACAGATCTGTCTGTTGTGTAGGGGGGTTCAACATAGCCCAGTGGTATAGTGCTCGTATGAAGTCTGAAGTGTGTGGAGGTAGGGCGTAGTCTGAGGGTAATTATAACTACAGATCTGTCTGTTGTGTAGGGGGGTTCAACATAGCCCAGTGGTATAGCACTCACCTGAAGTGTGTGGGGGCGGGGCATAGTCTGAGGGTAGTTATAGCTACAGATCTGTCTGTTGTGTAGGGGGGTTCAACATAGCCCAGTGGTATAGCACTCACCTGAAGTGTGTGGGGGCGGGGCATAGTCTGAGGGTAGTTATAGCTACAGATCTGTCTGTTGTGTAGGGGGGTTCAACATAGCCCAGTGGTATAGCACTCACCCGAAGTGTGTGGGGGCGGGGCATAGTCTGAGGGTAGTTATAGCTACAGATCTGTCTGTTGTGTAGGGGGGTTCAACATAGCCCAGTGGTATAGCACTCACCTGAAGTGTGTGGGGGCGGGGCATAGTCTGAGGGTAGTTATAGCTACAGATCTGTCTGTTGTGTAGGGGGGTTCAACATAGCCCAGTGGTATAGCACTCACCTGAAGTGTGTGGGGGCGGGGCATAGTCTGAGGGTAGTTATAGCTACAGATCTGTCTGTTGTGTAGGGGGGTTCAACATAGCCCAGTGGTATAGCACTCACCCGAAGTGTGTGGGGGCGGGGCATAGTCTGAGGGTAGTTATAGCTACAGATCTGTCTGTTGTGTAGGGGGGTTCAACATAGCCCAGTGGTATAGTGCTCGTATGAAGTGTGTGGGGGCGGGGCATAGTCTGAGGGTAGTTATAGCTACAGATCTGTCTGTTGTGTAGGGGGGTTCAACATAGCCCAGTGGTATAGCACTCACCTGAAGTGTGTGGGGGCGGGGCATAGTCTGAGGGTAGTTATAGCTACAGATCTGTCTGTTGTGTAGGGGGGTTCAACATAGCCCAGTGGTATAGCACTCACCTGAAGTGTGTGGGGGCGGGGCATAGTCTGAGGGTAGTTATAGCTACAGATCTGTCTGTTGTGTAGGGGGGTTCAACATAGCCCAGTGGTATAGTGCTCGTATGAAGTGTGTGGGGGCGGGGCATAGTCTGAGGGTAGTTATAGCTACAGATCTGTCTGTTGTGTAGGGGGGTTCAACATAGCCCAGTGGTATAGCACTCACCTGAAGTGTGTGGGGGCGGGGCATAGTCTGAGGGTAGTTATAGCTACAGATCTGTCTGTTGTGTAGGGGGGTTCAACATAGCCCAGTGGTATAGCACTCACCCGAAGTGTGTGGGGGCGGGGCATAGTCTGAGGGTAGTTATAGCTACAGATCTGTCTGTTGTGTAGGGGGGTTCAACATAGCCCAGTGGTATAGCACTCACCCGAAGTGTGTGGGGGCGGGGCATAGTCTGAGGGTAGTTATAGCTACAGATCTGTCTGTTGTGTAGGGGTTTCAACATAGCCCAGTGGTATAGCACTCACCCGAAGTGTGTGGGGGCGGGGTGTAGCCCAGTGGTAAACGGTTGGTCTAGGATCGATCTCCGTCGGTGGACCCATTGGGCTATTTTTCGTTCCAGCCAGTGCTCCACAACTGGTGTAAGATCCCTTACTGCTAATCGAAAAGAGTAGCCCATGAAGTGGCAACAGTGGGTTTCCTCTCAATATCTGTGTGGTCCGTAACCATATGGCTGACGCCATATAACCGTAAATAAAATGTGTTGGGTGCGTTGTTAAATGAAACATTTCCTGCCTTCCTTTGCCTGAAGTGTGATCAGTCTAAAATCTAGGGGTGCAATGATACGGTCAAAACCGTATTGCGATATAAGAAACTGTATTGCAATATATTTGATATTATTTAAATTTAATATTTATGGGGTGGGTTTTTTTAATGAAAACAGAAGGCATAACTTTTTAATGATCTTTATTAGTTTCAGCTGTCAGGCTAAATGTTTTTATAAATTGTCACATTTGGAAATCCTTACTATCGGGCTTTTCCGTTGCTGCTCGCTTGACATGGAAATGTACATATTGAGTCGCAATGTTTCAGCAGATCGATCGAACCAGAGCCGAGGTTATTAGCCGAGGTATATTGAACGATCGGCCGAAGTATTCCGAGTTCAGTGAAAAACAGCGAAGTGTGATTCTCATTTGTTGGGTTTATTTCTTTGAAGATGATAGCCTTAGCCGTATTCCAACGTAAATGAACAATGAATGATAATGTGTAAGTAACAAAACATTTATTTGTAATTATCGTCAACTGGTTATTTTCATGGGACTTTTAACACGTTTTGTTTAAAAGTTAGAACCAAGTATAACTGACCTATCACTTCGTATGCCAACAAGTATGCCGACTACGCTTGATGTGATTGTTACATTTCCTGTCATCATTAATTAATAAAATGATGTGGTTTTTGTTTGTTTGTTTGTTTGCCTATTTCAAGTCAAATAAGATACAAGGAAAAAAAATAGCGTATAAAAATCGCGATACACAAAACTGTACCGCGGTTCGTATCGAGCTGATCAATTATCGCGGTATACCGGTTTATCGTTGCAGCACTACTAAAATCAACCCCCGTTGGTGGGCTAATTGGGCTGTTTCTTGTTTTAGCCAAACAATTTAAACAGTAATTTGTTGTTAATGAACATGAGTAGCTCATGGAATGTTGTCAGCAGGTTTCCTCTCTAATGATCTCTGTGATCCTTAACCATTGGACTTAGCCCAGTGGTAAAGTGCTCGCTTGATTGATGGTCAGTCTAGGATCGATCGCCGTTGGTGAGCCAACTGGGCTATTTGTTGTTCCAGCCAGTGCTCTGCAACTAGTGTAGCAAAAGCCATGGTATGTACTATTCTGCCTGTGGAATGCTACATACAAAAGATCTTGCGCTGTTGATGAAAAATAAAGTTTTTATCAAAACATCATCTATATCCATTGAACAGGCATAAGCGTACTAGACGGGGGTGGGGGTGGGGCAACTTGCCCCCCTAGTGCTAGAGCAAAACATCAAATTCTGGTTGTTTCGAAAAATGGGGCCCAATACAACATGTATCCTAGGTTAGACACCAAGTAGTCTTTATTTCAAAATGTACTGAAGCCGTTACACTGAATTTGTTTTCTTTGCCTTGTCTTCAGGCATGTGTGGCGAGGAGTAAACTCGTGGTGGAGTGTCTGTCAGAGGAGGAACAGACCTCGTCATCCGAGGCCAGCTTCAACTCCCCATCCCCCACCGACTCGGACGACAACGACTTCTTCTGTCCCAAGGGAAGAAACGCACAGAGAGTAGCGGCTCGCATAGGTAATGATGTGCTAGACACCCAGGAGCCGGTGTGTATTTTTGTGTTGAGGGTGACATGAAACGTTCATATATTCAGCTTTTTAGCTTTTGATGTAAGAAAATGCTATGTTAACAATTAAAACAAGAATTCTGCTATGAGCTTTTGATGTAAGAAAATGTTATCTTAATTTAAACAAGAATTCTATTAGCTTTTGATGTAAAAGAAAATGTTATCTCAATTAAAACAAGAATTCTGCTATTAGCTTTTGATGTAAGAAAATGTTATTCTTAACTGTGTGACAGCCGTAACTGTTATTTAACAGTTTTATCTCGTATATATTATCAATTTATTGTAAAACATTTGCTATAAGACCATGTACCTTTTGTGTATCCCGTCTCTTTGGCGATAAAAATGATGTTATGTTCATAATGGTGTGCGAAGTCTATCAGAGGTGTCTTCCCCTTGTTCCGTATTTTGACGCGATTTGTAAACAAGTTTCAGAGACAGCTACACAGTTCTAAAGTATATTTCATCGCAAATTATTTCTCTGTTCACCAAATTGGTTGATGTCGGCGAGACATATAATTCTGCCAAATTGTTGTTTTAATTGTTGTTTATGTTCTAACTGTTGTAATGTTGTTTCAGAGAGTAAAGCGTTTCAGCCCGGTCCCGATGACACACCTTGCTGTAGATGTCAGCTGTGTGATCACCCTGAATGGGTAGGTAATGATAGGTTTGATAACATATCTTTGAGTAGGAAACTGTTTGAATACCGGTGGGACGTAGCCCAGTGGTAAAACGTTCACTTGATGTGCGGTCGGTCTGCGATTGATCCCCGTCGGTGGGCCCATTGGGCTATTTCTTGTTCCAGCCAGTGCACTACGACTGGTATATCAAAGACCGTGGTATGTGGGATGGTGCATATAAAAGATCCCTTGCTGCTAATTGAAAAGATTAGCCCATGAAGTGGCGACAGCAGCTTTCCTCTCTCAGTATCTGTGTGTTCCTTAACCATATGTTTGACGCCATATAACCATAAGTAAAATGTGTTGAGTGTGTCATTAAATAAAAACATTTCCTTCAGTTTCTGTTTGAATAACGTGCTTTTGGGTATGTAAGGTGGGATTTAGCTCAGTCGGTTGAGTGCTGACTTGAGGTGCTTGCTTCACAGGATCGAACCACCTCTGTGGATCCATTCAATTAGTTTGTTTTTTTCTCGTTTCAATCAGTGCATCACAACTGGTCAAAGGCCGTGGTATGTGCTTTTCTGTCTGTTCCTGTCTGTGGGAAAGTGAATATAAAAGATCCCTTGCTGCATCAGGATAAATGTAGCAGGTTTCCTCTGAATGACAGAATGACCAAATGTTTGATATCCAATAGCCGATGATGGATTAATCAATGTACTCTAGAGATGTCACTAAACAAAACAAACTTTTTCTAGTATTTTATTTTCAAAGTTGATGTCTCTGTGTTTTGACAGATGTTGCTGTGTGACAAGTGTGACGCGGGGTATCACACGGCGTGTCTCCGGCCACCGCTCATGATCATTCCAGATGGAGACTGGTTCTGTCCTCCCTGTGAACATGTGAGTATCGTTGTATATCCACCATGTGAGTATCATTGTATATCCACCATGTGAGTATCATTGTATATATCCACCCTGTGAGTATCATTGTATATCCACCCTGTGAGTATCATTGTATATACATCCTGTGAGTATCATTGTATATACATCCTGTGAGTATCATTGTATATACACCATGTGAGTATCATTGTATATCCATCATGTGAACATGTGAGTATTATTATATATCCACCATGTGAGTATCATTGTATATACTCCATGTGAGTATCATTGTATATACATCATGTGAGTATCATTGTATATACACTGTGAACATGTGAGTATCATTGTATATACACCATGTGAACATGTGAGTATCATTGTATATCCACCATGTGAACGTGTAAATATCATTGTATATCCACATGTTCACATGTGAGTATCATTGTAAATCCACCATTTTAACATTTGAGTATCATTGTATATCTACCATGTTAAAATGTGAGTTGTTACTTGAGTATTATTATTATCCACCATGTGAACATGTGAGTGTTGTATATTAATGTGTGTATTTTATGTTAACATGTATCACTATGTGGATTTTTGAGTAAAATATTGTATAGTTAAGTTATAACAATGTATAGTTGGGTTATAATATATATTATAGTGTATCTACAAATTATATTAGATAGTCAAGTTATGTTATTTTTTAATTTCAGACATTTCTCATTGAAAAGCTTCAAGAGCAATTGGCTAGCCTTGATGTATTTCTGAAGAAAAAGGCTCGGCTTGTGAAACGGTAAATAGAACACTGCCTTCACCCCGCTCACTCCTGGAGAAAGGTTTTATTTCCTTAACAACACCACTAAAGCACATTGATTAATGAATGGAGATCTCTTATATGTACTTTTCCATAGATTTGACAGCCCCATTTCATGAGTTTTATATGATGGATTGCGAATCTCCCATTAACTTATTAGTCCCCTACCAGTTCAACTTGAGAGGGCTATAGGTTTCATCTCCGTCTGTCTGTCTGTCCCGCATACAGTTTTCTGGACTTTTTTTCTCAATGCTTCAAGATACTGAGCTGACATTTGTGTATAGCTTTTATCATGTATTGTTGCTCATCAGGTTTGACTTCCACGGTGATTTATTCTTTTTATTCTTTTTTGACAGAGTTATTGCCCTTGAACTTAGGACATAGGAAAATTTGTTTTCCAGACCTTTTTTCTTCTTCATAAAACCTCAAGATATAGAGCTGATGTTTGTGTAGAGCTTTATCATGTACTGTTACAGATCAAGTTTATTAATTTTTATATGTCCATCTATGATGGGTTGTATTATGGTATGGCGTTGTCCGTCCGTCCCTCTGTTAACTTTGTCTTGTCCGGAACATATCTTGCATACAGATGCATACAGGACCATCAAACCTCACATTTAGGAACAACTTGGGATGGCGGTGTGTCGCTTACTATTACTAGGTCACTGTGACCTACTTTTCACGGTTACTGCACATAACAGTAAATCCTCATCCGGACCATATCTTGCATACAGATGCATACAGGTCCATCAAACCTCACATGCAGGTCTCCAGTATGCAATTCAGCACCAACAATACAAATGCTAATTTCTTGGTGGTTCTGTATTGTTAACATTACATACATAAACTGTTTCTCTGCCAATATAAATGTGTCACCAGAGTACCCATGCTAAACAAAATTTCCCTTTCTAATAAAGAACAATAACTTCATTAATCAGACAGCACCTTCTCCAATGTAGTATATACAGTATCATCAGTAGTTGGTCCAAAACAAACTGTTCATCCATCCCATTTCAATAATTCACAGTTATGGACCTTGAAATTAGGAGATATGAAAATTTGTTGGGCCCTGTAAGGAACATGTATTGTTTTAGCAGTATTCTCAGAATGCTTTTTCAGTATCATATCATTGCACAGGACAGAGTCCAAGAGAAGTTAATACAGAGTTTACACTGTACAGCCATGAATCATTCTTAAGTGCTTTGTCTACAGACATTTGACACCCAATAGCCAATGTGGGGTACCATTAAACATTTATTCATTCGTTCATTCATTTATTCATTGTCTGTAGAACTGATACGCCACCTCGGTGGATTCATTCAACTGGTGGGGTTTTTTCCCCCGTTCTAACCAGTGCACCACAATTGGCCAAAGGCTGTGGTGTGTGCTTTTCTGCATGTAGGAAAGTCTGTATAAAAGATCCCTTGCTGCATTAGGAAAAATGTAGTGGGTTTCCTCTGATGACTACGTGTCAGAATTACCAAATGTTTGACATCCAATAGCCGCTGATTAATCAATGTGCTCAAGTGGTGTCGTTAAACAAAACAGACTTTTATTAAAATATGTGATTTTCACTCCATAAGTAGATAAACAAATAAAAAAACTTATTCCCTTCTTTCATTGCAGGAAGGAGCGCCTTGCTTTTGTTGGAATTAGTCTGGATAACATTCTCAAAGAGGTAAATAAATAAATAAGACGATATTTGTGATCAGCTATGGGAAAACCAGCCCAAAATTACCAACAGGGCTTATGGTTTGAAAATCTCCTCAAAATTGCTCTCACTGTACAAATTCACAGTGATTTTGAGTAAATAAAATGGCAATATCGGTGTGTGACGAGGCGAGCAGTTTTCTGTCCCTTGTGGACGGCTCGAACTTAAGAATTTGTCTTTTTCAGCAAATAAACATGACTGAAAGATTAGTTTGCTATGAATACTTTTAAAATGTAAAACATGTTTGTTTTCAATTTTAATCATTAATTAGTGATCCACATTTTGTAAAGACAAAAGTAGAAATGATATTATTTCTTTTGATGTAAAAGGCAAAACAAAATCCTTTAGCCTGTACATTTCCAACATGAGTCAAATAATATTTTATACTTGGAGAGGTTTTTTCCAATAGATGGTCACATTTTATAGGGGTTTTTTTTGTGTGTCAAATATGATTAATATATCATCATGTAAAATCTGCAATCATATCACAAAAGTGAGATGAAATTTTAGATCTTACAAGAAGAGATATAAATTCTTGCGGATTGCATATGGCATGTTTTTAATTAACCTGTACATAGTGTGGCAGTGTGCTGTCAGTTTTATTACATTGTGGATGTGATAGCACACTGCGCACCACTACTGGTTTGACATCACGACGACAGTCAATGACATTGTTCCAGCGTAGACATAAAAAGGTTAATAAATATAGCTAACATTTAGTGGTCAGAGTGAAGTTTACTAAGTAATATGCAGACACTGTGGCCAAGAAATTAAAAGAAATAAATAAACAAGATTGCAATATATTTTAATTATGTTGTTGTGTTTTACTTGAACCAACATATCTTTGCGTAGATAAAAGTATTGAAATCATTAATCATATGCAATTCACAGCTCACACTGGAACCAATTTTGGTTTTGCCAGTGTTCATATATGTACAGTATTTTCTTGGAAATCATTAAAATGTGGTTGAGTTAACAAATATTTTATTAGCCAAAGACTAAATCGCTGGGTGAGTGCAAGAATGTCGTATATACAAAATTCCCATTTTGAGAAAACGAGCATTAAAAAATAATAAAATAATCGCGGAAGCCATGACTTTTTGTATTCTTCTTTTGATAGTTTCCTCCAAAATCTGAAGCAGCATACACTGATATAACACTTACAACACTTTCGCTCCGAGTCAACTACAATACATTTACAACAGTTTAGCTGACTTCCAATTAAGCAACCAGACCTGTTATATACTCTTCAAAAAAAGAAACGCAAAAGGGTACAAATGGGTTATAACTCCGATTTTATGTTTCCTACCGGTTCATGCTTTGTGAATATAAGGTCATTGCATGTCCCAAACACATTCCCACGGTTACATTCGATAAAACGCAGCTACTGTACAATAAAGTTCCAAAATGTGAATATTCGCAAAAATGCAGCCACGTGCAAACCATGTCACCACTGCACGTGCGTTGTCTGCACGTGCAACATGAACACCGACAGTATAAAAGTGCAGGGTGTTCGCTTGCCTGGCCTCTGTATCTGGTCGACAGTTGACAATCCAGGACATGCCACGTCTCAGTGAACCGCAGAGAAACAATGCCATCGGCCGACTAGACGCAGGCGAATCCAGAACGGCCGTTGCCAGGGCATTCCATGTGTCCCCAAGCACCATCTCCAGACTGTGGGACCGTTACCAGCAACATGGATCAACACGTGACCTCCCTAGATCCGGTCGACCACGGGTCACTACCCCCGGGCAGGACCGCTACATCCGGGTACGCCACCTTCGGGAACGATTGACTACTGCCACCTCCACAGCCGCAGCAATACCAGGTTTGCGCAGGATATCCGACCAGACCGTACGGAACCGCCTACGTGAGGTAGGAATTCGTGCCAGACGTCCAGTTCGAGGTGTCATCTTAACACCACAACACCGTCGACTCCGACTGCAGTGGTGCCAGATTCATCGACAATGGCCTCAACTGCGATGGAGACAGGTGTGGTTCAGTGACGAGTCCCGATTTCTGCTCCGACGTCGTGATGGAAGATGTCGCGTGTATAGGCGTCGTGGTGAACGTTATGCGGCAAACTGCGTGCAGGAAGTGGACAGATTCGGCGGGGGTAGTGTCATGGTGTGGGCAGCCATCTCACACACTGGCAGAACTGACCTGGTCCACGTGCAGGGCAACCTGAATGCACAGGGCTACATTGACCAGATCCTCCGGCCACACATCGTTCCAGTTATGGCCAACGCCAACGCAGTGTTCCACCAGGCCTCACACAGCACGTCTCACAACGGCTTTCCTACAGAACAACAACATTAATGTCCTTCCTTGGCCATCGATATCACCGGATTTGAACCCAATTGAGCATCTATGGGACGAGTTGGACCGACGCCTCCGACAGCGACAACCACAGCCCAGACCCTGCCCGAGCTGGCAGCAGCCTTGCAGGCCGAGTGGGCCACCATCCCCCGGGATGTCATCCGTACTCTGGTTGCTTGAATGGGCAGGCGGTGCCAGGCAGTTGTCAACACACGCGGAGGCCACACCCGGTATTGACTCCAGATGACCTTGACCTTGGTGGTGTGTCCTATCACTTACTCACAATGGACTAGAGTGAATTGTGAACAATCCTGCAACATTTGGTAATTATCGGACTCACCATTCAATAATTAAATCAATTCTCCAAATGTTACGACAATGTGGTTTTGCGTTTCTTCTTTTGAAGAGTATATGAACATACAACATTTTTGCTCAGGAACATATAGGGTCCATTACATTGTGAAAATTAAGACCTTATTTATCAACATTTTGTAGATACTACATTTTTGCACTGACCCAGCGATATTATTTTTTAATGCTCGTTTTCTCAAAATGGGAATTTTGTATATACAACATTCCTGCACTCACCCAGCGAAATGTTGTAGCCACTTTGTACAGAAATTAACAATTTGCTAATTTGGCAATGTACAGGGTGAGCCCTGCAATTGTACGCAGTACATATAGTTTGCAAAACCTCTCCATTATACATTTGCTGTAAGATACTAGAAAGAGCATCATGAAAAACAATATTCTTATACAAATTAATGTAAATGACCGTAATTAAATGTGTACATGCTTTGTAGGATACACGAAAGAGCAACATATTGCGGGAAGACTTCGAAGATGACGAGACCTCGCGGTCGTTTGTGCCGAAGTCGAGACGGGACAGGAGGAAAGATCGGGAGCGGGAGGTTGACTTTGAACCCCTGCCGGAAGAGGTGTATGCCAAGAGATCATGCAGGATGAGGAAGACGATGAATTACAACTTCACCGAGTACGACGAGCTCATCAACAGCGCCATACAGGAGGACATCCGAGACGTCGACATGTCACAGCCGCCAGGTGAGAGAGACTAATTAACACTTGTCACAGCCGCCAGGTGAGAGAGACTAATTAACACTTGTCACAGCCGCCAGGTGAGAGAGGGTAATTAGTACCTGTCACAGCCGCCAGGTGAGAGGGTAATTAGTACCTGTCACAGCCGCCAGGTGAGAGAGGGTAATTAGTACCTGTCACAGCCGCCAGGTGAGAGGTTAATTAGTACATGTCACAGCCGCCAGGTGAGCGGGTAATAGTACCTGTCACAGCCGCCAGGTAAGCGGGTAATAGTACCTGTCACAGCCGCCAGGTGAGAGGTTAATTAATGCCTGTTACCATTGTCATTTACCTGTTGTAATTTCCAGGTGAGAGGTTTAATTAATACCTGTTTCCATTGCCATTTACCTGTCACAACCTCTAGTTGAGAGGGTTAATACCTGTTGCCATTGTCATTTATCTGTCGTAACCTCCAATGGAGCTGTTTAATTAATACCTGTTACCATTGTCATTTATAGGTATTTGACATGGTAAAGACATATCTAATATGTTAAGAGGCAGTAAAATTAATTTGATATTATTTTTGTCCATCAGTATTTTACAGGAATCAGTCATGGTAAAGACATATCTAATGTTATTTTTCAGGAATCGGTGGTGGTGAAGATGTGTAACATTATTTTACAGGAATCAGTCATGGTAAAGACATATCTAATGTTATTTTACAGGAATCGGTCGTGGTAAAGACATGTGTAACGTTAGTTTACAGGAATTGGTCGCGGTAAAGACATGTGTAACATTACTTTACAGGAATCAGTTGTGGTAAAGACGTGTAACATTATTTTACAGGAATCGGTTGTGGTAAAGACGTGTAACATTATTTTACAGGAATCGGTCATGGTAAAGACATGTCTAACATTAATTTACAGGAATCGGTTGTGGTAAAGACATGTCTAATGTTATTTTACAGGAATCGGTCGTGGTAAAGACATGTTTAACATAATGCAGGCTGAGGAAGCAGAAGAAGCAGAAAAACATGAGGAAGAACTGGATGGGAAACCCCCACCGGTCCTCAGTCGAGCGAAGAAACAACGCAAAGGTCGACGTCTCACGCAGCTCGACAGTGACGATAATGACGATGACAGCGAAGAGTTCCAGTTATCAGAGTGAGCTATTTTTCAGTTTTCTGAGTGAGCGATTTTTTTCAGTTATCTCAGTAAGCAATTTTTTTCAGTTATCTCAGTGGGGGATTTTTCAGTTATCTGCATATGAGCTAGCTATTTTACAGTTATCTAAGTGAGCTACTTTTTCAGTTATCTACATCTTAGTGAGTTTTTTTCAGTTATCTGAGAGCTTTTTTTTTTCAGTTATCTGCATCTGAGTGAGCTATTTTTCAATTAACTGAGTGACCTAATTTAAATTTCCAGTTATCTGAGTAATCTATTTTTCAGTTATATGAGTGAGCTAGTTTTTAGTTGTCTGAGTGATCTATGTTGGGGTTTCTTTTATGGTTATCAGTTATCTGAAATCACTGTATTCATTGGCAAGATATGATAACTTGATAAATTTCTGTATTTTCTAGGAATTACCAAAAATGAAATAAGTCTGACCCAAGTTGTTTCTTCTAAATACGCTTTATATGTACTTGCATATGCTTTTATACACACATATATCCAATAGTTGAAGATTAATTAATCAATGTGCTCTAGTGGCATAAAAAATGCATTTTAACCATGCTTAAAAGGACCAAGGTGCAATGGTAAAATGTTCACTTGATGCGTGGTCAGTCTGGGATCGATCCTTGTCGGTTTGTCGATTGAGCTTTTTCTCGATGCAGGCAGTGCAACATGACTGGTATATCAAATGCCATGGTATGTGCTATCCTGTCTGTGGGATGGTGCAAATAAAAGATCCCTTGCTACAACTAAAAAAAATGTAGCAGGTTTCCTCTAAGACTATATGTCAGATTTACCAAATGTTTGACATCCAATAGTTAAAGTTAAACTTTGTTTTGTTTAAAGACACTACTAGAGCACTTTGATTTATTGATCATCGGCTATTGGATATATAATGATGAATAAATCAATGTGCTCTAGTGGTGTCGTTAAATAAAACAAACTTTAAGAGGACATAGTACTTTTAAAATGGTGGTTAATTGTGTGAAACCGTGTTTATGCCAGAAAGAAATATTTGGGTGTGGCACTAAGAATTCAATGCAACCACGGTCAACAGGGGGGTATGGGGGCATCCCCTAGAATGAAAATGGATTAATGGGTTAAGTTTAGTGTTAGGGTTAAGAAAATCATACAGTAATGATAAGAGTAATTAATTTTGTGAAAAAGTTAACTTTAAAAAAATAAAATTTGGATATGGCGCTATACCCGTTTTACCATCTGGCAGAAACCCTGTAAAAGGGGCGGGATTTAGCCCAGTGGGTTCAGCACTCGCCTGAGATTGCAGGATCTAACCACCTCGGTGGATCCATTCAACTGATTGGGGTTTTTCTCGTTCTAGCCAGAGCACCACAACTGGTATATCAAAGGCCATGTTAAATGCTTTCCTGTCTGTGGGAAAGTGCATATAAAAGATCCCTTGCTGCTAATAAAAAAAGTAGCGGGTTTCCTCTTAATACTATATGTTAAAATTACCAAATATTTGACATCCAATAGACGATGATTAATAAATCAATGTGCTCTAGTGGTGTTATTAAAAAAATATATATATAATAACTTCAACTATTGGATTTCAAACATTTAGAGAAAACACGCGACATTTTTTTCCCTCATAACAAACTTTAACTTTAAAGGGACATTCCTGAGTTTGCTGCAATTTTTAAGATGTTATCGACTAAGACTGAGACTTTTTAACGATGTAATAACATATCAAATATGTTTTTCTGCATAAAATATTAGTGGCTGTATATTAAACGTGTTTTTGATTATTTTAATATTTATACTAGGCTAAATTTATTTTATTTCCTAAAATATAATTTTTTCGTAGAAGACAAAATCCAGTTTGGGCTTCTTACAAATATTAAGACAACCAGAAACACATTGAATATACAGACACTGTTATTCTAAACAAGAAATTATATTTAATATGTAACTTTAATTGAAGAAATATTTTATTAGTGGGGATAATCTTACAATGCAGCAAACTCAGGAATGTCCCTTTGAGAAAACTGAGTATTTTTAAGTGGTGATTGTGTCAGCTGACGAGATGACGTTGTTGTGTTCAGGGAGTCTGTATCGGAGGCAAGCCCTGAGGAGGTGGAGGACGATGCGAGCGATGACAGCGAGGACTGGCGGCCGGGGCAGTCGGCCGCACGATCGTCCACCAGGAGGTCAAAACGGACGTCACGCGGCCAGTCCAGCAGGTGGTCGTGCTACAACAAGGATTTCGGTGAGATTGGCTCGGCGGTTAGACCCACATCAGTTTAGAACAAAAATTACATATTATTATTATTATTAAATGAATGGGAACAACAGTATTGGTTTAACCTTTTAGACTACTGGATTAATTTTTGACATAAGCCGCGTTGAGTGGGTACAAGTTTATGATGTTTACTCACATATATTCACTTTTAAATGTTCTATAAATACATAAAATAAAGTTCATATTTGAATCGATAAGTATTATTTTCGTGGGTTTTTCTAATTTTTATATTTTAGATCAGTTAATGTACGATTCATATCCCAATATTTGGTGATTTTCATTGTTGTTAAAACGATCAAATTTATTATCAAATTAGCTGTCGCAATCAGCTATCGATTCCTCAAAATAACTACGACTTTCCACCATTGTTGTCTAATAGAGGATACTGCCGAGTGTCTTGTGATATCATAATTTATCAGCATGAGTTGATAAAAGTATAAAATCCGAGGCTTGCCGAGGATTTTTATACTTTTATCAACGAGTGCTGATAAATTATAATATCACAAGACACGAGTGGGGGGGGGGGGTATTCTTTTTATCATCCATTATCATTTTTTTCATTTGCGACAGTTGTCAGTAATGTGGGTTGAATGTCACTATATTAGGTAGCGGTAGACTTGTTAACTAGCAGAACGGCAGTTCCATAACGTCACTAATGATAGGTTTAGCACAGAAACAAACACAGTGACGTAACAAAATATTGTCTTGTGATTAAAATTTGACCAATCAAGATTATAAGAAGCGATATCTCCTGCAGAGAATATCATAGGATATCGCAAATTATAGTGCCAGCGATATCTCCTACAAAAGCGTTTAATGGATGATAAGCAAAAATACTTGCCGAAAACCACATTTTCCAACTCAAAATTCCTAGGTATTTTCCATTAGAAAACAAAAACCTAAAGCTGCCATACCATGACTTAAACTGTTTCCTTTTTTATTATTATATCCGGTGAGTGCTGTGTGCAAAACAGCGGGAAATATGAATTGGGGAATGCACTGTATACAGTGTACAGTATGACGACTGGCGTGACGTCAGGCGATATATCTCACCTGCAGTAGTCGGAATGTTAAATAATATTAATTGTAATCGTTACACATTATGGTGGGAATTATCAACAGGCATAGCATATGTGAAGACCTCTCCCTACATTTTACAAACAGATTTTATCCTGCAAGCACAGTTTCTATTGGCTAATTACGATGACTGATTAAAGCAAAGTCATCAGCGTACACTAGCAGATGATGGCTTGTGACATAATGTACATGTATACATCACATCCATAGATATGAGGGGCCTAGTGGTAAAGCATTCGCTTAAAGCGTGGTCAGTCTAGGATCGATCCCCGTCAGTGGAACCCATTGGGCTATTTCTCGTTCCATCCTATGCTCGCTCCACAACTGGTATAACAAAGGCTGTGGTATGTACTATCTTGTCTGTGGGATGGTGCATATAAAAAATCCCTTGCTGCTAATCGAAAAGAGTAGCCCATGAAGTGGCGTCAGCGGGTTTCCTCTCTCATTATCTGTGTGGTCCTTAACCATATGTCTGACAACATATAACCGTAAAATAAAATGTGTTGAGTGCGTCTTTAAATAAAACATTTCCTTTTTCATAGATATGTCACAAAACTGTTCACTTACTAAGTAGTTGTAGCTGAAATGAGCAGGAATAATGATGGTTTTCGCTCAGTTTTTGTAAATTCTGTTTTCCAACTTCCAGTTAGTGTGAAGCAGTAATCTTAACTACATTAATGTGAAATTCACTCATACACTTTAATAGTTAGGGCCGACATTTTACAAATTTAATTATGTTTGCCGATAATGTCATTTAAAACAGACTGGACTGAAAACGACACCAGGGCAAAGTAAGAAATTTGGTAACAAATACAAAGGATGTGTTTGTTAATAACAGTATTTTCAATTACTGTGGGGAAAATATCATCTAGAGGCAGTAAGGTTATGGAATGTATTACAAAATGTTATGGAGAGTATGGTCCTACTCACTTTAAAAAAAGTTACTTTCCAGCCCATAGTGGGTTGATTTATCTTTATATTATCAGATAAAAAATTAATCCTGTACTCGACATCTAAGCTGTGTGGATTTGCCATTCTAGTTTGTGGGTTTTTTTTTTTTTTTCAGTTGTCGATGATGACTATGAAAGCTCCGACAGCGCTAAAAACCGGAGGTCAACAAGGTCAAAGGCCAAGAGGCAGGTGAATTACCAGGAGCTCAATTCGGACGAATCCGAAGCCGTCGAATCGTCGGAATCAGAAGAATCGGCGAACCTGTCGGACCTGTGCTCAGAGGATTCGGATCAGAAATCGAAGAAGTCCAACCGAAGAGTGATCAGGTCTGACAGTGAGGATGAGGATGAGGCAGAGGCAGATGGTCCAAAACCAAAGGAAGTTCCCCTTCGCAAGAAACCAAAACCAAACCCAAACCTGGAGAACTCGGACTCGGAGACGAACGAGGAGTCGAGTGCTGAAGAAAAAAACCCACCACAAAGACCGGTTAGGAAGTCGGCGGCTAAAGTGAACTTTAAGAAATTCGAGGAATCGTCTTCGGAAGACCTCTCCGAGGGCGAGGCCGAACCGGCGAAAAAGAAGAAGACTGTGTTGAAGAGTGATTCCGAGAGTGAAAACAATGAAGAGGACATGGATTCTAAGGCAAAGGGTGAAAAGGAAACGAAAGATAGTGACACTGAGGAGGATACAGACGAGCTGGATACCAAAAAAGAACATGTGAAGGATTCGGCCGGTGTAGTAGATGTGAAACAAGATGATCTGTTGCAAGATGATGGAGACAAGCCATCAGAAACTGTGAGTGGGAAAACCGAGGAAAACAAACCAGCAAGCGGTGAAGTGGAAAAGGACAGTAAGGTTACTGGTGGGCTTGGTAGTCCTCAAGCTCATGCACCATCACAAGACGGTCAACCCCAGGGTTTTCCAGGTGTCCAAGATGGCCACCAAGTGTACAGACCCATGGGTGAGTCGTACGGTCTCCAGGGGAAACCGGATTATCCTCATTCGTACGGACCACCTCGTCCATACATGCACCCCCAGTACGGACCACCTCATGGACCTCCTTACCCACAAGGACAGCACGCCATGCCACAGAGACCACCACAGGCCATGGGCTCCCCACCCCATGCTCATGCATCCCCCCAGCAACTGCAAGGGCCACATCCTCACGGGACCCCACCACATGGCAGCATGCAACATCCCTCTATGGGCCCCCATGGTCCTCAGCCAGCTCCTTACCCTGGGGGTCAGCAACACATGGGTCAGGGCTACTACATGCCGGGAGGGCAGCCGCGGGCTCCTGGTCCTCAGGGTATGATGAGTCCCTGTGGAAGTCCACCCCACGGTCCCCATCCCACCCCTCAACAACAACAAATGCAACACCCACCACATGGGACGCCACCGCAGGCGGGAGCAGGTCAGTCCCACATTTCCCCACCTCACCACTCTAACCCGCAGTCCGGTGTGAGCCCACACGGTCCCATGCCACACGGACCGCCATCGCACCCGCATCAGTACGGGCCTTACCCGAACATGTACGGCCAGCCGCCTCCGGGACCTTACCCTGGAAGCCCCGGGTGCCCGAGACCTGGCATGCCGCACCCCACACGACCGCATATGTCTCCACCCCTGAGCCAGATGTCGATCCCCACAAGTCAGCACATGCCCCCGTCGCTTCCCCACAGCCAGTCTGGTCCGGCCAGGCATCCCCAGATGAACGGTCCATCGCGGCACGTGATGCCTCCTCATCTGAATGGACCTCCGAGCCACAGCTTCCAGTCCTTGCAGAGGCCCAGTGTTCCTCGTCAAAGTCAGCAGCAGCAGAGTCAACCAGTGAAGCAAGACTCGAGGACCCTGATTGATGCACCTTCAGTTCCTCCTCAAGAAATGCCAAGACATCCGCCAACAGCACCACCACTAGGAGCTGCAGAGTCGGCTCGGGGGTCTCAGCTTACCCCGATGACCGACGCTGCAGGTGCCACTTCGTCTTCAGGGAGTCGCGGCTTCATGATGGACAATCTGCTGAAGGACAGCGGGGGGCAGGGCAGGAAGGAGCCCGCCACAGGGGGGGAGGATGATGATCTGGAGGATGTATCGGACATTGTTAACTATGTCATGAACGATGATTACTTCAAGGACCACACATAGGTCCTGTGTGTTAGTTCTTAGTTCCGCCGTGCCCCCTCCCCCCAAGGGCTGAAAACTGGAAATGATTATGTTCACTGTGAATGGTGTCTACTTTAATGATTATGATATAGGTCTTTGTATTGTCAGTTAATTAATTCAAGGACTGTGTATTAAATGAGGGGTTTTTTTTATACTCAAGCATTATATATATGTCTGTAATAACTGTTTTTCAGTTAACTGGGTTTTTGTTTGTTTGGTTTTGGGGGGTTTTAAGGGGAGGAGGTGTCTTCAAGAATCATACACAAGTCTTTGCATTAGATGCTAACTATTTTAAGGACTAAACAAGGGTCTTTGTATCAAATAGTGATTTTGGGGGGAATGTTTTTTGTTAATTCAAGCATTATGCATTTGTCTATACTAGCTGTTAACTATTTCAAGGTCCACACATGGTCTTTATTTTAATTGGATTGTGGACATTTTCTTTTACTTCAGGAGTCGTACATATCTCTATAATAGTCTTAAGGGGACAGACCCTAGTTTTTAAACACTAAGGCATATTTTTTACCTAGTCTAGTTTCAACCCCTAAAAATGGACACTAAGTTTGGTTAATTTATAAAACTGTAACAAATTTGGATACAACAGAGTAAAACGAGTCTGTGACGTTGGAATACCCTTAAATATAGATTATAACGCGACTCCATAACCGTTACTTCTCAGACACGTGTTTATAAAAATATGAAAAATACATTTTGTGGTATTAAAAACACCAGGGCCCGTGCTTATAAAACTTAAAGTCTAGACTTTAATAAAGTCCAGACTTTAACGTAATGCTATATGAATGGCGTTGCCATGACGTTAAAGGCTGGACTTTATTAAAGTCTAGACTTCAAGGTTTATAAGCACAGGGCCTGGATGGCTAGAAACACCGTTTGTACAGAAATGGATAATCTAAACCATAAAATATAAGTAATGTTTGATTTCAGTAATCATAAACGGCTCTAATAGTGAAATATATGTCTTAGTGTTTAAAGACTAGGGTCTGTCCCTTTAACTATTTCAAGGATGACCCACGTGGATCACTTTCTTAACTGTTGTTTGCCACTTTACCTCTCAACAAGGACCCTTATTTTCTGCTGTACTTTCAAGAGTATCTCCAACTGTTACTGTGTTTCATTTGTGAAATGCTGAACTGATTGATATCTATACTAAATTATTTTAATACTTTATTCATCCAAGAGGAAAAAGCTGATATTAGGTCTTCCAATAATCAGGGGTTCTAGAATTGTTTTTAAATTCACTTGCCATGGGGCCAGTGGATTTGAAAATTCACTGGCCATGGTGAAAAATTCACTTGCCCAATTTTAACTGTTTATAAAAGTGCATAAAGTCATATTCACTTTCATTACCCAATAATTGTTAAACAATTATTGAGTAATGAAAGTGAAAGTGACTTTTTTGAGAGTACTGAAAAAACAACTCGTTGATGTAATTTTTCAGGTTTTTGTCTTATTTAACCTCTCTTTTTTATTTTATTTTATATTTTTGTGGTGGTTTTTTTGTTTGCATAAATTAATGTTAATAAGAAGACTGGATTTGATCTGAAAACCAGAAAAAAATACCTTTATTTAACTGTGTTGCAGGTTTTCAGCTTTTTAAGATCTTTCAGTTTTTAGGTGGGTTGTTTTTTTCTTCTAAATGGGCATTGAGTGACAGTCCCTTAAAAAACAGTCATCCAATAAGCATGGTTGAGAATCCCCAATCTCCTGAAAGAGCCACAAACCGGTTTATCTACTCCAACAACCTTGCAGATTTATTTTTAAAGTGTCCGTGGCTTGTCCAAGGTCCAAGAACTACGCAAGTGTTTACATTTTGTCATGGTGGTGAGGTGTGGTGCAACTCAGCCAAATACTAGCCAAAGTTAGTTTTTCTTCATTTAAGTTGGTAAACCGTAATATTATTGTATAGTATATATGATGCTGGCAAATAGCTTAGACATTTATGTTGGGGTGTTGTTGGGTTTTTTTTAATGGTTTTTGTTTTTTTTAATGTTGGGGTGTTTTCTGCACACAAAAAAACCAAAAGGATCAGGCATAAATTTGCAAATGTCCTATCTTTTATACTTATTTCGTCTTTTCTTTTATACTTATTTCCGTGCTTATATCTAATTAAGGTTCAAGCACGCTGTCCTGAGCACACACCTCAGCTATCTGGGCTGTCTGTCCAGGACAGTGAGTTAATGATTAGTTGTTAGTGAGAGAGAAGTCGGTGTAGTGGTCTTACACCAACCCAATGAGCCGTTAAACGTGCTCTGGGTGGGAGCCAGTACCTGGATGTGAACCCAGTACCTACCACCTTTAAGTCTGATGGCTTAATTATTAGTTAACTTATACGGTCTTCTCCTGGATGTTTATGAAAATAGTTCATTAAAGTGTAGCAGGTCAGCTAGTGTTGATTAACCATGTCAGTGACTTTCAAAATGGCCTGCTCACATGGTTGGTTAACACTAAGGCCAAAAGAATTCTGGTCTCTGGTCAGCTTGTGCAGCGATTTTGACCCTCGCACATCAAAAATGCTATGATGTAAAACCACATTTGGAGCCAAAAAGTCATCGCACATGAACTAGGACGTGAATTCTGATTTCAATTTAAATATGACCCTTATTTCGGTATCAAATATAGCCACCTTTTCTGTGCAATCCAAGCTTTTAAAAAAAAAGACGAAAGAAAACAAAAGCTGCATCGCTGCATCAATTCTGGAACTTTGGTCTGACCAGAGACTGACTATTGGGGTTTTGTTTGTTTGTTGTTGTTGGGGTGGGGGTTTTTTTTTTGGGGGGGGGGGGGGGGGGGGGGGGGGGGGGGGGGACAGAGGATTTTATGCTAGAGAAAATAATTTGTGGGAATAACCACCAGTGTATACAGGGCAGTTCGGGTATGTCTTTGCTACCTACATTATAAAGGCTACCTGCTTATAAAGACCATATTTTAGTGCTTTTTGAGTGGCCTTAGTGTGACAGATTTGAATATTTTTAACAGTAAACAACTGCTTGAGAATACTGTACTGTAGACAAATTATGTTTTTTGTTCGTCTTAATTTATTTTGGGATTGTATTCACTTATAGTTCAAGAAGGCTGTTGTGGGCGTATGCTTCAGCTATCTCTGAACTGTCTGTTCTGGGCGCCTACCTCAGCAATATTTGTTTTAAAATTTCATAATAAAACAAAATCTGTGTGTGTATACAAATTGTACTGCTGGTTTTGGGCTCCCAGTTGGTGTAAAGGCCGTATACCTCCCAGGGCTGGCTCTCGGTGATCAGACAAATTCGCCAAATCATCATCTTAAATTTCAAAAATTGCAAAAACACAGTTATTTTCTAATAAAATAACATTTATTGCATAAAATGTATTTGCCAAATTAAAATAAAATTTACCAGTTGTGTTTAAAATTCGCATTTGGTGAATTTGGCGAGTGCTAGAGCTAGCCCTGCCTCCCGTCTGCACCATTAAAACTTGATCTGAGACCTAATTCACAAAGATCTCTAAGGCTCTGCTAGACAACAAAGCATCCTCTTTGCAAGTCTTTTAGCACTGCACTGCGAGATTGCAAAGTTGCGAGAGTTTAGTGAATTAGGCCCCTGACTTGCAGCCAGTACAGGAATGTGCACCCAGTATTGACCTATCTTAAAGGGACAGACCCTAGTTTAGTGAATTAGGCCCCTGACTTGCAGCCAGTACAGGAATGTGCACCCAGTATTGACCTGTCTTAAAGGGACAGACCCTAGTTTAGTGAATTAGGCCCCTGACTTGCAGCCAGTACAGGAATGTGCACCCAGTATTGACCTGTCTTAAAGGGACAGACCCTAGTTTCAGCCCATGAAAATTAACACTACATGTATGTTTAGTTAATCTACAAACCTGTAACACATTTGGATAAAGTTACAATTGAGTGAAACAAGAGTCTGTGACTTTTGAAATGGTGAAATACCCTCTAAAAATAGACTAAAACTTGACTCCATAACTGTTATCTCTCAGACACACATGCGTTTTTAAAAAATATGAGAAATGCATTTTGTAATATTAGAAACAACAGAATGACCAAAACACTTCGAATGTACGGAAATGAATAATCTAAACCATAAAATCTTAAGTAAAGTATGATTTCTGTTATCAAAAACAACTCTAATAGTCCAAAATATGTCTTAGTGTTTAAAAACTAGGGTATGTCCCTTTAAGACAGATATCTTAACTATTACGCCACCGAGGACACATTTGTCCAGATTTCTGCCTTTACAAATTAACCAAAACCAAAAAAAAAAACCCCACCACACAGGAGATGTGTACCTGATATATAATTGCACTGTGGCTACCATATCTAGTGCAAAAACTAAATGTTTGGTGTTGATCTCTCCATATACGGTTGTGTTTAACCCTTCTATGTTAGTGTCTCCTTAGAAATTGGGCAGGCATGGTGGACTAAACACTTTTAGGGGCACTTTAACCATTCACCAGAAAATTTTAAAAACTTATTTCTTTTATTACTTTGAGCTATGGGGACACCACTGCCAAACAGTCTTAGTTGTGAAACGAATATTTTGTTTGTTTGATGATTTACATGTATTATGTAACTTGTGTTCATTCATTAATTCATTTTAACTTATTTTCATGCTTGTATTCATTTAAAGGTTCAAGCATGCTGTCCTGGGCACACAAACCACGGCTGTCCAGGACAGTGGGTAAATTGTCATTTGTTTGTGAGAGAGACATTGTTGTAGTAGCCTTACACCTTCCAATTAGGTTTTTAAAAACTCGCTCTGGGTGGGAGGCAGTACTGCCGTTCGAACCCAGTACCTACCAGCCTTATAGGTCAATGACGTAACCACTACACCACAGAGGTCGGTGTAACTTGAGTGCTGCTGCTGTTGTCTTTATGATTGTTGAGACGATGCTGTACCTCAGGGCATTTTGTGTCAGTTTGTTGTTTCAGGGAGACGTGCTTCTTTGCAGGGCTCGAACATAACAATTTGTTGTCTCCCACGGCAATTTTTAAAAGAATTACCATGGAAGAAACAGCCCACCGATGGCAATTTTGATCCTGCCTGTGGCAATTGTTTTTTTATCTTGCCGTATGTAGACATATTTCAGATGTGCAAATGTTAAATTTTGTCAGATACTGGTAATGTACACCAGGTGTATACATTTTGCCATTGTTGAGGAGCTTTACTAATGACACTGTGCCGTCGGTGATGCTCTCTACCTACGGCAGTTGATATATTATGTCGATTGCCGTCGGTGCTGTCGTTAAGTTCCAGTCCTGTCATTGGACGACTTTACAGTAAAGCCTAACTGTTTGTTACTTTAAAAGTGCATGAAATTCATGTGATGTTCAATTGTTACAGTATAGTGCATCAGCTCCTTCCAAGCACTGGGAGGAGATGGGGGGGGGTATGTTTTCAGAGTAATGTTATTCGGTAATATTAGTTAAGACTTGGAAATGTCTTATATTGGTGGCTTATAGTTGGTGTGTAATGTGTAAAATATACATGTGTGTACATGTAGCTGGGACCCATATTTAATTTTTCATTGATTGTTGTCTTCATTGTTAAGTTATGTCAAAGAAAGATTTAATTTTAATGACTTCCAAGGTTTTCTTTTTCTTTCTTTCTTAGTTTTTTTTTTAGTCGACTGTTGATTATATCTGTGCTAATATTTGTTGAACATATTCAGTTCACTTTTTTTTCTTCAAATGGAATGAAATGAGAACCACTGAATAAGATAATAGATCATTAAATTACTCAAATTTTGTTTATTTCATTTTAACCGAGTGATTTGTTATCTTTAAAGTTTCATAATAAATAACAATTAGCCTTAGGCCACCCATCCAAGTACTAACAACACCCAGTGAGCATTGCTTGACTTCAGAAATAACAAGAATGGGTGTGTCCACATTACTAACCATGCCATGTCAAGGGCTCCGGACTCGCCCCTGTCCAATTTGTTTTGTAAGTATTTCACATTGTTTTCCAACAAAACCAGTGCCATTATTTTTCTTTGTTGATCAGCACCTTCCCAGAATCATAATTTCAATGCTTTCTTCCAACAAGTACAACAGTGTGCATGCTCCGCATCCATTAATATGACAATTTATTTTCTGCATTCATCCCACTCTTTTCAAAATTCCTTTATTGGCCAATGAATTTTGCTAAACTTGAAAAATAACCAGTGTGATATATATAGACGATTCGTCACGAATATTTTTTAATATGGAAAATATCAACCGAGTCTATATTAATCAGTATTTGTCGAGGCTCTACCAAGACAAATGGCTATTAACTAGACCAGGTTGATATTTTACATATTAAAAAACATGAGTAGCGAATTCTATTTATCCTATAACACTTCTAAAATAACATTTTAATTTAACTAAAGTCACCGCCATCGGTAAGATGACGTTATCACGATTAGCAAAAATTAGTTTGACGTCACGCATTTTAACTACATCTTTGAAAATATCATATACAGTACTTAAAGTAGCAATGTTCTGATTAATCAGGTTCTGTCAATAATTGCTGCTTTCTTGAAACATTTGACCCGTTATTTAAGAACAAGTTTGATGATGGAGTTCCACAAAGTACAATGTTGGTTTATTTCCCCAATAGATCCATAATCCTTGTTACCTTAATATAGAAAGAGTTGAAACATACTACTGGAAATAAGTCAATATTAAACTTACACCTCCAGCCTGTTTGGTGTGAAGTAGAGGTCTTAGTATCCCTAAAGTAAGAAGTTGCATTAATAATTTATCACTCACCATTGTTTTTCTCGTTCCAACCACCAGTGCACCACAACTGGACAAAGGCTGTGGTATGTGCTTTCCTGTCTGTGGGAAAATGCATATAAAAGATCCCTTGCTGCATTAGGAAAAATGTAGCGGGTTTCCTCTGATGACTACGAGTCAGAATTACCAAATGTTTGACATCCAACAGCCAACGTTTAATTAATCAGTGTGCTCCAGTAGTGTCGTTAAACAAAACAAACTTTACAATCTGAGAATCGCTAACAAAATGTCACTCAATTCCCAACTCTAATGATAACACATGTACTACATGTACTAGTCCGATTATGTAGCCAGGTTTCATTGGTTGGGATGATTAATAAATCAATGTGCTCTAGTGGTGTCGTTAAACAAAACCAGGGTCTTCTTTTTTCTTTGGTTGATGTGGAAAATGTTACAGGGACAGTCCTGAGTTTTCTTCTAGTGTAAGATGTTTTCGACTAACGGAGCAATTGTTTGCAATATCAGTGTCTGTTTAAAAAGGTGTTTGCACTGATCCTAATGTTTAAGTATCCCAAACTAGATTTTACCTCCTAATAATTTCGTACATATTCAAAAATATATATTACAAATTAAAATGAAAAATGATAGCTAAAAAACAGCACACACTACAATCACATTGGATTTACAGACGCTGGTATTCTGAATAAGAAAATTTATTTAATTATGTAATTTTAGTCGCCCAAAACCATCATGTTAGTCAGAATTATCTTACAATGGCTGTAAATTCTGTACAGTCCCTTTAATTATTCTTCGCGTGTATTAAAAGTGGATCATTGTTAATTATATTTTGTGCTTTATTGACACTCCAAGTACCAGTATTGTGTTTATGTGTAGAAAACATCAAGTCAACTGGTTTATGTATTTACATGTGTATTAATGTTTTCTTTACCTCCATATATTGGTGGGTATGTTTTTTCATACTGCTGTAACATTTATAGAGTAGATGATGGCAGCATTGTTTTTTTTTTTTGTTAGGTTTTGTAACTATTCATTAGTGTTGTTGTTTTTCCGTAACTAACCCATTGTCATCGTACCGATCCTGTATCCAATGTGTTCCTGTAATATAATCTCTGTATTACATGCTGAAGTGTAAAATATTGTATATATCATATATCAGTGAGTATTTTACATTGTAAATACGAGGTCATTCATTATCCATTTCTTATATGTATCGTGTCATTCATCTTCATAGTTTTTACATCAGACTATACATTGTAAATAAACAATTTCAAAGATGACCAAGGCAATTTTTGTTCTTGTTGTGGGTGGTGGGTGTGGGTGTGATAATATTTTTATAAACTGCAGTTGATGTTTGTTACAAAAATGCTCCAGTGCATTTATTATGTTATAGACATATGTTTAATGTAAGATGTCACCAACAGTGGGGGTTGGGGTAGGGGGGGGGGGGGGTGTGCAGTAATTACTTCTGTTAAGGAGTAGTAATCCATGAAACGTAGGTCATTGTGGCCATTCCAAGTAGTACTTGTATGCAAAATTCAATTGATAAGGAAGATACAGCCCAGACATAGATTTCCTTTAATGTGCAGTAATTTGTAAAAGTAGGTCATGGAGACATAGGTTTTCACAACACTACTGTGTGACATAAGACAAAATAATTATGCGCACGCTCTCTCTCTCTCTCTCTCTCTCTCTCTCTCTCTCTCTCTCTCTCTCTCTCTCTCCGTCTTTCTCTGCCTGTTTTATCTCCTGTCCCCGTCTCTGCTTCTCTCTCTCTCTCTCTCTCTCTCTCTCTCTCCCGCCCTCTCCCCCCCCCCCCCCCTTCCCCGGCAAATGAGCAAAGCATAAACCATATCATCCAATGAAGAAGAAGAAAACGATCAAAATTGACTGGCAAAGTAAAAATTATGGTATCCAACGGTCACTGGTGTAGAATTATCTATATTATACGAATCTTTGTGACAGGTATTGTGTTGAAACTCTTCTGGTTGTTTGGTGCTTCTCAGCCAGATATTAATCCCACGAGGGTGCGAAAATTATCTCTCTTACTTCGTGCTGTTAGAATGAAATTATGGTTCTGCGATAATCGCCAAAACTAAATGTAACGGGCGAAGCGGTTCTAGTAGGCCTGATGCACCCAGCGCAACTGTTTGCTATCAAAAGTCGATGGTAAAGAAATTGCATGATTCTATTTCTTTGGACTAGTTGAACTCATTGCATGGAGTGGCCAAATTTTATACTTGGGTAGTTGTGTGTGTGTGGGGGGGGGGGGGGGGGGGGGGGGCGCACCCACACTGGTTCGTCTTGCGAGATGACAAGACCAATATAAAAAGGGAGAGGGCCGGTCAGGTGTCACTGGGGAAGCGTGGCCCCCATACAGAGGTAAAGCGTTCGCCTGAAACGTGGTCGTCCAGGGATCGATCCCTGTCGGTGGGCCCATTGGGTAAGTTTTTGTTCCAGCCAGAGCACCACGAATGGTCTTTCAAAGGCAGCGGTGTTTGCTGTCCTGTCTGTGAGTTTCCTCTCAAAATCTGTGTGGTCCTTAACCATATGTCTGACGCCGTATAACCGTAAATAAAATGTGTTGAGTGCGTCGTTAAATAAAACATTTCTTTCTTTACTTTCATTAACTAGCAGAACGGTAGTGGCGTGACGTCACTAATGGTAGGTTTCAAGGGCGTAGGCTGGGGGGTTCAGACGACCCCCCGCTGAAGCAAATGGTCCGCTTTCAGAACTAAAACATATGGAGTTTCTGGTGATGCAACCACCACCACCACTACCACCACCACCCCCAGGTCCAGCTCACGCTATGTCCCTGGGTTTAGTGCTGAAACAAACTGACATAACAAAACATTGTCTTGTGATTAAAATTTGACCAATCAAGAGATATCGCAAATTATAGTGCCAGCGATACCTCTTACAAAAGCCTTTAATGGATGATATGTGTGTGTGTGTGTGTGTGTGTGTGTGTGTATATTGCAAAACTTTAGTCGGCGACTGGTGTAAATAGGGTTGGAGAGGCATCCTTTTATTTTTGGTTTTTCTTTTATTTGCTCATCGCACCATAACGACTCATGTGGTCTCCCCCCTGTCCCCCCCCCCCCCCTATAACATCCCGGCTACGCCAATGTGCACAGCAGTATAAATTATTACAGATGTAGGTCATACACTTTGCATGCATCTAGTATTCCGAAATGCGTCAAACCTTGAACAAAGTTTCGCTCTGTTGAACATCGGCGAACGCTAGAGAGCTTGTTCGATCCGGGGTTGTTCCGAAATAACCTAGCTAGATACGATATAACGCAGCGCTCACTTCATATCAACTTCATAATAATTATCAACGTAGGGACATTTTACGAACTCATCAAATATATTAGCAATGAGAACATAAGCGAAACTTAGCTCATTAGTTCCGTTGACACGACATAGTCCAGTCGTAGAGCGCTCGCTTGATGCGAGGTCGGTTTTAGGATCTATCGCCATTAGCGGGCCCATTGGGCTATTTGTCATTTCAGCCAATGCATCACGACTGGTCAATTAAATACCTTGGTTTGTGCTATCCTGTCTGTGGGATGATATGCGTATAAAAGATCCTTTGCTTCTAATGGAAAAATATAGCAGTTTTCCGGTCTTAGAATGTATGTGTAAATTGCCAAATGTTGGCCGATGATTAATGTGTTGTGCGGTCCTTTTACTTTTTTAGTGCGACCTCGTATCGATGTACGCTCGTGTGTCTTATTTTTTCGTGATGCATTTTAATTCGTGATACGGACTCCTGACCTGTTTTCATCACGTGAGGAACCTGAACAGAAGCTGTGGTTCTTATTTTTACCAGGCAATATGAGGAAGAGAAAGGTAAATTCATATTTTTACTTAGTTTATTTTCAATAACTCGGCTCTGCTAAAAAACCGAAATGCACTGAAAAGAACCATGGACTTCGTTCATACCAAGAATAAAATGTATCACGAAAGGTGTTTGTGAAAATTGAACAGAATTAGGATTAGATATTCTGTTATTAAGGAGTTGTAACAGTTATGTTAATCATTCAACATTCATTCATAAAATCTCTCTCTCTCTCTCTCTCTCTCTCTCTCTCTCTCTCTCTCTCTCTCTCTCTCTCTCTCTCTCTCTCTCTCTCTCTCTCTCTCTCTCTCTCTCTCTCTCTCTCAAATGTCTATTCTTCAAGTAGAATTTTGAATCATCTAGATTAATGAAGTTTTTGTGTTTTTAAATTAATTTTTCAGAAACCCAGGAAAGATGGCAGCAGCAAGTATCAGCAGTACTCTAGGCAGGCTGTTGAAGATGCCTACAATGCCGTCGTTTTGCACAAGATGACGGTGTACCAGGCTGCCAAAGAATTTAAGATCCCGTACATGACCCTATCCGATAAAATCCACGGCAAACGGCCTCTCTATACAAAACTGGGTCGCAAATCACTTTTGCCAGAGGAAAATGAGATAAAATTTGCCGAACACGTCAAATATCTCTTCAGCATCGGCTACGGCTTCGCAAAAGCAGATTTCTTACAGATGGCCACCGAGTATGCTCTCCATCTTGGAAAACATAATTTGAAAGGTCAGGGTAAGATTGGGAAAATATGGTATTACAATTTCCTGAAAAAATATCCCGATGTCATTTCTGTCCGTCCATTTAGTAAACATTTGTGTGTGACGCGGGAGGTGATAGTGAAATACTACAATGACCTTGAGGCACTGATGGAGGAACACAGGTTTCAGTTACGACCAGAGACAATTTTTATCATGGACAAAGTCGACTTTGAGTTCAATACTAAACTGAATGTGACAATTAAACAAGGGTCAGTTGATTCCTCGTCTGTGACGGGATCCAAATCAACCTCTGTGATATTCATCGGAGCAGGAAATTACAAAGGTGTACAGATCCCTGGGTACTTGGTTTTCACTGACAACACAACATTCGATTCCAAATCAGCTCCTGTGCATTTCTCCGTAACCGAGAAGAGCTGGTTGGGTGGGGATGTCTTGAAACATTACTTCTTCAACACATTTATTCCATGTGCTCGAGACAGAGTTAGGAAAAGTAAACGTCACCTCTTGGTCTTGTACGACGCCCACAAATTCATCACATGCCCTGGGGTTGTTGAGTGGTTGCTGGAAAGAAATATTGTTCTGTTTCCCCTTCCTCCACATATCAGCTTGTACCAGCATACAAAAACATTGTCGGTTCTCACAGGATTTGAGGATCTATACAACAAGCAGATGAGTGTAGTCAAAGGAGACGTGTCAAGAACCTCTCTACCAAGTTTTGTGTCCGAAGTTTCGCTAAATGTATACAACAAGGTCACAGACAAGTCAAGTCTTCCATTGGTCTTCTCTGGGCTGGGAATCATCCCGTACAATGCCTTTGCCTTGAACCGGCCAATCGTTAACACCAAAGTCAAACAGGCAAGATGGACAGAGTCTCAGCGAGCCAAGAAAAAGAAGAAACGCCCAGAAATGGACGATTCTGAATCGGAAAATGATGAGTCTGATTCAGATATTTATGAGAATGAAATGCGACAGAGAAAACGAAAAGCGAGTGTCGCTTCTAATGGAGAATTAGTTAGAATTAGTGATCAGTTGGGTGTGCGCAAATCTAAACGAAAACGTAAGAAAAGGAAATTTTCTTCATCTGAAGAAGAAGATGAAGAAAAAGATGATGACGATGATGATGATGATGACCATGGTGATGATGATGACATTGATTATAACAGTGACAGTCAGAATCGGGTTGTCTCGGGGTACATCGATGATGTCAGCAACTTCAACATTGTTCCCGATGAAAGTGATGCTGTGGAGCTCACGACAAATATCGAAGTGAACGAAAACGTGGATCTGGAAATTGAAAACATTGACGGAAGTGTGTGGATTGAAAACGAACAGAAGTGTTGTGCTTGTCACAGGGTAGATTCTGCGGATGGTGCGGCCGTCGGCGATGTAGCGGTCGTGGACTGGGTGCACTGTGAGAGTTGCCCTCACTGGACGCACCTCGACACATGCACCACCTCGGGGCAGTTCATTGAAGAGAAATATTACTGCATACATTGTATTGTGTGTGACAAACTTGATGAAAAGCTTTCAGAGTTCGGACAAAATGTCTTCCACAGTTTATAAACATGCACTACATCTCAGTTCGGGGCAGTTCATCGAAGAGAAGTAGTACTGCTTACATTGTATTATGTGTGAAAAAGTTGATGAAAAGCTTTCAGTTTGTGAAAAATGTCTTCCACAGTTTATAAACGGAGCTCTTTACATTCATTGAAATTTAAATTAATTTATTATGCAACTAACTGTATATAGATTAAATTTTTTAAGGGACTCATGTGATTGTGTTCTTCCAGCCGCGTCCGTTTTTATCTTCAGATGGGATACAGGGGGTTGCATCTACATGTACCTCAGTTGATTAACCACTCGTCTCAGGTGCTTGTAGGTATTAGGATCAAACTCTGTCAGGGGACCCATTAGATTTTCCCCCTTCTTAATTAGTGCCACAATGGTATCAAAGTATCAATTTTTGGGTATGGCACTTTGGAATTGAATGCAAAAACAGTCAAAGGAAATGGGTTAAGTTTAGGGTTAGGGTTAGGAAAATCATACAGTAATGATATAAGAGTCATTAATTTTGTTAAACGTTTAACTTAAAAATATAAACTCTGCAAAAATATTTGGGTATGGCGCCATACCTGTTTTACCATCTGGTAAAAACCCTGGCTGTCCTGTCTGTGAGAAAGTGTTTGTCAAAATGTCTTATATGTTACTGTTAGGCCTGCACACATGTTCCCGCACATACAGTATTCATATAGGACTTTTCCATATACGGAATTCCCAGCGCACTGAAAAACGTAACATAAAGCATTTATTTTCAGCTGAAAAGTACATTTCAGCTTTAAATTTTGTACAGGCCTAATAATCTAATTGCGAAAATGCAGTTATGGAAAAGCACCCACACGATGGAAAGTGGGCCTCGGTGTTAACAAACGTTTAATAGCCATGTTTTGTTTAACGACACCACTAGAGCTCATTGATTTATTAATCTGCTATTGAATGTCAAATTAGTCTTTGGAAACCTACTACATTTTTCCATTAGTAGCAAGAAACCCACAGACAGGATAGCACATACCACAACCTTTGATATACCAGTCGAGGTGCACAGGTTGGAATGATAAATAGAGAGATTATTGTTTTCAGATAAAGACATTAATAGTTTTTCATAAAATGTTAGCAATGAGATTATTTTGCAGCCTCCAGGTATCCTAGGTTTAGAAGATAACAAATGTCACGATAATATTCAACTGTGTAGGGGTCTAATTTGAGAAAATTTTCCAATGGCCTGGTAGACTAGTAGCCTTGGAAAGTTACTAGTCTCCATGAAAAGAAAACATTAGTCCCACCCACTTTGCCACCATTGGCTGGAACCCTTTAACTGACAGATATGTAAAATTTGTTCGTATCCAAGTAAACAAATTGCAGGCCTTTCTTTATTGACATGGATAATGGATCTGCCAACCATAAAAATCCTACAATGAGTTTAAACTATGATCACCCCAGTGGGACTAGAACTGTAGCAGCATTTAACATGTGCTCATTCTCAGCAGTTTTTACTTGCCTAGTTCCCATCCCTGCACTGTATATTTCAACATGTGCTCATTCTCAGCAGTTTTTACTTGCCTAGTTCCCATCCCTGCACTGTATATGTTAACATGTGCTCATTCTCAGCAGTTTTTACTTGCCTAGTTCCCATCTCTGCACTGTATATTTCAACATGTGCTCATTCTCAGCAGTTTTTACTTGTCTAGTTCCCATCTCTGCACTGTATATTTAACATGTGCTCATTCTCAGCAGTTTTTACTTGCCTAGTTCCCATCCCTGCACTGTATATGTTAACATGTGCTCATTCTCAGCAGTTTTTACTTGCCTAGTTCCCATCTCTGCACTGTATATTTAACATGTGCTCATTCTCAGCAGTTTTTACTTGCCTAGTTCCCATCTCTGCACTGTATATTTAACATGTGCTCATTCTCAGCAGTTTTTACTTGCCTAGTTCCCAACCCTGCACTGTATATTTTAACGTGCTCATTCTCAGCAGTTTTTACTTGCCTAGTTCCCATCTCTGCACTGTATATTTAACATGTGCTCATTCTCAGCAGTTTTTACTTGTCTAGTTCCCATCTCTGCACTGTATATTTAACATGTGCTCATTCTCAGCAGTTTTTATTCTCAGCACTGTTTTTAACTGTGCTCATTCTCCTACTTGCCTTCCCATCCCTGCACTGTATATTTAACATGTGCTCATTCTCAGCAGTTTTTACTTGTCTAGTTCCCATCTCTGCACTGTATATTTAACATGTGCTCATTCTCAGCAGTTTTTACTTGCCTAGTTCCCATCTCTGCACTGTATATTTAACATGTGCTCATTCTCAGCAGTTTTTACTTGCCTAGTTCCCAACCCTGCACTGTATATTTTAACGTGCTCATTCTCAGCAGTTTTTACTTGCCTAGTTCCCATCTCTGCACTGTATATTTTAACGTGCTCATTCTCAGCAGTTTTTACTTGCCTAGTTCCCATCTCTGCACTGTATATTTAACATGTGCTCATTCTCAGCAGTTTTTACTTGCCTAGTTCCCATCCCTGCACTGTATATTTAACATGTGCTCATTCTCAGCAGTTTTTACTTGCCTAGTTCCCATCTCTGCACTGTATATGTTAACATGTGCTCATTCTCAGCAGTTTTTACTTGCCTAGTTCCCATCTCTGCACTGTATATTTCAACATGTGCTCATTCTCAGCAGTTTTTACTTGTCTAGTTCCCATCTCTGCACTGTATATTTAACATGTGCTCATTCTCAGCAGTTTTTACTTGCCTAGTTCCCATCTCTGCACTGTATATTTAACATGTGCTCATTCTCAGCAGTTTTTACTTGCCTAGTTCCCATCTCTGCACTGTATATTTTAACGTGTGCTCATTCTCAGCAGTTTTTACTTGCCTAGTTCCCATCTCTGCACTGTATATTTAACATGTGCTCATTCTCAGCAGTTTTTACTTGCCTAGTTCCCATCTCTGCACTGTATATTTAACATGTGCTCATTCTCAGCAGTTTTTACTTGTCTAGTTCCCATCTCTGCACTGTATATTTAACATGTGCTCATTCTCAGCAGTTTTTACTTGCCTAGTTCCCATCCCTGCACTGTATATTTTAACATGTGCTCATTCTCAGCAGTTTTTACTTGCCTAGTTCCCATCCCTGCACTGTATATTTTGTAGGGCGGGACGTAGCCCAGTGGTAAAAGGCTCGCCTGATGCACGGTCGGTTTGGGATCAATCCCTGTCGGTGGCCCATTGGGCTATTTCTCGTCCCTTGCCAGTGCACCATGACTGGAATATCATAGGCCGTGGTATGTGTTATCCTGTCTGTGGGATGGTGCATATAAGAGACCACATGCTACTAATGGGAAATTTTTTAGCAGGTTTCCTCTAAGACTGTATGTCAGAATTATCAAATGTTTCATATTCAGTAGCCAATGATTCATAAATCAGTGTGATCTAGTGGTAGTGGGTTTTTTTGTGGTATATATGTATATATGAAGCGACATCTTAGATCTATATGCAGCATTGGCATATATTCCAATCCAGAACAGAAGGTTGACATGCATCGGTGCACACATTGATTCTCTACTTGTAGCATGAACTGCTTCACATGAGCAACCTACCGGCCTCAGTGGTGCAGTGGTTAAGCATGGACATAGGCTGGTAGATGCTGGGTTCACACCCCAATACCTCCTTCCACACACAGAGAAAGTTTAATGACTCAATGGGTAGGTGGGGGGGGGGGGGGGGGCGCGGGACGTAGCCCAGTGATAGATGGTTGAGGTGTGCCCAGGACAGTGTACTTGAACCTTAATTGAATTTAAAGTATTAGTGAATGAACATGAATAGCAGTATGGTAAGTTGTGAAGCGAATGTTTGTTTTTTTCCATTAGTAGCAAGGGATCTTTTACAAAGAAAGAAGGAAATGGTTTATTTAACGACGCACTCAACACATTTTATTTACGGTTATATGGCGTCGGACATATGGTTATGGACCACACACATTGAGAGGAAACCCACTGTTGCCACTTCATGGGCTACTCTTTTCGATTAGCAGCAAGGGATGTTTTATATGCACCATCCCACAGACAGGATAGTACATACCTTGGCCTTTGATGTACCGGTCGTGATGCACTGGCTGGAATGAGAAATAGCCCAATGGGCCCACCGACGGGGATCGATCCCAGACTGACCACGCATCGAGCGAGCGCTTTACCACTGTGCTATGTCCCGCCCTGGATCTTTTACATGTATATACACCATTCCACAGACAGGATAGCACATACAGGATGAGAAATAGCCCAATGGGCCCACCGATGGAGATCAATCCTGGACTGACCACTATTTTTTAATTGAGAAAAGTAAATTTTTCTTTACTAGTCTCCAAGGCCAGTGGAAATATTTCTACTTCTATACAATGATGTGTTATACCTGTTTTGCATGAGTGCATCCACATTGATCCTATAGTCGGGCACGGACTGCTGCATTATTAATGTATGTGTTAGCAGCTAAAGTACATGTATGTCACTCTGACTTTCACCCTCTTTTTCTAAAGCATGTGTAAATGCTGACTGGGCAAAAAAATAATATATAGGTTGTATGTTGGGATACATTTCTCGTAAAACAGGTACTATGCATTTATTTATTTATTGTGGGAGTAGATTTTAAGATTTTTCTTTTGTTTTTTCTTCTGTTTTGTTTTTTTGTATTGTCTTAAAATTGTTTTCAAAGACTGATGCATGAAATAGTATTTTTATTTTATTTGATTCTTATTCTTATTACTATTCCAAGACAATGTCCTGGGCACACACCAGAGCCCCGTTCCACGAAATGATCTTAGCCCTAAGATCACCTTAAGTGCATAACTACCTTATGTACTTACGGTGATCGTAGTACTAAGATCGTTTTGTGGAACAGGCCCCAGAGCTATATGTGTCTGGGCTGTCTGTCCAAGATGGAGGTTAATGGTTAATTGTTATGGGTTAATGAAAGTGGTTAAAAGTTAGTTTGTTTTGTTTAACAACACCACTACAGCACATTGATTTATTAATCATCGGCTGTTGGAAGTCGGACATTTGATAATTGTGACACATAGTCTAAGAGGAAACCTGCTACATTTTCTCATTAGCAGCAAGGGATCTTTTGTATGCACGTTCCCACAGATAGGATAGCACATACCACAGCATTTGACCAGTTGTAGTGCATTGGTTGGAACGAAGTAGGGCAGCACATATCATTGCCTTTGATATTAGGGGCATAGGCTGGTGTGATTCACACACACCGACGTTAAAATGTTTTTGTGCAATATAGGTGTCCAGAAAAAATGTAGACAGAAGGGTTTGGTATATGTCTCTCTCCCCCCCCCCCCCCCCCCCCCCCTCCGAGGTTCAGAATATGATGTGCCCCTGGAATTGGTTTAATGTGTGTGCTTTTGTGCTGTGTGTGTGCTTTTGTGCTGTGTGTGTCTGTATGTGTGTGCTTTTATGCTGTGTGTGTGCACTTGTGTGTGCTTTTATGCTGTATGTGTGTGCACTTGTGTGTGCTTTTATGTTGTGTGTGTGTGTGCGCGTGCATGGTGTGTGTGTGTGTGTCTAAACTCTGTACCTCCCCAGTCTTTGCCCCTGGATAAAAAGCAAACACTTCACAATGTGTGAGTATTACTTAGTTTCATTTATTTATATTTTTATCAAATTGAGTGTAAAAAAATATAACCATTTCCTTTCTTTTTTTATGTCAACCTAAACTGGAATAAATGACAGATTTTACAAGTGTAAGATATGGTAGATTTTGTATTTTGTAAATGTTGAATGGACCCTTGTATAAAATAAAAATAAAGTAAACTTTGATTGCAGATGCCACAATAAGTATTCTACATAGGGCCTCCACGAGTCTAAAATATTGGACTCGAGTACTCAAGGGTCAAACCGGACCCGAGTACCCGATAGATGATAATGAGACTAAGGAATAAAGTGAAATAGTATTGTGCATCCTAATTCCAGTGCTGAACATGGATGCCAAATCATGCCATCGTATTGCATTCAGAAACCAGTGGATTATGTTCAGTGTTGTGACAGATGGACGGCCAAATTAAAAGAGAAACTAGCACATGATCATATAATTATTATGTAACTTATGTTGTTGATTATCTACTGGTGAAATGATTGGTCTACATTGTCCATTGTATTATAGTTGATCTTTGTATTGCACCTTGTATGAGTACTTGAGTCCTGTGAACAGAACTGAGTCTTACTAGACTCAACCCGTGCCCGAGTACTCGAGTACTCGTGGAGACCCTAATTCTGTATGGATAGTCTTCTTAGTTCCCTACTGGTCCAACCAGAGAGAACTATAGGTTTTGTCTCAGTCAGTCCCAGGCGGGATGTAGCCCAGTGGTAAAACGCTTGATGTTCGGTCGATCTAGGATCAATTCCCTTCGGTGGACCCATTGGGCTATTTCTCATTTCAGCCAGTGCACCACGACTGGTATATCAAAGACTGTAGTATGTGCTATTCTGTCTGTGGGATGGCGCATATAAAAGATCCTTTGCTACTAATGGAAAAATATACCAGGTTTCCTCTCTAAGACTATGTCAGAATTATCAAATGTTTGACATTCCAATAGCCGATGATTAATAAATCAGTGTGCTCTAGTGGTGTCGTTAAACAAAACAAAAGCTTTGAAAACTGTCTGTGACACTTATTGTTTTCTGGACCTTTTGTAATGCCAGAAGATGTTGAGCTGATTTAGTTTTTTTAATGCCAGAAGATGTTGAGCTGATTTAGTTTTTGTAATGCCGGAAGATGTTGAGCTGATTTAGTTTTTTTAATGCCAGAAGATGTTGAGCTGATTTAGTTTTTTTAATGCCAGAAGATGTTGAGCTGATTTAGTTTTTGTAATGCCAGAAGATGTTGAGCTGATTTAGTTTTTGTAATGCCGGAAGATGTTGAGCTGATTTAGTTTTTGTATTGCCAGAAGATGTTGAGCTGATTTAGTTTTTGTAATGCCGGAAGATGTTGAGCTGATTTAGTTTTTGTAATGCCAGAAGATGTTGAGCTGATTTAGTTTTTGTAATGCCGGAAGATGTTGAGCTGATTTAGTTTTTGTAATGCCGGAAGATGTTGAGCTGATTTAGTTTTTTTAATGCCAGAAGATGTTGAGCTGATTTAGTTTTTGGTATTATCATATGGCGAGGCATAGCCCAGTGGTAAAGTGTTCGCTTGATGCACAGTCAGTTTGGGATCGATCCCCGTCAGTTGTCCCATTATGCTATTTCTGGTATATCAAAGGCTGTGGTATGTGCTATCCTGTCTATGGGATGGTGCATATAAAAGATCCCTTGCTGCTAATTGAAAAGAGTAGCCCATGAAGTGGCGACCGTGGGTTTCCTCTCTCAGTATCTGTGTGGTCTTTAATGATGGGCCCTCCTTGATGAAGATTATCCCATTTTTGACAGAGTTATGGCCCTTGAACTTAGAAGATATGAAAAGTATGTTGGGCCTGGCAGGGGAAAATTTGCTTTTAGCAATACTCTCAGAATGCTTGTTTTTAAATAATGATTTTTTTTCCCCTACATACTGCAATCTTTTTATATTTAAATACATTTACTATATTAAATACTGTTATTTTCAGTTGCAGAAAGAATCTCTTAATTTCAGACTGAAATGATTCTTGTTATTTTCAACCATTTTTTTTAAATTTTCAATAAAATATAAATCTTTGTCATTTTTAAAAGCTGAAATAAATCATCTTATTTTCAGATACGGAAGATTTTTGCTTACTTAATAATAGATTAACAGAATGTCTCACAAACAAGGAATTGCAGTTTTAGGCTTCGGAAGAATGGGTAAGTGTATGTTAACTACATAAAAAAAATGTTGCTCAAAATGCACAACATGCTTCCAGATTATAATCAGTTTTACAAGCTGTTTTGCTTTCCAAGTTATTTTTCAGTGTATCCAGATATATCCAGAATTAAAAAATTTTTCATAGTGATGATAAAAATCATAAACTTGTGAAAAGATTTGCATTATGAGTCTTATAAGGTGTTTAATTTAAAGACCGGACCCTAGTCATACCGGTACCTGAATGTCACTCTGTTTACATGGCACACAAATGTATTACTCCTTACCACTGGGCTACAACCCGTCCCTTACACCTAGTCGTACCGGTACCTGAATGTCACTCTGTTTACATGGCACACAAACGTATTACTCCTTACCACTGGGCTACAACCCGTCCCTTACACCTAGTCGTACCGGTATACCTGAATGTCACTCTGTTTACATGGCACACAAATGTATTACTCCTTACCACTGGGCTACAACCCGTCCCTTACACCTAGTCATACCGGTACCTGAATGTCACTCTGTTTACATGGCACACAAATATATTACTCTTTACCACTGGGCTACAACCCGTCCCTTACACCTAGTCGTACCGGTATACCTGAATGTCACTCTGTTTACATGGCACACAAATGTATTACTCCTTACCACTGGGCTACAACCCGTCCCTTACACCTAGTCATACCGGTACCTGAATGTCACTATGTTTACATGGCACACAAATGTATTACTCCTTACCACTGGGCTACAACCCGTCCCTTACACCTAGTCGTACCGGTACCTGAATGTCACTCTGTTTACATGGCACACAAATGTATTACTCTTTACCACTGGGCTACAATCTGTCCCTTGCACCTAGTCATACCGGTATACCTGAATGTCACTGTTTACATGGCACACAAATGTATTACTCTTTACCACTGGGCTACAACCCGTCCCTTACACCTAGTCATACCGGTACCTGAATGTCACTCTGTTTACATGGCACACAAATGTATTACTCCTTACCACTGGGCTACAACCCGTCCCTTACACCTAGTCGTACCGGTACCTGAATGTCACTCTGTTTACATGGCACACAAATATATTACTCTTTACCACTGGGCTACAACCCGTCCCTTACACCTAGTCGTACCGGTATACCTGAATGTCACTCTGTTTACATGGCACACAAATATATTACTCTTTACCACTGGGCTACAACCGTCCCTTACACCTAGTCGTACCGGTATACCTGAATGTCACTCTGTTTACATGGCACACAAATGTATTACTCTTTACCACTGGGCTACAACCCGTCCCTTACACCTAGTCGTACCGGTACCTGAATGTCACTCTGTTTACATGGCACACAAATGTATTACTCTTTACCACTGGGCTACAACCCGTCCCTTACACCTAGTCATACCGGTATACCTGAATGTCACTCTGTTTACATGGCACACAAATGTATTACTCTTTACCACTGGGCTACAACCCGTCCCTTACACCTAGTCGTACCGGTACCTGAATGTCACTCTGTTTACATGGCACACAAATGTATTACTCGTTACCGCTGGGCTACAACCCGTCCCTTACACCTAGTCGTACCGGTATACCTGAATGTCACTCTGTTTACATGGCACACAAATGTATTACTCTTTACCACTGGGCTACAACCCGTCCCTTACACCTAGTCATACCGGTACCTGAATGTCACTCTGTTTACATGGCACACAAATGTATTACTCTTTACCACTGGGCTACAACCCGTCCCTTACACCTAGTCGTACCGGTATACCTGAATGTCACTCTGTTTACATGGCACACAAATGTATTACTCCTTACCACTGGGCTACAACCCGTCCCTTACACCTAGTCATACTGGTACCTGAATGTCACTCTGTTTACATGGCACACAAATGTATTACTCCTTACCACTGGGCTACAACCCGTCCCTTACACCTAGTCGTACCGGTACCTGAATGTCACTCTGTTTACATGGCACACAAATGTATTACTCCTTACCACTGGGCTACAACCCGTCCCTTACACCTAGTCGTACCGGTATACCTGAATGTCACTCTGTTTACATGGCACACAAATGTATTACTCCTTACCACTGGGCTACAACCCGTCCCTTACACCTAGTCATACCGGTACCTGAATGTCACTCTGTTTACATGGCACACAAATATATTACTCTTTACCACTGGGCTACAACCCGTCCCTTACACCTAGTCGTACCGGTATACCTGAATGTCACTCTGTTTACATGGCACACAAATGTATTACTCCTTACCACTGGGCTACAACCCGTCCCTTACACCTAGTCATACCAGTATACCTGAATGTCACTCTGTTTACATGGCACACAAATGTATTACTCTTTACTACTGGGCTACAACCCGTCCCTTACACCTAGTCGTACCGGTACCTGAATGTCACTCTGTTTACATGGCATACAAATGTATTACTCTTTACCACTGGGCTACAACCCGTCCCTTGCACCTAGTCATACCGGTACCTGAATGTCACTCTGTTTACATGGCACACAAATGTATTACTCTTTACCACTGGGCTACAACCCGTCCCTTACACCTAGTCGTACCAGTACCTGAATGTCACTATGTTTACATGGCACACAAATGTATTACTCCTTACCACTGGGCTACAACCCGTCCCTTACACCTAGTCATACCGGTACCTGAATGTCACTATGTTTACATGGCACACAAATGTATTACTCCTTACCACTGGGCTACAACCTGTCCCTTACACCTAGTCGTACCGGTACCTGAATGTCACTCTGTTTACATGGCACACAAATGTATTACTCTTTACCACTGGGCTACAATCCGTCCCTTGCACCTAGTCATACCGGTATACCTGAATGTCACTGTTTACATGGCACACAAATGTATTACTCTTTACCACTGGGCTACAACCCGTCCCTTACACCTAGTCATACCGGTACCTGAATGTCACTCTGTTTACATGGCACACAAATGTATTACTCCTTACCACTGGGCTACAACCCGTCCCTTACACCTAGTTGTACCTGTATACCTGAATGTCACTCTGTTTACATGGCACACAAATGTATTACTCTTTACTACTGGGCTACAACCCGTCCCTTACACCTAGTCGTACCGGTACCTGAATGTCACTCTGTTTACATGGCATACAAATGTATTACTCTTTACCACTGGGCTACAACCCGTCCCTTGCACCTAGTCATACCGGTACCTGAATGTCACTCTGTTTACATGGCACACAAATGTATTACTCTTTACCACTGGGCTACAACCCGTCCCTTACACCTAGTCGTACCAGTACCTGAATGTCACTATGTTTACATGGCACACAAATGTATTACTCCTTACCACTGGGCTACAACCCGTCCCTTACACCTAGTCATACCGGTACCTGAATGTCACTATGTTTACATGGCACACAAATGTATTACTCCTTACCACTGGGCTACAACCCGTCCCTTACACCTAGTCGTACCGGTACCTGAATGTCACTCTGTTTACATGGCACACAAATGTATTACTCGTTACCGCTGGGCTACAACCCGTCCCTTACACCTAGTCGTACCGGTATACCTGAATGTCACTATGTTTACATGGCACACAAATGTATTACTCCTTACCACTGGGCTACAACCCGTCCCTTACACCTAGTCATACCGGTACCTGAATGTCACTCTGTTTACATGGCACACAAATGTATTACTCCTTACCACTGGGCTACAACCCGTCCCTTACACCTAGTCGTACCGGTACCTGAATGTCACTCTGTTTACATGGCACACAAATGTATTACTCTTTACCACTGGGCTACAATCTGTCCCTTGCACCTAGTCATACCGGTATACCTGAATGTCACTGTTTACATGGCACACAAATGTATTACTCTTTACCACTGGGCTACAACCCGTCCCTTACACCTAGTCATACCGGTACCTGAATGTCACTCTGTTTACATGGCACACAAATGTATTACTCCTTACCACTGGGCTACAACCCGTCCCTTACACCTAGTCGTACCGGTACCTGAATGTCACTCTGTTTACATGGCACACAAATGTATTACTCCTTACAACTGGGCTACAACCCGTCCCTTACACCTAGTCGTACCGGTACCTGAATGTCGCTCTGTTTACATGGCACACAAATGTATTACTCTTTACCACTGGGCTACAACCCGTCCCTTACACCTAGTCGTACTGGTATACCTGAATGTCACTCTGTTTACATGGCACACAAATGTATTACTCTTTACCACTGGGCTACAACCCGTCCCTTACACCTAGTCGTACCGATATACCTGAATGTCACTCTGTTTACATGGCACACAAATGTATTACTCTTTACCACTGGGCTACAACCCGTCCCTTACACCTAGTCGTACTGGTACCTGAATGTCACTCTGTTTACATGGCACACAAATGTATTACTCTTTACCACTGGGCTACAACCTGTCCACCAATAATGACAAATGAATGAAATAAAATCAAAGAGCTCCGGTGTGTCCCCAAGATAGCATTCTTCAACTTCAAGATAGCATACTTCAACTTCAAGTGCTTGTACAAATATACATGTAGTGCATTTCCATGTGCATGGGTTTTGGATTGTGTGTGTGGAATATGGACACACAATAATTGTTTATGGTTGTCAAAAGCAGTTGCATGTATAACATAGCCCAGTGGTAAAGTGCTCTCCAAGCAGTGCCGGATTTATAATGGGGCAAAGGGAGCAATTGCCCCTGCCCCCCCCCCCCCTGCCAGAGGAGCCCCCCAAACTAAGGATTTCCTTTATAAAAAATGTAATAATTATCAAATTAGTTCATTTTTTTAATTTGTCATGTAATTTAATTTCTATGTTGAAGGGCCCCCGAACCTGAAGTGCCCCGGGCCCCCCAAGGTCTAAATCTGGCCCTTTCACCAAGTATTGATCCCTTTTAGTGGGACCATTGGGCTATTTTGGTCCAGTCAGTGCTCCATATTGGTGTAACAAAGGTCATGGTATGTACTATCCTGTCTGTGGGATCATGTATATTCAATATCCATTGCTGCTAACCAAAAAGGGTAGCGTATCAACACCAGGTTTCCTTTTTAATTATCTTTGAGGTCTTTAGCCATATGTCCAGTGCTTTATAACCATAATTAAAATGTATCGAGTTAAATAAAATATTTCTTTTTTTCTTTCTCAGGGCTCAAATTTAACCACAGCACTGATGGCAATTGTCGTCGTTGAGATATAAATTGCCGTAGGTTGGGAGCATCACAGCTCCTCAGTGATGGCAAAATGTTTACGCCTAGTGTACAATATCTCCCAGTATATATAACATTAGTATTTTTAAAATATGTCTTCATATAGCAAAATAACCTTTCAGTCTTATTTATTTATTTGCTGCAAAAGTTTGGGGTTTTTTTTAATTGCCGTGGACAGGCTTGTAAATTGCTTGTCAGTGGGCCATTTCACCCACAGCAATTTTGTTTTTAAATTGCTGTGGGAGACAAATTGTTACGTTCAAGCATAAATATATACAGATTAGGCCTAAACATACAATAAAAATAACTGGCTGAAATAAAACCATTGCAGGTGGTGTTCATGTGAAGAACCTGATGGCATCTCCCCGAGCCAGCATCAAATGGATCGTCCGAAACAAACTCGAAGATGCAAAGAAATTTATTGATTCTTTTGGATTGGCAGCCAGTTGTACAGGTCCAGATGACCTTGACCCTATGCTAAAAGATCCCAGGTAAGCATACCTCAGTTTTAGTCACATTTTACTGAAATGTCTTTGGCTTCTTGCATCATTAAGTTACAGGAATCCACAAAAATAATTGAGACGCCCGTCTTTGAAGTTTGTTTTGTTTAACGACACCACTGAAGCACATTGAATAATTAATCATCGGCTATTGGATTTTATATTGGAGGGGACAGTGATGTAGGGGTTGCACCCACACTGTCTTTGAGTCATGTTATGGTGCATCAGGTTGGGGGAGATAGAGAGGTGTGATAGGAGGGCTAAGTCCTCACCCTCCTGATTATGCCAATGTGTGCTTCTCTGTCAGGCATATATACATGTACCTGACACATAATCTTGTGCAGTAGCTGATGCAGTTTAGGTCCAGGGGTCCAGACCCCTCCCCCCTTTTTGAAAACCGACCATAACCTTTAAGGGGAAAACTTGATTATTTTAACTGTTCTGTGTAAAAGGAGAGATCAGTCATCACATTTGGACCCCCCTCCCCCCCCCCCTCTCAGAAATCCTTCATCTGTGCCTGTTGTGGGGTGGGTGGTGTTACAAGTGGGGGGGATTAAAGGTGCTTTTTTTTTTACTTGGCAGCTAAATGGAGGTGGTGGTCAAACCACTGTATTAAGGCCATATTTTTGCTGGGCCATTTAATAGATTTTAAAGGCCATGTTTTACTCGGCCATTAATTATTATTATTTTTTAAGCCATATTTTTCTTGCCATTTAATAGCTTTTTAAGGCCATATTTTGTGTAGCCATCAAGATGATTTTTATGCCCATATTTTCCCAGGCTATATAATGAATTTTTAAAGCAATATTTTTCTGGGATGTTTAATATATTTTAAGGCCATATGGAGTGAACAGTCAATATGTAAAACATTTTGTTCTTCCAGTGTTGATGCTGTTGTGATTTGCTCTCCTACTTCATCTCATGAAAGCCAAATTAAGAAAGCTCTTGAGGCAGGCAAGTATATAGAGGATACTCCCCTCGTGTCTTGTGATATCATAATTTATCAGCATGAGTTGATAAAAGTATGAAATCCGAGGCTTGCCAAGGATTTTATACTTTTATCAATGAGTGCTGATAAATTATGATATCACAAGACACAAGGGAGATATTTTTTTTATCATCATTATCATTCTTTTCATTTGCGACAGTTGTAAACAGTGTCAGTAATGTGGGTTGAATGTCAGAGGTAGACTCATTAACTAGCAGAATAACAGTGGTGTGACGTCACTAATGGTCGGTTTAGCGCTGAAACAAACACAGTGACGTAACAAAACATTGTCTTGTGATTAAAATTTGACCAATCAAGATTATAAGGAGAATATCGCAAATTATAGTACCAGCGATATCTCCTACAAAAGCTATTAATGGATGATAAATTTAATATACTTCACAATTATAACAATCTTTCAATCAGGCATTTACATTTTATGTAATTTACCAGTCTGATAACTAACTTTAATATAATTTACAATACAATCCTTGAGTGAGGCAAGTGTTACAGTATTATGTTCGATATTGCTTTATATTTTTGTTACACGCAACTACCAAGTGGAGGTAGCTCTGTTTTATGTTATGTAAATGGCTTCCAATAAAACTTGGATTCGCCGCTCTTGTATTGTCATTTTTTTTGCATGCACATTTACGTGTGAATGCTTCAGCAAGTACATTAATTTTAATATAATTTACAATGAAATCTGAGGCAGGCAGATGTTTAATATAATTTGTAAAACAATCTTTGAGCTAGGCAAGTACAATATACATGTATGTACTTACTGGTAATATAATTTGTAATAAAATCTTTGAGTTGGGTAAATGTGTTTTATATAATTATAATACTGTAACAATCTTTGAGCTAGGCAAATACTTTTAAGGCCACCAAAAATTAAGTCTGTTTCTGGTCAGACTGAAGTTCCAGAATTGATGCTGCGATGCAGGTTTTTTTGGGTTTTTTAATTAATGTTTTTAAAGCATGGATTGCACAGAAAAGGTTGGTGTATTTGATATAGAAATAAGGGGCATGTTTAAATTAAAATTATAATGCACGTTCTAATTCATGCATGATGACATTTTGGCTTCAAATGTGGTTGTTGAGTCATAGCAAGAAAAGCTCAACAAAAATCAATGTCATACCAAGGGAAATTAAAAATAAAAAGTTGACGCACGAGGGTCAAAATCGACGTGCACGCTGACCAGAGACCAGAAATATATTTTGTTTCGCCTAATATAACTTAAAATAAACCCTGGAGGTACATGTAAATATCTAAGTTTAATTTTGTGTACATTAAAGTCGGTATTTGTTTATACATGTTTGTCTCGATATCTCTGACTGTCTATATCTTTCCCTTTGTCTCTAACTCAGTCTCTGTTTCTCTCTCCCCCCCCCTCTCTTGTTCTCCCCCCACCCCTGTTTCTCACTTATTCAATTTCTATTATACTATGTATTGTTTTTAAAGGAAAAGCTGTGTTTTGTGAGAAGCCAATAACCAGAGATCGTGCCACCACCAAACAGTTGTATGCTCTGGCTAAAAAACACAACAAGCCGTTGTTTTGTGCATTTCATAGGTGTGTATGGTTTCCTTTAATTCATTTTTTATAAAAGCTGGCTGATTTGTACCGTACTGAGCCCAACCTAAATTATGGTAACAAAAATGTGTATGTAGCCTTGCTAAAATGTACGATACTCCATTTTTACCTGCCCCAATCGCAAACTATTTTATTGGTTCCCGACGTGGCCAGTTGGTTTAATCTGAAGCGCATAAACCAGACTAGCAGAGATTTTTCTGCTCAATTTGGTTGAATGCAGCACAAACATGCCAATGCACCCAACCTACATGTACCTCCCAATGACTCTGCCACTCACTTCATTCTCTGTACTGTTTAATCTCTTTATTTAATTACCAGTAATAAATTAAATGTCATGTTCCCAGGGTTACATTTGGAATTTCAAGTGCATCTCCAGGGGATAGGGGTTTGGGAGTGCAATTGAAACTCGTTGTGCCAATTATTATTCCTTTTAGCAGTTCTTTGCCTTGAAAAATTAAATAAAATGTACATGTTCATTATGGAAGTTAAAATCCACAAAAACAAATTCTGGTTATTCCCATGAATTTTATTCTATAGTCTGTTTTTTGTAAATAATTTCAGTTTGGTTTGATGTAAGAAGAAAAGTGAAAGTGTTTTAGAAATAACAAAAAGATACTATTTTTGTGTGCAATGTACAAATCAGTCGGCTCAGAAATAAATAACTTGTAGTAAATTTCATAGTATGAAAAAAGGCGTTTCCTGTGGGACAGATTATAGGGTGGGTTTTTATTTCGGGGGGATAGGGGGGGGGGTTATACGATGAAACCCCACAAAACCAGACCATCGGTAAACCAGATTTTAATTTTTTTTTCACTAAACCAGATACCTGTATTCACTTGGGTCTGTGGGTGTACCGTTTAGAGGGATTTAACTGTACATACATATTTCCACCATTTTTCATTTCAGACGTTTTGACCCGAGTTTCCAGGCTATGCGTGAGTCTATACACAGTGGAAAGTTAGGCAATCTTCGACTGTTGAAGGGCTCGAGCCACGACACAGTGACATCGCCCCTGTCTTACATCAAGACTTCAGGTTTAACACACTCGATACAAAATTAACTAAGGGCTATAGATATTTTCGGCTCTTTTTTTTCGTTCTTTTTTATTAATATGTAATGCAAAATACTTTTGTTTGTGATTTTCTTTTTTCATAAATGCATAAATGCATAAATTTATTAAATTTAAAATTATATACAAGCATATGCAGTTAAACAAGCATAAGTATTTTGCACTATGACATCATATGTGAAACACAATGTCATTATCTGTAAGACATTACAATTTCTGAATTCTGTTGATCAAACTGATAGCTCTTATTGGTCAATGCTAAGGAAATTCCCTGTTTTACACCGGAAATAGTGCAATATCATGATTTATCGGTTCGTAAAACCACAGAGTAGTGCAATATCATGGTTTATCGGTTCGCAAAACCACAGAGTAGTGCAATATCATGGTTTATCGGTTCGTTAAACCACAGAGTAGTGCAGTATCATGATTTATCGGTTCGCAAAACCACAGAGTAGTGCAATATCATGATTTATTGGTTTGTTAAACCACAGAGTAGTGCAATATCATGGTTTATCGGTTCGCAAAACCACAGAGTAGTGCAATATGATTTATCGGTTCATTAAACCACAGAGTAGTGCAATATCATGATTTATCAGTTCGTTAAACCACAGAGTAGTGCAGTATCATGATTTATTGGTTCACAAAACCACAGAGTAGTGCAATATCATGATTTATCGGTTCGTTAAACCACAGAGTAGTGCAATATCATGATTTATCGGTTCGTTAAACCACAGAGTAGTGCAATATCATGGTTTATTGGTTCGCTAAACCACAGAGTAGTGCAATATCATGGTTTATTGGTTTGTTAAACCACAGAGTAGTGCAGTATCATGATTTATCGGTTCGATAAACCACAGAGTAGTGCAATATCATGATTTATTGGTTTGGGTAAACCACAGAGTAGTGCAATATCATGGTTTATTGGTTCGCTAAACCACAGAGTAGTGCAATATCATGGTTTATTAGTTTGTTAAACCACAGAGTAGTGCAGTATCATGATTTATCGGTTCGTTAAACCACAGAGTAGTGCAATATCATGATTTATTGGTTCGGTAAACCACAGAGTAGTGCAATATCATGATTTATCGGTTCACAAAACCACAGAGTAGTGTAATATCATGATTTATCGGTTCACAAAACCACAGAGTAGTGCAATATCATGGTTTATCGGTTCGTTAAACCACAGAGTAGTGCAATATCATGATTTATCGGTTCGCAAAACCACAGAGTAGTGCAATATCATGGTTTATCGGTTCGTTAAACCACAGAGTAGTGCAATATCATGATTTATCGGTTCGCAAAACCACAGAGTAGTGCAATATCATGATTTATTGGTTCGTTAAACCACAGAGTAGTGCAATATCATGATTTATCGGTTCATTAAACCACAGAGTAGTGCAGTATCATGATTTATCGGTTCGCAAAACCACAGAGTAGTGCAATATCATGATTTATTGGTTTGTTAAACCACAGAGTAGTGCAATATCATGGTTTATCGGTTTGTTAAAGCACAGAGTAGTGCAATATCATGATTTATCAGTTCGTTAAACCACAGAGTAGTGCAATATCATGATTTATCAGTTCGTTAAACCACAGAGTAGTGCAATATCATGATTTATCGGTTCGTTAAACCACAGAGTAGTGCAGTATCATGATTTATCGGTTCGCAAAACCACAGAGTAGTGCAACATCATGATTTATCGGTTCGTTAAACCACAGAGTAGTGCAATATCATGGTTTATCGGTTCGTTAAACCACAGAGTAGTGCAACATCATGATTTATCGGTTCGTTAAACCACAGAGTAGTGCAACATCATGATTTATCGGTTCGTTAAACCACAGAGTAGTGCAACATCATGATTTATCGGTTCGTTAAACCACAGAGTAGTGCAATATCATGGTTTATCGGTTCGTTAAATCACAGAGAAATAGCCCAATGGGTCCACCGATTAGGATCGATCCCTGTTGGTGGACCCATTGGGCTATTTCTCATTCCAGCCAGTGCTCCACAACTGGTGTAACAAAGGCCATGGTATGTACTATCCTGTCTGTGGGATGGTGCATATAAAAGATCCCTTGCTGCTAATTGAAAAGAATAGCCTTGAAGTGGTAACAGCGGGTTTCCTTCCTCAATATCTGTGTGGTCCTTAACCATATGTCCGACGCCATATAACCGTAAATAAAATGTGTTGAGTGTGTCGTTAAATAAAACATTTCCTTCCTTCCTATAATAGTTTTTTTTATATATATATATACACATCAATAAAATATCCACATGATTATTGCTGACATCAGAATAAATAATTTGTGTTGAGGTGGTATTCTGAACGATTCGACAATCCATGATCTCGACATGTCTATGTGGATGGTGGGGTCGCGACCCGAAATCATCTCCGTCCATGGAAATGCCTTCAACTCCGGCATCCGAGACTGTGGGGACTGCGACCTCGTTGTCGTCACCATTAAGTACCAGAACGGAGTCATCTCCGTCATCGACAACGGTCGTCAGGCAACCTTCGGCTACATTCAGAATATGGAGGTAGGTTAAAGTTTTAACAGTGACTACATGTACCTTGGGCTACATTCAGAATATGGAGGTAGGTTAAAGTTTTAACAGTGACTACCTTGGGCTACATTCTGAATATGGAGGTAGGTTAAAGTTTTAACAGTGACTACATGTACCTTGGGCTACATTCTGAATATGGAGGTAGGTTAAAGTTTTAACAGTGACTATCCTTGGGCTACATTCTGAATATGGAGGTAGGTTAAAGTTTTAACAGTGACTATCCTTGGGCTACATTCTGAATATGGAGGTAGGTTAAAGTTTTAACAGTGACTATCCTTGGGCTACATTCTGAATATGGAGGTAGGTTAAAGTTTTAACAGTGACTATCCTTGGGCTATATTCTGAATATGGAGGTAGGTTAAAGTTTTAACAGTGACTATCCTTGGGCTATATTCTGAATATGGAGGTAGGTTGGAGGTAGTTTGAACAGTGACTACCTTGGGCTACATTCTGAATATGGAGGTAGGTTAAAGTTTTAACAGTGACTACCTTGGGCTATATTCTGAATATGGAGGTAGGTTACAGTTTGAACAGCGACTACCTTGGGCTATATTCTGAATATGGAGGTAGGTTACAGTTTGAACAGCGACTACCTTGGGCTATATTCTGAATATGGAGGTAGGTTACAGTTTCAACAGCGACTACCTTGGGCTATATTCTGAATATGGAGGTAGGTTACAGTTTCAACAGCGACTACCTTGGGCTATATTCTGAATATGGAGGTAGGTTACAGTTTCAACAGCCACTACCTTGGGCTACATTCTGAATATGGAGGTAGGTTACAGTTTTAACAGGGACTACCTTGGGCTATATTCTGAATATGAAGGTAGGTTACAGTTTCAACAGCAACTACCTTGGGCTACATTCAGAATATGGAGGTAGGTTAAAGTTTTAACAGTGACTACCTTGGGCTATATTCTGAATATGGAGGTATGTTACATTTTAACAGTGACTACCTTCGGCTATATTCTGAATATGGAGGTATGTTACATTTTAACAGTGACTACCTTTGGCTATATTCAAAATACGTAGCCCAGTGGTAAAGCTCTTGTCTGATGTGCAGATGGTTCGATCCCCTTCTGTAGGCCCATTGGGCTATTTCTCATTTCAGCCAGTGCTCCACAACTGGTGTGAGAAAGGGTGTTTAAAAGTGTATTATTGTCTTGCAGGCAGTGTGTGACAAAGGTAATTATTGTCTTGCAGGCAGTGTGTGAGAAAGGGTGTTTAAAGTGTATTATTGTCTTGCAGGTAGTGTGTGACAGAGGGTGTTTAAAAGTGTGTTATTGTCTTGCAGGCAGTGTGTGACAAAGGGTGTTTAAAAGTGTATTATTGTCTTGCAGGTAGTGTGTGACAAAGGTAATTATTGTCTTGCAGGCAATGTGTGAGAAAGGGTGTTTAAAGTATTATTGTATTGCAGGCAGTGTGTGACAGAGTGTTTAAAAGTGTATTATTGTCTTGCAGGCAGTGTGTGACAGAGTGTTTAAAAGTGTATTATTGTCTTGCAGGCAGTGTGTGACAGAGGGTGTTTAAAAGTGTATTATTGCCTTGCAGGCAGTGTGTGACAGAGGGTGTTTAAAAGTGTGTTATTGCCTTGCAGGCAGTGTGTGACAGAGGGTGTTTAAAAGTGTATTATTGCCTTGCAGGCAGTGTGTGACAGAGTGTGTTTAAAAGTGTATTATTGCCTTGCAGGCAGTGTGTGAGAAAGGGTGTTTAAAAGTGTATTATTGTCTTGCAGGCAGTGTGTGACAGAGAGTGTTTAAAAGTGTATTATTGTCTTGCAGGCAGTGTGTGACAAAGGGTGTTTAAAAGTGTATTATTGCCTTGCAGGCAGTGTGTGACAGAGAGTGTTTAAAAGTGTATTATTGTCTTGCAGGCAGTGTGTGACAAAGGGTGTTTAAAAGTGTGTTATTGTCTTGCAGGCAGTGTGTGACAGGGTGTTTAAAAGTGTATTATTGTCTTGCAGGCAGTGTGTGATAAAGGGTGTTTAAAAGTGACGAACAGAGAGACGTCGTACCTTCATAAATACAGCCTGGATATGCTAAAGTCTCCCAACATCGACTATGACTTTGTGACTCGATACCCAGAGGCCTACCACAATGAGATGGAGCACTTCCTCAATGTGTTGCAGGGTGAGTGTTTATCATACAACACACACAGGGCGTGGTCATGGGTTCAAACCCCCTCGGTGGAACCGCTCACTGTTTAGATGTGTTGTGGGGTGAGTGTTTATTATATGACACACACAGGGCATAGTCATGGGTTCAAACCCCCTCAGTGGAACCATTCACTGCTTAGATGTGACTACCATGTTGGATGGGTGGTGGTGAGGTGGGAAGGAGACACATCCAAAGATTCCACCATGACCACCATGTTGGATGGGAGGTGGTGGGGTGGGAAGCAAACACATCCAAAGATTCCACCATGACTGCCATGTTGGATGGGTGGTGGTGAGGTGGGAAGGAGACACATCCAAAGATTCCACCATGACCGCCATGTTGGATGGGTGGTGGTGAGGTGGGAAGGAGACACATCCAAAGATTCCACCATGACCGCCATGTTGGATGGGTGGTGGTGAGGTGGGAAACAAACACATCCAAAGATTCCACCATGACTACCATGTTGGATGGGTGGTGGTGGGAAGGAGACACATCCAAAGATTCCACTATGACCACCATGTTGGATGGGTGGTGGTGAGGTTGGAAGGAGACACATCCAAAGATTCCACCATGACTACCATGTTGGATGGGTGGTGGTGGGAAGGAGACAAATCCAAAGATTCCACCATGACTACCATGTTGGATGGGTGGTGGTGGGAAGGAGACACATCCAAAGATTCCACTATGACCACCATGTTGGATGGATGGTGGTGAGGTGGGAAGGAGACACATCCAAAGATTCCACCATGACTACCATGTTGGATGGGTGGTGGTGAGGTGGGAAGGAGACACATCCAAAGATTCCACCATGACTTCCATGTTGGATGGGTGGTGGTGGGAAGGAGACACATCCAAAGATTTCACCATGACTACCATGTTGGATGGGTGGTGGTGGGGTGAGAAGCAGACACATCCAAAGATTCCACCATGACCACCATGTTGGATGGGTGGTGGTGGGAAGGAGACACATCCAAAGATTCCACCATGACTACCATGTTGGATGGGTGGTGGTGGGAAGGAGACACATCCAAAGATTCCACTATGACCACCATGTTAGATGGATGGTGGTGAGGTGGGAAGGAGACACATCCAAAGATTCCACCATGACTACCATGTTGGATGGGTGGTGGTGAGGTGGGAAGGAGACACATCCAAAGATTCCACCATGACTACCATGTTGGATGGGTGGTGGTGGGAAGGAGACACATCCAAAGATTTCACCATGACTACCATGTTGGATGGGTGGTGGTGGGGTGAGAAGCAGACACATCCAAAGATTCCACCATGACCACCATGTTGGATGGGTGGTGGTGAGGTGGGAAGGAGACACATCCAAAGATTCCACCATGACTACCATGTTGGATGGGTGGTGGTGAGGTGGGAAGGAGACACATCCAAAGATTCCACCATGACTACCATGTTGGATGGGTGGTGGTGGGAAGGAGACACATCCAAAGATTTCACCATGACTACCATGTTGGATGGGTGGTGGTGGGGTGAGAAGCAGACACATCCAAAGATTCCACCATGACCACCATGTTGGATGGGTGGTGGTGGGAAGGAGACACATCCAAAGATTCCACCATGACTACCATGTTGGATGGGTGGTGTTGGGAAGGAGACACATCCAAAGATTTCACCATGACTACCATGTTGGATGGGTGGTGGTGGGGTGAGAAGCAGACACATCCAAAGATTTCACCATGACTACCATGTTGGATGGGAGGTGGTGGGGTGGGAAGGAGACACATCCAAAGATTCACAAGTGTTGGGCCTTTTAGATGATAAATATGTCGAGAAACATATTCTTTCTTCTGTGATATATATATAATTATTATACGAGCTTGTGTGTTGTACTGATTTTATGAAACGAGTGTGAGGATTTTTGTATTGCCCAAGCGAGATAGAGGGTAATACATGAATCCTGACATGAGTTTTCGTAAAATCAGTATGATTCACACACAAATGTAATAATTTCTTTATCATACATATTATCCATGATATTATTTCATGAATAACAAGCTAGGATCATGTCAAAATGTTTCAAACGTAACTAGAAGAAGATGACAAAACGATGTCATTTTCCAAAATGACTTGGTTTTGGTAAGCATTTACACATAGCTAAGACTGAGGAAGGTGCATCAAGTTATGTCGTCGCTTCCCAAAATTACGTCATTCGTTGTGCACGTGAAATTATGACACACACGTGTCATACTGGTTATATTTCCCTGAATATCTTGAACTATGCTATGTGGATAATATATTTTTGTTTTCACATGCAGGAAAAGCTCAACTGGGAATAACGGAGGAGGACACTCTGAGGGCCATGGCTTTGGTTGAGGCCGGCAACGCGTCACTGAAATCGGGAAAACCGGTCATTGTTGATGAGTACGACAGAGCTTAACTTTTACACTGTTGTAGTGTTACTTTGTTTTATGATGCTTTATTTAGTATTGTATTTCTGCACTGTTACTGTTGTATTATTATCGTGTTACTTTATTGATGAACTACAGCATAATGGAATCACCATTTGCACGTAAATGGTTGATTTAGAAATGATATCTTCAAGTTACTACATAAAATATTGATGACTGGTTTTCTGTAGCAAAGTACATGTTTGTGACTAGTACACATGTCTAACTTTCTTCAAGTTCCTACGTGAAATATTGATAACATTCTGTGATTCTCGGTAACAAAGTATGTGACTTGTATAACTATTTTCAAGTTAATTCATGAAATATTGATAAACTTCTGTGATTATCGGTAATGAAGTATGTGAGTAGTATAACTATTTTCAAGTTACTTCATGAAATATTGATAATAACATTCTGTGATTTTTGGTAACTATTTTCAAGTTACTATGTGAAATATTGATAATAAAGTTTTGTGATTATCAGTAATGAAGTACAAATGTATGTGACTAGTATAACTATTTTCAAGTTACTACACAAAATATTAATAAAGTTCTGTGATTTTTGGTAACGAAGTACGTGACAAGTATAACTATTTTCAAGTTACTTCATAAAATATTGATAATAACATTCTGTGATTTTTGGTAACAAAGTATTTGACTAGTATAACTATTTTCAAGTTACTTCATGAAATATTGATAATAACATTCTGTGATTTTTTTAACGGAGTATGTGACTTGTATAACTATTTTCAAGTTACTTCATGAAATATTGATAATAACATTCTGTGATTTTTTTAACGGAGTATGTGACTTGTATAACTATTTTCAAGTTACTTCATGAAATATTAATAAAGTTCTGTGATTTTTGGTAACGAAGTACGTGACAAGTATAACTATTTTCAAGTTACTTCATGAAATATTAATAAAGTTCTGTGATTTTTGGTAACGAAGTATGTGACAAGTATAACTATTTTCAAGTTACTTCATGAAATATTAATAAAGTTCTGTGATTTTTGGTAACGAAGTACGTGACAAGTATAACTATTTTCAAGTTACTACACAAAATAGTGATAAAGTTCTCAAATTTTCTGCAACAAAGTATGTGACATGTATAACAATTTATCATCCACATTCACTTTAACTGCTCACAATATTTTTGGCAATTACCAGTAGATATGACAGAATTGCTCTGTATTGGACAGTAATTTGAGAAATTATTAGTTAGTGGGAGGTAGGGATTCATGTTCAGGCACCGGTGGGGGGGGGGGGGGGGGGGGGGGGGGGGGGGGGGGGGGGGGGGGGAGGTGTTGGATAGACAACCACATCCAAATAATTACTAATGTAATACTGTAAAACTGTAGTGATATTACTGGTGTGATACTAGTGTATAATTGTAATACTGCTTCATACATTTTATATTTATAATATTTAACGATTATTTTGCTTAAAAAGTATTAAAAGATGTTTCATATCAAATTGCAGTTTTTGTTTCTCTGTGTTTCCATGGACAAATACAGGGTACAGGATGTGCATCACCTTTTTTGAGTATTTGGCAGAAATTTAAGGTCAATGGCCTCTTTGTTCTGCACACACACGCTCGCATATGAATCGACATACACACTATTTGCACACGCATGCACGCACGCATATGAATCGACATACACACTATTTGCACACACACACACGCATGCTCGCATATGAATCGACATACACACTATTTGCACACGCACGCATATGAATCGACATACACACTATTTGCACACGCACGCATATGAATCGACATACACACTATTTGCACACGCACGCATATGAATCGACATACACACTATTTGCGCACGCACGCACGCATATGAATTGACATGCACGCACACACGCACATGAATCGACATACACACTATTTGCGCACGCACGCATATGAATCGACATACACACTATTTACACGCACGCACGCATATGAATCGACATACTTTGCACACGCACGCACGCACGCATATGAATCGACATACACACTATTTGCACACACGCACGCTCGCATATGAATCGACATACACACTATTTGCACGCACGCACGCACATGAATCGACATGCGCACGCACGCACGCATATGAATCGACATACACACTATTTGCACACACACGCACGCATATGAATCGACATACACACTATTTGCACACACACGCACGCATATGAATCGACATACACACTATTTGCACGCACAGACCACATATGAATCGACATGCACACTATTTGCACACACAGACCAGTCCTTAAAGGGACATACCCTAGTTTTTAAACACTAAGGCATAGTTTTTACTACTAAAGCCGTTTTTGATAACTGAAATCATACTTTACTTTGATTTTATTGTTTAGATTAGCCATTTCCGTACATTCTAAGTGTTTTTGGTCATCCTGGTGTTTTTAATATCACAAAATGCATTTCTTATATTTTTAAAAACACACGTGCGTCTGAAAGGTAATAGTTATGAAGTCAAGTTTGAGTCTATTTTTAGAGGGTATTTCACCATTTCAAAGTCACAGACTCGTGTTTCACTCAATTGTAACTTTATTCAAATTTGTAGATTAACTAATGTGTTAATTTTCATGGGCTGAAACTAGGGTATGTCCCTTTGTCATATGAGATGCGAGATTGCGCTTTTGTGTCCTTGCACACTTGAATTCATCTGGGAAATATTTATTTATTATCCACCTAAAAATATGTGATAACATGGGATGGGGGTTGGGATTTCCACAAGCAGATTACATGAGCGGGGCACACAGAAAATTTTGAAAAGTGAACAGCCATGAATGCTTATGTGGCCATGGCAACGTTGGGCCAACCATGGTGTGCTATCTGGGACGTCTTGTCAACATTAGACATGCTTGCACCCTCAGCCTACTCGAGACGGCACACAATGTAGTTGTGTTTATCAAACGTCGGTGTTTCTCTCCCCTTCCCCCTCCCCCCACCCTCGAGGCTGTGCTGCACGAGCTTGGCCGCTTGGCCAAGTATCGTGATGAACACAATGGGAGCACGGCTATTGTCACCTTGTATTATGGTGACAATAAACAGAAGAGATCGGGAAGTAGGAGGAGACGGCGTCCCACGGCAGCTCAAGGGGGACCAAACCGGGCGGCTCAACCGCCAGGGGTGGTCCCTCCTGCTTCACAGAAGAAGACGAGACCGGCAAAGGGGGGGGGGGGGTCAAAACCGGCGGCGGCCTCTTCTGCGTCACTCCCCCTCCCCCCCCCCCCCCCGGCCCGGACCTGATAGATCGGACTTTAAACTTTTAGACCTTCGTTCAAAATTTTATGTCGATTTGTTTTTGTTTAAATATTATTAAATAGTCCGATCCTCTTCTTTCTCTTATTTATTTTTGGACTGTCCTTCTAAAATGCTCCAAATTATATAAATATTCGGCCGAGCAGTCAATTCAATTATTTTTGGCTTGTAACTTTTTTCTTTCTAATTTTAATCCTACTAATTTCTTTTACTAATTTCCAACCCAAACCCCCCCCCCCCCCCTCCAAAATCAGGCGTGTTATTATCTATCTATCTAAAAAAAAAATTGACCGTCCGACCGGCCTCGTTGGCGTCGTGGTAAGGCCATCGGTCAACAGGCTGGCAGGTACTGGGTTCGGATCCCAGTCGAGGCATGGCATTTTTAATCCAAATACCGACTCCAAACCCTGAGTGAGTGCTCCGCAAGGCTCAATGGGTAGGTGTAAACAACTTGCACCGACCAGTGATCCATAACTGGTTCAACAAAGGCCATGGTTTGTGCTATCCTGCCTGCGGGAAGCGCAAATAAAAGATCCCTTGCTGCTAATCGGAAAGAGTAGCCCATGAAGTGGCGACAGCGGGTTTCCTCTCAAAATCTGTGTGGTCCGTAACCATATGTCTGACGCCATATAACCGTAATTAAAATGTGTTAAGTGCGTCGTTAAATAAAACATTTTTTTCTTTTGACCGCCCGATTTAATCTAGCGACCAAATTTAATGAGTAGAATTTTCTTTATTAATTATATTAATTAGAGATGCGCATCAAAATTTTAAAGGCCCACTACTTAATTTTTGGATGTAAATTTCAAAATTATCCCCTTATTTTTGTTCTGTCCCGGAGCAAGTCACTGGCTATTCAGAGACAGGCCCCGGGACGGACATGCTCGAAACTCTAGTGGTATATGAGCATGTTAAAATGATTCGCACTCGCACTTAAACCCTCATGTAACGCTAGACAACACACACACACACACACACACACACATTAAAAAAAAAAGTAACACTTGAAGACCCCCCCCCCCCCATTCACAAACAAGTTATCCGATGGGTGTAATATAATTTTAACAAATTTATAATCATTGTGTATATACGTCTAGCTATAACTACCTACGTAGCTGTGATAGAGGGTTTATGAAAAAGAAGAAGAAAAAAAGCCCAAATAAACAATGTCTCCAAAAGCCCAACAACTACAAACATTAAAATAATTTTAAAAGGTGTTACGTTATGCTGTTCAGTACACCTACACACCCCTGTAATGCTACATGTTTATATCTACACCCACTCAACCCCTCAATCATTAATATACGTAATACTTGAAGGGGCGGGACATAGCCCAGTGATAAAGCACTCACGTACTTGATGCAAGGTAACTTTGGGATCGATCCCCGTTGGTAGGCCCATTGGGCTATTTCACAACTCAGCCAATGCACCACGATTGGTATATCAAAGGCCGTGGCATGTGCTATCCTGTCTGTGGGATGGTGCATATAAAAGATCCCTTGCTACTAATGGAAAAATGTACGGAGGAGCTGGCCGAGGCCGGCACCTGTGCCAGGACATGCGTGCGCTACAACAGCTTGTTTTGAATGTGCACGTTAAACACTCTGATCTGATCTTACCTGACCTAATGGAAAAATATCGGGTTTTTTCTCTCTAAGACTACATGTCAAAATTACCAAATGTTTGACATCCAACAGCCGATGATTAATAAATCAATGTGCCCTAGTGGTGTCGTTAACGTAAACAAACTTGAATTTTTTAATATTTAAATAATAATTATAATAACATGATTTACCATTACGTAAACCATACAAATGATAAAACAATAACAAAATAAGACAAAAAAGAAAAACAACAAAACAAATGAAGACCCCCCCCCCCCCCCCCACACACACACAACAAGCAGATATTTATATAATACAAAATTCAGCATAGGTTTCATTTTTGTCCCATACAACCTTCCATAGAAATACAAACAATATAGAGTTTTCTCCCTTTAACCGCAAAGCACATATTTGGTTTACTCTGACGTCAGCATTGCCACCGGAAACCGATATATGCGGAAGCGGCGTAATAGATTTTGCTTTGATCTTTTTAGAGCGTAAAACGATCTAAGTCAAAATGACAACCAGATCAAGTGCTATGGAACTTTACTTTTCCACCTGTAGATGTGTAATGCAGGCAGACCCGCTCGATCGCGAGTCTTGGACGGATCTATACCGATATTTGCCACTGATGAGGCAGGCCATTTCGTGCAGTGTTTGCGGGAATATTCTGTTAAAACCTTTGCGACCACCGCACACGATTTGCCAACACAATATTTGCGCCGGGTGTGTCGGCGGGAAGTTCCGATTGAAGCCGACATGCAGTTGGTGCAAAACTCACACGAATTTTGTCGAAAATAGCCAGATGAGATTATTGATTTTGTGTTTCAAGAAACTGTGCACTTACATCTATGGATCGCCGATTGGGACAGAAATATCGGCGAGTACGACGAACGGCGAGACCAACAGTTTGGAGCTGTTGTTGAAAGAGGTTATCAAGTTTGAAGATAAAGAATATACTGTGGGGACGACGGTTTCACGTCTGACTATGCCCGTGTTGACTCCTGTTACAGTAAAGAATCAGAAACCTGGCAGGCGAAAATTAAAATATATTGGATCCAATGTCGCAAACGAAAATTCTCGAAGCGATCCACCAACATTGCATCCTATTCACATGACGTCTGATGATGCCATTACGTCGTCCAGTGACTTTGCAAATACAACCAATAACTATGTTTCTAGTACAGATCATTGTGACCAGTCGTCTGAGGCCATTCCAAGATCAAGCACCAATCACAGGCGAGTTCACAGCAGAGTTCGTTCACAAAGCTTGAACCTTGGATTACCGAAGAAAGTCCAGTTTCACCGAAAATCATATGATGACAAACATCATTTTTTCAGACGACAGCAGAAGCTTAAGCAGCTCAAATCGCAGCGGATTTCGTACGAGGAGAAATTCCTGTCTCAGCTACCCACCAAACGACTTCGTACGGAAACGACAGAATCCGAGCCGAAGAGGAAGATCTGCAAGTGTGCGCGCAACAATCTGCCCAACATCCTCACGTGCATGGGCCAGCGGTGTCCGTGTTACAGCAACTTCATGCCGTGTGTTGGCTGTCTGTGCCGAGGCTGTCGGAACAATCGGAAAGGCACGAGCGATAAAGCATTTGTGCCCATCAGTCCGTCAGGCCTGCGGTCACAAGGTCAGTTTGGTTTCCTGAACTCGTCCAGTGACTCGCTGTGATGAAGGCAGCATGTATTCCAGGTCCCTGAGAAGTGAACATTTGTGTACACGTTTTATCGATTACGCATTTTTTTTTCTCCAGATAACCCCTTTCATTTTTTACATAACCCATTATGACCGGGTAAATGATGTCATAAATTCAGTGCACGAACAAAAAATGGGTTACGCAAAACTATATTTACACAAGTGATGCGCGAACAAAACTATCGTTCTCTCAGATTTTCAGAGGTCTTTATTGATAAATTTGTACCCACTGAATGATAAACGTCAAGTGCCAGGATCTCACAGTTTATAATGTACTCCCACCCCGACTCCCTGACTCCTAGACTCCCACCCTGACTCCCACCCACACACAGACTTTTTTCTTTAAAATCTTGATTAGTGCTATTTCTAGTCAATTGAAAATTGAATAGCACTATACTGTTTAATGTAAAATTGTGTAGCGATCTCTGAAACTTGCGTAGCGAATTGCGATGTGATACTAAACAAAATGTTTCCTGACAACCGTCCAAAAAATTAAGCAATTTATTATCACTATGTATGTATGAGCATCAAATATGGGAGTGATTTAATTTCTTGCCTACCTTATGTTATGGGGCAGCGTTTCTGCCAATTTTTGGGTATGGCGCTTTGGAATTGAATGCAACCACAGTCATCAGGGGGTATGGGGGGGCCTCCCCCAGAAAGAAAATGGGTTAACTTTTGGGTTAGGGTTAAGAAAATCCTACAGTAAAAATAAGAGCAGTTAATTTTGTCAAAAGGTTAACTTTAAAAACAAAATCTGCAAAACATTTTGGGTATGGCGCCATACCCGTTTTACCCTCTGGCAGAAACCTTGTGGGGTACCACTTAAGACGTTACCATACTGATACATAGATATAAATTCGCATGCTAAAGGAGTTTAAAATGACTCTCCATGAACTAGTCTCAGGGGAGTGATGGGGAGCGAGGTGATATATAGCTCCTCTTGAATGGTAAGGGCTGATTCATATTGTTATTTAAAGTAAGTCGACATACAGTTGGAAAATCTAGAACAAAAAAAACCTTAAGTTGCTTAATTTTTTTAACCTCTTGAAGGTGAAGTCAGATTGGCGTTTGACCTTCAAAACGGCCCAACAAGAGTGTTAACTGAAGAGGAATGTACCATGGTGAGCAGAAAATGTCTGCCAAATTATCAGTTAAAACGTCAAACGTTGCCGAAACCCAGTTGTTTTCCAACAAATTATTACATGCAATTATTTCGCCAAATTAAAATAAAATTTGCGAATTTTAAAAAAAATCACTACTGGCGAATTTGGTTCGTACCAGAGCTATTCCAGCATACACACAGTGTACATTTCAAGTCAATAAAAAATCCTTTGCTTCTAATCGAAAAGAGTAGCCCATTAAGTGGTGACAGCGGGTTTCCTCTCTCAATATCTGTGTGGTCGTTAACCATATGTCTGATGCCATATAACCGTCAATAAAATGTGTTGAGTGTGTCATTAAATAAAACATATCCTTCCTTCCTTCCTTCCTTCCTTCCATCCAACCATGTCATTATATACAGGACTAGCTCTGGGTTCACGAACAGAAGTTTCAGCAAATTATTAAACTTCCAAAGTTGCAGTGCAGAAACCCAATTAATTTCTAACAAAATATCAATCATTACATTAAATTATTTCACCAAATTGAAATAAAATTTGCAATGGGTGAATTATCAATATATGAGTGTCGCAGCTAATGCTGTTATTGGGTATCTGCCTTGTTACCCTGCCTTTTAAAATCATGGTGGCTAAATAAATAGATTGTTTCTGGACTTTATTACATTAAATAGTCGTCAGAATGGAGGAGCTCGTTTGTTACATAAAAAATCTAATGGATGAGTTGATATGTTGCATTTTAATTTCTTTTTGGTCATCCGATGGACTACATAACATGTATGTGTATCTTTGTAAAATTTGTAAATGCCCTTAATCTGTAAAGATTGCGTTGGGTGATTGGGTAACTGACAACCTTGTAAGTAAATGTATATTATAGTATGAAGGCATATGACAAAATAATTTGGCATCTGGCAAATTTAATTCGCTGTTGCATCGTTTTTACAGTGAAATGTCCTGATTGTTTACAGTGAAATGTTCTGATTGTGATGAAGATGAATGACATTGTTTTTGGGAGGTGCACAACACAGCTGTCTACTTGAACGAGGAGTCTCGTGCTGTATAACACAAACACACAGTGTGTCACATGTTCTGCCGTAATATAGGTATTGAAGGGGACCATTTTCTATGATCATGGATAAATGGATGGAACCTAAGGAATTCCTTCATTAACTAAAACAAAATTTCAGATTTTTACAGATCGAAATGTCTATTTTTAGTGGGGTTTTTTTTAAAGATTTCCCTCCCACTCTTTGGTCATTACAGGGGCGTCGGAAGCGGTAGGGCCATGGCCGTACCACTCTTTGGTCATTACAGGGGCGTCGGAAGCCGTAGGGCCATGGCCGTACCACTCTTTGGTCATTACAGGGGCGTCGGAAGCCGTAGGGCCATGGCCGTACCACTCTTTGGTCATTACAGGGGCGTAGGACCATGGCCGTACCACTCTGGTCATTACAGGGGTGTCGGAAGCCGTAGGGCCATGGCCGTACCACTCTTTGGTCATTACAGGGGCGTCGGAAGCGGTAGGACCATGGCCGTACCACTCTTTGGTCATTACAGGGGCGTCGGAAGCGGTAGGGCCATGGCCGTACCACTCTTTGGTCATTACAGGGGCGTCGGAAGCGGTAGGGCCATGGCCGTACCACTCTTTGAGCCAGGAACATTTGTTTTCTCTTCTCGTGGCACTCACATAGTATAGATCTCAATATATACATTGCTTTTATGTCTGTACCAACTTTTAATTGCTTCCGATGCTCCTGCATTAACATAACTGAATCATGTGACTCATTCATCTAATAACGTAATTCAACTTTGTAAAACTCTGGGTGTACATACATGTATATGTATCCATTAATTTGTATGGGAGAAGTTCACATTATTTGTAGCAAAAACTAAAATGATCTCAACACATTAATTAGAAATGGTAAAAAATGGAATATGCTGAAATGGGAAACAGAATTGACCAAACTCTGAAACAGAAAATCATCCTCTGTAATACATACACTGTGACATTAATGTGTACGATGGTGTAGTACACACTTGTTACATATTTAATGTGTATGTGATGTATATTACATGTATATTACACACTTGTTACATATATGTATTTAATGTGTATGTGATATATATTACATGTATATTACACACTTGTTACATATGGATTTAATGTGTATGTGATGTATATTGTACACTTATTACATATGTATTTAATGTGTACATGATGTATATTACACACTTGTTACATATGGATTTAATGTGTATGTGATGTATATTACATGTATATTGCACACTTGTTACATATGTATGTAATGTGTATGTGATGTATATTACATGTATATTACACACTTGTTACATATGGATTTAATGTGTATGTGATGTATATTACATGTATATTGCACACTTGTTACATATGTATGTAATGTGTACATAATATATATTACACACTTGTTACATATGTATGTAATGTGTACATGATATATATTACACACCTGTTACATATGTATTTAATGTGTATGTTGTGTATATTACACACCTGTTACATATGTATTTAATGTGCACATGATGTATATAAGTTTCTTGATTTATACGTTTCTTGTATTACAATGCTAAAACCGGTCACACGGATGGCCAAATATACATACATGTACTAGTCATTCAAGGTACTTGTTCCTTTTTGTGGGTGCTGGTGAGGGATGTAACCCACTTGTAAAGCGCTCGCCTGATGCGCCATCAGTTTAGGATTGATCCCTTTTGGTGGGACCTTTGGGCCATTTATCATTCCAGCCAGTGTACCACGATTGGTATATCAAAGACTCTGCAAGGTTTCTGCCAGAGGGTAAAACGGCTAAAATGCCATCCCCAAAATTGTTTACAGATTAAAAGTTTTTTTTTTTAGATAACCTTTTGACAAAATTAATGACTCTTATCATTACAGTATGATTAATGTTGGTTTTAAATGATGATAAAACTATTCTTATGTTCAGCAGGATGTCACATTATGGAAGGAATATATTTAAAGCAAGGTGAATAGAGATAGGAAAATGCATCTGAGGGATCCTAAATTCCATTTTCTTTGGCACCCGCATTCTAAAAACTCAATTCCTTAGTTTTTTGTGTGTTTTTTTCTTGTTTTTTTTCCTTTCAATTCCTTAGTGCCATACCCAAATATTTTTTTGTGGCAGAAACCCTGCCGTGGTATGTGCAGTCCTCTCTGTGGAATGGAACATATAAGATCTGTTGCTACTAATGGAAAATGCAACATGTTTCCTCTCTTAAGACTATATATAAAAATTACCACGTCTCACATCCAATAGCTGATGATTAATAAATCATTGTGCTCTAGTGGTGGTGTTAAACAAAACCAACTTTAATTACTTGTTCCTCTTTGCACAAATTACCCTAATGTCTTAATTTAGGTAGTTTTCCCTTCTTCAGTAAATGGTGTGCTTAACATCATGATAAAATTATGTTTGCGTCCTTTAAATATCAATAACTGTAAGTTTTAAAAATTGTGTGCCACAGATGTCATTTTTTAAAAGTTTGGGGAAAAAGTCCTTGTACCATCAGGGGTTAAAATACTGCCATCCCGACTAGTTTTAGCTCATCAACATGATCACCACAGGCTGGGAGATTTTTTATACCTGTCGGACTGGAAATCATTTTACATTTATATTTACACATGAGTTTCAGTCAGTCATATTTGGTGTAGCACATTTTGATTTCAGCCGGCAGAATTGTTTTGATCTTACCACACCGAATATCTTGTAGAAATGTCAGCCATCTTCAACCCTTTGCTATATATATATATATATATATATATATATGTGTGTATTGCATGTATGTAAGGCTTGAAATATATTTTGTGGAGAAGGAAGCCATATTTGCCACTACAATTGTTAATCTTTAATTTTAATGTTAGAAATTGAGGAGTGGTTCTAAAATTAATCTCAAAATGAGACTTCAAATTGGAGTAATAGGTAAGTTTTTAACAATGTACAAACACACATAAACAATTATTAATTGTATTATCACTTCTAAAATGAGCAATTTTCTATATAACTGGAATAATGTAAAATATAAAGATTTCTGCCAGTGAAATAATGTACCATACCCTAAAATCTTGGAAATTAATGGATGTATTTTTGTAATTTTCAGACATTCTATTAGTAATAGAACTGCTGTTTAAAGGCATATTGTCACACACCACTGACCTATTTAATGGCCAAACAAAGTATTACCTGAACAATGCCTCGACCAGAAGCGGTCAGGCCCTTTATAACGGCCCTATGGGCAACCTAGGAGACACCACAGCATCGTAAAGGTCTAAAATGAACGAGCTGCTCTCGATTCACTAATATCAAAACCTATATTAGCTTGGCCATTTACTTTTCGACCGACTGTTCAAAATTGCACCAAATTCCCTCAATCAAAATTGCGCACCCTTTTCTCTTTGGCATTTAACTGCTCCATTCAAATTCCATAGCACCACCACCACCCTCACCCGCCTGCTACCGATTTGATCGGGCTGCTGGTGCTCCCTTGCACCTGCCAGTGCAGGCGGTCCCTCCTCCCCCCTCCCCCCACCTTTCCTGTCATGGACGGAGGAGCCGGCCAAGGCCGTCTCTTGTGCCTACGACAGGCGTGCACTACAACAGCTTGTTCTGAATGTGCATGTAAAACCCTATGACATGACATGACATGACATTACCTGAACAAACCTAATTCGATTTGTCCCTAAATGTGCTTTATTCAGCCATCTTCATAACCACCATACTCCATTTATTAATGATATTTTGTGAGAAAAAAAACAAAAATGGAATTATGGCAATGGTCCATAATTCAAAAACTAAAATTGCCGAGAGTGTTGGCATGGATTTCACTCCATCATGGTTCAGTTGAGGTGATGCGATAGCTAGATTTGGATTCTAACAATTAATGTAATTTTTATTTATTATCCATTTTTAGAGAAATAAGGTCCTTAAATCTGTGACAGTATGCCTTTAACATTTGTCAAAGTACATGAAATATAGTGTCTAATTTCAAAATATTTCAAACTTATAACCTCCTAGTAAGGACACTTATGATCTGTTTTGTTTTTATTGCGTGCCCTCAAATTATTTTCTAACAGAAAGCCTGAACATGGAAAGCAGAAATACTTGTGAAACTGATAATTGAAAGCATATTGTACATTTTGAACAGCATTTGCTGACTTCCTGTTGTAAATTTCAAGCCATGATATGGTACATGTTTTAAAGTGTGTTGAGCCGAAAGCCTTTAATATGTACTTTACATCATATTTCCTAGTTATGACTTAAGGCAGCCTTATATGTATTAAAACAGAGATCTATATTTTTGTAATTTGGATATGTACAGATTAGTTTTCGTTTTTCAAAATACAGACATGAGGTATTAATTGAGAAATATTTTTTATTCACTTGATAGTCAGTGATATTTCATTCTGTTATTTTATTCAGTTGATAGTCAGTGATATTTCATTCTGTTATTTTATTCACTGCAAGTTACTGACATCATTGGTTATTAATAATCAGCTGGTTTGTGTAGCTGTGTAAATATCATGGCCATGTTATAGGAGCACAAATGATCAACAACATGATTTCTTTCATTTTAAGTGCTGTTATTTCAGACATTTATTTTTAAACATTTTGCTGATATGTGACAAGCATTGCATTATTTTAATTCCTTAGTTCATTCAGACCATTTACATAGTATATGAGGTAAATACCATACTCTGCGAACAACTAGTGCTATATAGAGGATACTCCCCTAGTGTCGTGTGATATTATAAAATTATGAAATCCGAGGCTTGCTGAGGATTTTTATACTTTTATCAATGAGTGCTGATAAATTATGATATCACAAGATACGAGGGGTGGGGGGTATTATTTTTATCATCCATTATTATTCTTTTCATTTGCGACGGTTGTAAGCAGTGTCACACAGTCAGTAATGTGGGTTGAATATCACTATATTTGGCAACGGTAGACTTACTAACTAGCAGAAGGACTAGCGTGACATCACTTATGATAGGTTTAGCACTGAAACATACACAGTGATGTAACAAAAGAAGCGATATCTCCTGTAGAGAATATCACAGGATATATTGCAAATGATAGTGCCAGCAATATCTCCTACAAAAGTCTTTAATGGATGATAAATTAACATTTGTAAATGCACAAATCTGAGAGATCCAATATCTTTATTCTTAACTTTGTGCAGAGTATTTGTTAAAATGTCTGTCATGTAAAGATGACTTGACTGTGACACTCTAGAGCCATGCTTATTGATAGACTAAATGAAAATCTCAGTTGGTGAGAGGTCAGTTCAGTTCTTTGCATTACCGTAAGCATTTGCTTATTGCAGACCTGTCAACTTTTAGTCAAGAGAAAGCAGGAGGTGTGTGTTGAAAAAGCAGGAGATTTTTTAAATACACACGATTTAACACAAGTTTTTAAAAAGTATTACAATAAGTTAAATAAACACTACATAATGTCATGTATACTCGTCAACCTTAGGTGTTGGCATTAAAAAAAAAATTAATAATAAAAATAAAATAATTAATTTTTTTTTTTTTATTAAATATATATATGTTTAAATATGATTTAGTACATATTTTTAAAAATAACTCTTTTATCCAAAAAAGTTAATAATAATAATAATATTGGTGCAAACAGTAAATAACACACAGAACAATTGTGACAAAAGAATGGCTAGTGGAGAATATAAATAAATAATTGAAGTAGGACATTTAAATATCCAGTTTTTAAATTTCTGTACTTAAAAGCTTTAACCAAATATTTTCCAAGATTACAAAGCATTTTTACATTTGAGTTAAACATCTTTGTTAATTATGTTATGTATAACAACCCAACGTTTTGGCAGCATCCAGCCACTTTCATCAGTTGAATATAATTCTTAATTAACAATCTATGTGATATCCATCTTGACTTAACAATTGCTCCATTGGGCTATTTCTTGTTCTGACCAGTGCACCACGGCTGGTATATCAAAGGCTGTGGTATGTGCTATCCTGTCTGTGGGATGGTGCATATAAAAGATCCCTTACTACTAATGGAAAAATGTAATGGGTTTCTTCTCCAGAACTATATATCAAAATTACCACATTTGACATCAAACAGCCGATGATTAATAAATCAATATACTCTAATGTTGTTTAACACAACAAACTGTTTTTTATTTTAAACAAATGTAACATGCAGGGATGTGAAATAAAAACCAAAATGTAGGTTTTATAAAAACTGTTATGCTATACTAAGAAATCTGAAAACTAACATTGATGAAGCTTTACTCTCCTTACTATAACATTATTCAAATTGTCTTAAAAGCCTAATGTGTCAATGTGTACAAATGTCACCACAGCCTGAGTCGACATCTTGTAGAAATGGTCTACAGAAGACTGAGGAAAAGACTTGAAGGCTGTATTGACCTGTACTTGTATTTACATTGTATAAAGTGCTATATTGATACATGTATGTTAGATTTTTATTTATTAGATGGACATGTGTTCCCGTAAGGCCCTTCCTCCTTTTTTAAAATTTTTATTAATAGAACTACTGTTTAACATTGATCAAAGTACATGAAATGCAGTGTATAATAGTTTAAAGTTATAACCTCCTAAACAAAATCCAAAAACCTACCCAAAATAGGCCTATTTTAGATTAAAACTGGCCATTTTTGTCTTGTCGGAAAAGACCCTCTATTACTGTGCACAGATTTAAATATTTTTTTAATATATATATATATATATATACCTCCCCCCTCCCCCCCCAAACCCTTGGTTAATTTAGGTTAGGTAGGGCTCTGCAAGGGAAGATAACATAAAAAAATGTATTCTAAATTGTAATTCTCCCTCTGCCCCCCCCCCCCCCACCTCCGATATACTAAAGGTAAGCACTGTACATATAATTAGTCATATGTGTACATGTAAATAGAAACTTGTAGATACATGTAAAGTTCTGTGTATAATTTATGTAGGCTTTAATTAGGGCAGACCCGTAAGAAACTAGGGGAAGGGCTAGCTCTGCCACTCACCAAATTCACCAATTACGAATTTTAAAAATAATTGGCTGATTTTATTTCAATTTGGCGGGGGCAAAAATCATGACATTATTGATATTTTATTGGAAAATAAAATGTATTTTTTGCCATTTTTGGCAAAATTTTCCGCTTGCCCAGAGCTAGCCCTGGGGGGTGGGGGGGGGGGTGGAGGGACCTGTGTCCCCTACTTAAGGATCAAAATGATTGTAGGTTTTGTTGCCCACCCTATATAATTAATGATAAAAATCAGACTTGTGTTTATCCCCTCCCCCACGAGATATTGTGCCCCTCCACTTCAGATATTAGTCATACAGGCCTGTTGGCACTTTCATGTTGGTTATTTCCATCCTGGTTAAATCATTTTAGCTATATTGGACAAAATGTCTCATTTAAAAATAAACTTGCAGTTTTGTACTGTGTACAAATGTTTAAGTTAAGTAGTGTTCATTTCATTCACATTATTTGCTTGTTCACAATAACAGTTATGTGCTTTTATCATGCCAGTGGCAGATCTAGAGGGGTGTTCTTTGAGGCCAGATACATGTATGCCCTTGCATCAGTCGTTTCGTACCGGCCTCGGTGGCGTCGTGGCAGGCCATCGGTCTACAGGCTGGTAGGTACTGGGTTCGGATCCCAGTTGAGGCATGGAATTTTAATCCAGATACCGACTCCAAACCCTGAGTGAGTGCTCCGCAAGGCTCATTGGGTAGGTGTAAACCACTTGCACCGACCAGTGATCCATAACTGGTTGAACAAAGGCCATGGTTTGTGCTATCCTGCCTGTGGGAAGCGCAAATAAAAGATCCCTTGCTGCCTGTCATAAAAGAGTAGCCTATGTGGCGACAGCGGGTTTCCTCTAAAATAAATCTGTGTGGTCCTTAACCATATATCTGACGCCATATAACCGTAAATAAAATGTGTTGAGTGCGTCGTTAAATAAAACACTTCTTTCTTTCTTTCAGTCGTTTCGTGTTTAAGTAATGTTCTTGAATCATTTCTGGGCATCTCAGTTTCTGTTTTTATGTCATGAAGACCCCTTTACTGTCGGTCACCCCCTCTAGATCTGTTACTTTTGTTTTTAAAGGGACAGGTTCATGTTTTTGTATTGTATTGTTTAACTTCTGTTTTGTTTGGCTATTGTAATATACATGTATATATGTACAATTTCAATGCTTTGTTTTGTTTTATGTATATCTATATAAATAGAGACAGCAAAAGGAAGAGTTTTATGTACATAAAATATGGATAGATATCCGCAGAAATTGGAATCCGAGTGATATTTAGTGAGATTATTTTTAAAATTGATGTTTGATACTTTTGTCACAATTTGAACACACAATGTACACCTTGTATAACGACCACCTGTCTATTAAAGACATGATAAGTTATTGTTAGTTTTGCAGACAGATGTGAGATTTTCACCATGTATAACAACCACCTGTCTATTAAGGACATTGTATGTGGGTGTTGCTGACAGATGTGAGGTTTTACCTTGTATAACAACCACCTGTCTATTAAAGAACACCATGTATTAGTGTTGTAGACACCTGTGATGTTTTACCCTGTATAATCACCACTTGTCTATTTAGGACATCATAATATGTTAGTGTTGAATTTTGTAGACTGTTGGTGGCTTTTATATATATAGGTCGATTGGTTCTCAGTTATAAAGAAGGAAAACAAAAAGGAAGAGAAATAACAAAAAGTGCTTGCATGTAGTATATTTGAAAGGTTTTCCCCCAATTTGTTTTTTAAAAAGAAGAAATGAAATGAAAACAATACATTTGTATTAGGTTTATCTGTGGCTATTTGGTGTTTAAAGTAAGTTTATTTTGACAACTGATTGAAAGAGAGAGAAAAGTGAAACCCACAAACTACACATATATGTACTTTTACCGAGTGGTGAAACGTTATCGTCTACAGTTTTACTCATGCACAGACTTTCATTCATTTTGTATGTAAGTTTTACAAGTTGCATATACATGTGTGACATATATTTCATTATAAATTAAAATAAAGCTCTTTAAAGGGACTTTGCCTCGTCTTATAACATAACATGATATTTGTGGTTAAAAGTATTGTTTTTACATGAAGTTATAATTTCATCACAAGTGAAACAAACTCTGGCACATTCCAAACATTTGCTTCAGTACCCTGTTATTAACTTCTGTACACACTGAGACAACCAGGATCCAGATGCACGTAAAATGAATGAATATTCTGAAATTCTAAACAAGATATTACGTGCCAGATTTACAAAGATTGTTTTCATCATGCACCAGTGCATCTCTATATACAGTGGAACTCCTCTAAACCAGACACCCTCATACCAAGTAAAATGTCCAGTTTTTAGAGGTATCCAGTTTAGAGAGGTTCTCTTCTGTACCAATATTTAATAGGGGGCCGTAACAATTTCTGGTTTTGAGGGAATTCCGGTTTACAGAGGGTCCGGTTTTGAGAGGTTTCACTATATGTATTACCCAAATGGTTAACACTATTTTGGTTCATATCAAAGTGTTGCGTCCCACTATCATGTAAAGTGGGATGTAACACTTCGATGTCATACTTTTGGCACACTACAACCTTAACGGAATGTCAGTCAAATGAATTCAGTGATATAAATTACAGGGATGTGAGAGCTATGCGGAAATGCATAAATGTGCTTTTCCATTTCATCTAGAAAAACAAAAACATGATTTTCAATACTGTTGACCACACGAGGTTCATTTGCATGTTTTCACGGTTTCAAGTTTATGATGTGTGTCTTATATTATAAGTTATAACCAGTTTAGATTTCTTAACACTGAATGCAATTTTTGGCAGTTCCAGGGGTTGCAAACAACAATTTTCCTTCAGGGTCCCTTGAGCGGCCCCTGGACACCAGCCACATTAAGTTTTTTTGTTCCAGCCCCTCTCACATCCCAGAAATTAAAATAGATTATGGGTAATAAATAGGATTGATTAAAAACATTTTATTGTACAAAGAACAAAAAACAATTGGGTACAAGTTAATGTCCTAAATAGGATAGCATACTCGCTACCATTTCATATCATGTTTATGTCACTCATGAAATAATTTTTATTTCACTAACTATTTTAGCTTGTAACAATTAAACATTATTTCACTCTGGACATAAATATGATATGAAATGGAAACTCATTTAATATCCTATAAATATGGCAACAATTGATTTTAACAAAAACCGGCTTCATAAACTTGGCCCTATATGTTTCGACACAGAACAACAACACGGTAGTTTTCGAGGTCCAGGTCCCAGTTAATCAGCTTTAGTTACTGTTTGTTTCGTTTGTTTTAAAATTCAGATTTTTATCAACCGCTGGCAGGTCATATTGTGTTGTCAGACTGCTCCTTTCCAATAGTCTGTAGCTCTGTTATTAATAGACTGGGAAAATCCTGCCAAGGTACAACAAATCAAAATTTACATTTTTAGTTCCACTATATGATTTTCGTTAGCGAAGATTTTCTAATACTGATTTGTCAGTTTATCCGTCTGTCCGTCCATCTGTGAACCTTTCATTTGAAGTCTATCTCCTACAGTTTTGGTTGGACTGATCTGCATCTTGATACAAAGATCTTCTGGGGCACCCTCCACAAATTAGTTTAGAGATATTTTGGAAATTTAAAACGTTTGAATTTCTATAAAATATTTTTTAAATTTAAATTGAAAATTTGAAAGTCTATCTTCTCATAGAGTTTTGATTAAGTTATTCTAACACTTGGTACAATGATTATCTGGGGCACCCTCCACAAATAGGAGATATTTTTGGAAATTTGGAAATTTGGAAATTTTTATCAAATGTTTTCAAAAGTTGAATTGAAAATTTGATAGTCTATTTTCTTCTAGAGTTTTAATTGGATAGTTCTGCAACTTGGTACTATAATTCTCTGTGGCAGTCTTCACTTGAATCTTTTTAACATGCCCCTATATCACTACGGTTTCAGGCATGGCAGTATTCACTAACTAATGTTTTGAAAACTTAGAATTTTTTTTTTTTTATTAAACTTAAACAGAAATGTAACATTGAAAATTTAGATTTTATCTCCTTCTAGAATTTTTATGAAATAGATCTGAGGTACTGTAGTCTTCATAAACTAATAGATATTTTTGAATTTTTATTAAATTTAAAAACAATTAAAAAATTAAACATTGAAAATTTTTCGAAGTCCATTTCCTAAATTAAATAGCAGAGCTGTATATGCTGGTAGATCTTGTTAAAAATATTTCTTATCTGTAGTATGTTGTACAACTGAAAAAATATCATTTCTAACTTTGTCTTAGCAAAATTAGGATTACTAATTAATTATTGTTATAACTACAAATAAACATGTTTTATATCTTTTAGAACAATTTGTAGCACTCATATCTTTTGCAAGCAGAAAGTAATGATATTGTTTTGTATTATTTACTTAATTAAAAAACAGAGGCGAGACATAGCCCCGTGATAAAGCGCTCGCTTGATGCATGGTCGATTTGGGATTGATCCCTGTCAGTGGGCTCATTGGGCTATTTCTCGCTCCAGCCAGTGCATCACGACTGATACATCAAAGGCTGTGGTATGTTAAATAAACCATTTCCTTCCTTCCTTCCTAATTTAAAAAATAATTGACTATTTTTGTGTTAATTGCTTAAAATAATATTAAGCATGAATTATTTTGTTGGCTTTGGCATACTAGTAATTGTCCCATAGACATATACTAAACGACAAAACCCCAAACATGTCAGGGTTATGTATGTTTAGTTTGTTATTATATGTAGAATAGGTTTACTTGGTTACAAATGTACAATTCTGTCCATTGGGGTATGAACAAAACAAAAATCATTCGCAAATTGTGTGAATGACTTCACCAATAAGTTTATGGATGAATTTTGTTTGTTCATACCCAGATGAATGTAAAAGTCAACAACAGACAATTCTTTTAATTAAATTTGAAACTCACCGGTACTAATAACAACACTTAAAGTTCATATTGAATTTTTTATTTTTTTTTATTCTAATCAATAACACTCAGTAAAATATAGTGTCTCCATGAGTACTCGAATACTCGGGCACGGGGTGAGTCTAGCAAGACTCGAGTCCATTCACAGGATTCCGAGTACCCTAGATGCGATAACGTAGGCGAAAGTTTCTGTTACAATACCGTAACTATGAGTACCCGTACATGGTGGAATACAGTGATCAACTATAACATAATGGACAATAATTTCAGCAGAAGATAATCATTGATATAAGTTGCACAATAATTATATGATCATGCGCTGATTTCTCTTTTTAAACTGGCAGTCCGTCTGTCCATCATAAAACTGAACACATCAAATGGTTTCTAAATGCAAAACAATGGCATTATTTGGCATCCACGTTCAGCACTGGAATTAAGATGCATAATGCTATTTGACTTTATTCCTTAGTTTCATCATCATCTAGTGTAAGTGTTGGGTACTCGGGTCTGGGTCGAGTTTGACCCTCGAATATCGGAGTTCAGTATTTTGGACTCGTGGAGTAAAACAATGTACCAATATAAAGTGTAAGTGTTGGGTACTCGGGTCCGGGTCGAGTTTGACCCTCGAGTATCCGAGTTCAGTATTTTGGACTCGTGGAGTAAAACAATGTACCAATATAAAGTGACGTCATCAGATATGACGTTCTCTGACAATTTTATTTTTATGTTCCTCAATTCATCCTGAAAATTAAACTTCATAGTTTGAGGTTTGGAGATACATACTATGAAGCTGAGATGCAATATGTCGTAGGATAATTTCCCAGCAGTGGACATATTGATTTTTTTTTTAACCCATTATGAACATTTTGAGCTTCATTACTGGTACATGAAAATCAAAAGTTGTGAAAAAAATACAGTGCTTATATTTTGAAAATTGACAGTGAGCAACTGCTCACAGTGTCAAATTCACAGTGAGCAATAAACTACTCTATTTTAGGAGAGCAACTGCTCACTGTGTCAAATTCACAGTGCTTTTGAGAAAAATAAATTAGTGATATCATCTTATGATGAGGCGATGTGTGTTTCGCCCACACAGAAATTGTTTTGTGATTGCACACACACGAACTAGACGAATTACTCAAGACAAACCACAAAGACTGGAAAATATGCAATTATTGTTTTGAAAAACAACAAAACAATTTGTTGTTAGGTTTCTTCTCTAACTCACTGCACAGACTTCAGGTAGTGATTACATAATGTCCTCTTGAAGTAATGTTAAATAAACATTTCTCTCCCGTTGTATTAGAAGAATATTTTTGTTTTGTTTTGTATGATTTTTCTGGATTTTTAAAATTTTATAAAACAAAATGTTTTGTGTGGGGGTGAGGGGAGGGATTGGAGGAAAAAACAGTCTGTATATGAAGAGTTTATTCCAAAAAGCGATATATTCATTTATGTTATTTTGAGAGAAAAAACCCCCATGATTTTTCTGCAACATTAATTAGTGTATATCACATGAAGCACAATGTTTAATTGACATAAACCCAGTTCACACGCACACATTTGCATACAAGAGTATTTGTTTGAATAAATTTGGTCATTTGCATACATGAGTAAATATATACGTGTAATTTTTAATAATTTGCATCTAGTGGAGACCATGTGCAAATTAACATTTACATATAAGTAAAAGTATTGCCTGAGTATTTCAGACTATTTTTAGTCATGTGTACACACAGCAAAACGTGTACGTCGTCGGAACCTTATCAGTCCATCCATTTTGGTTGAAATGAGATTATACTCGGGGCATATCTTTCTTTTACACAGTAGTCATGTAAACACTACGGGCTGAAGTTACGAAGTTTTTCTTAATTGCAGGTGTTTAAGCATAGTAAATGTATGTAGTTACATGCATGTAAGACATAAACAGGTTTTGTAAATTCGACCCTAAGCAAATATAGTTTTGCACACATGGGTAAAATATGCATTAATGCATATTTACTTATGCGTGTAAATTTTTGTCGTGAACAGGGCTTTAGATTGCATTTTGACAGATACGGTTGTCGTAATAACAGTAGAATACCTTCACTTTACAATTTGAAAAGTGGTGTATATCGTGTTTCGGAAATGATCTCTTCATATGTACGCACATATATATACATATATACGTGTATATAATTCTACCTTTGTTGTAATTGTGACAGTAATAGAGATATCTTACATGGCATTGTACTTCCGTCGTAACTTTGGTTACAGGAGATTTTAGTTCATCGATGTACAGGGTTTCCTATAACAAACCATTCACCAAATATGAATTCAACTGGATAATATGGTGAAATATATTTCCTAATTAATTCACCTAAAGGCTAATTTAATATGATTAGCACATTTAATGTGGTGAATATGTATGATAATTAATTTTCAGGAAAGATAATATTAAAATTGGCATGTTTAATGATATTTTAAGTTGATATATTTTGCTTGGCTAAAGTTTAATTTAGTTAAATATTTTAATAGACATTTACTCAATTTCAGTACCATACTTTTGTCCAGCTTCAGCACTTAAGTATCAGGGAAAGTTTGGACCTGGCACTGACCCCCCCCCCCCCCCCCCCCCCCCCCCCCACCCCCCCCCCCCCCCCCCCCCCCCCCCCCCCCCACCTTCTTTTGCTTGTAATCATTAAAGAGACATACCCTAGTTTTTAAACACTAAAGCATATTTTTGACTATTGGAGCCATATTTTGATAACTGAAATCATACTTTACTTAGAGTTTATTGTTTAGATTATCCATTTCCGTACATTCAAAGTGTTTTTGGTCATCCTTGTGTTTTTAATATCACAAAATGTATTTCTCATATTTTTAAAAATGCACGTGCATCTGAGAAGTAACAGTTATGGAGTCGGGTTTTTAGTCTATTTTTAGAGGGTATTTCACCATTTCACAGTCACAGACTCATGTTTCACTCAGTTGTAACTTTATCCAAATGTGTTACATGTTTATAGATCTAAGTAAACTTAGTGTTAATTTTCACGGGTTGAAACTAGGGTCTGTCCCTTTAACTAAACTTAGTGTTAATTTTCACGGGTTGAAACTAGGGTCTGTCCCTTTAACTAAACTTAGTGTTAATTTTCACGGGTTGAAACTAGGGTCTGTCCCTTTAACTAAACTTAGTGTTAATTTTCACGGGTTGAAACTAGGGTCTGTCCCTTTAACTAAACTTAGTGTTAATTTTCACGGGTTGAAACTAGGGTCTGTCCCTTTAAGTGTACATCAAGTATTCATCTAATACCTAGGGCAGACGTAGGTCATAGCCCAGTGATAAAGCACTTGACTGATGCATGGTCAGTCTAGGGTCGATCCCCATTGGTGGGACCATTGGGCTATTTCTCATTCCAACCAATGCTCCACAACTGGTGTAACATAGGCTGTGGTATGTACTATCCTGTCTGTGGGATGAGGCATGTAAAATATTCCTTGCTGCTAGTTTGGTTAATTCACAAACCTGTAACAAATAGGAATACAACAAAGTGAAACAAAAGAGTCTGCGACCTTGAAATACGCTTAAAAAATCGACTACAATGTGATAATCAATAATCATTACTTCACAGACGCAATCAATAATCGTTACTTCACAGACGCAATCAATAATCGTTACTTCACAGACGCAATCAATAATCATTACTTCACAGACGCAATCAATAATCATTACTTCACAGACGCAATCAATCATTACTTCACAGACGCACTTGCATTTTTAAAAATATGAAAAATGCATTATGTGGTATTATAAACACCAGGATGACCAAAAACACTTCGGTTGTACGGAAATGGATAATCTAAATAATAAAATATAAGTAATGTTTCATTTCAGTAATGGCTCTAATAGTGAAAAATATGCCTTGGTGTTTAAAAACTAGGGTCTACCCCTTTAACCGTATTATGTCCGATGCCATACATCCGTAATTAAAATGTGTTGAGTGCATCATTAAATAAAACATTCCTTCCTTCTACAGTGTTTCTGCCAGAAAGAAATTTTTGGGTATGGCGCTATGGAATTGAATGCAACCACAGTCAACAAGGGTTATGGGGGGCCTACCCCCAGAAATAAAATGGGTTAAGTTTAGGGTTAAGAAAATCATACAGTCATAATAAGAGTTATTAATTTTGTCAAAAGGTTAACTTAAAAAAATAAAATCTGCAAAAACATTTGGGTATGGTGCCATACCCGTTTAACCCTCTGGCAGAAACCCTGTGAATCTAATATCAGGGTGATTCCACCTAATTCAACGGGTTTCTGTCCAGTTTTGTCAGTGGTAGATGGAGGGGTATTCTCGGGATGTGCACCCCCTTTTGTACACACTGCACTTACCCTTCTTGGCCATGTTTATGATCACTTTACTTAACCGTAAATTGATTGCCTGAAATGTACCATTGTGAATTAGATTTACCCCCTCCCCTACACACACCCCCCCCCCCCCCCCCCCCCCAAAGAAGACTGGATGCACTCTGTTCACCTTAGCCAGTAAACACATTCATTCATACATTTCAAGTCACATATTATCTAAGAAATACAGTTTTGGTTACCATGGTTACATGTTGTACATTACATACATACATACATACATTGTTGAGTTTTATTTGTATGTTATGTTACGTCTTGAATTGTTACAGTTTCATATTACAGATACGTGAAAAAGGGGTCTGCTTTTTACTTTAAAAAATTTTATGAAAATAAATTTTACTTTTTGAATTATTATTTATTATTATTATTTATTATTATTATTGTTTCATTCAGGCAAATACACTAATTAACCTGAGCCATGTCATTTTATAATTTGTACTACCGGGTAGGTAATAATTTGTCGTAATACTGATAATGTAAAGTGCTGAGTTTTATACATAGCCTATGGTTTGTGCTATCCTGCCTGTGGGAAGTGCAAATAAAAGATCCCTTGCTGCCTGTCGTAAAAGAGTAGCCTATGTAGCGACAGCGGGTTTCCTCTAAAAAATAATAATCTGTGTGGTCCTTAACCATATGTCTGACGCCATATAACCGTAAATAAAATGTGTTGAGTGCGTCGTTAAATAAAACACTTCTTTCTTTCTTTCATTATTATGATTATGATTACTATTATTTAGGAAACAAAGTTCTCAGAATCTGATGGGTTCACGGCACATTGCAATATTTAAAAAATAAATTTATGTGTTTTAAATATTGTTTTATATAGGTTTTATTTGTAGTAACATGCTTTGTTAGATGTCTTGAGTGTATTTTTTGGCTCTTTGACAATAACATTTTATTTCTGTCAGTAGGGGTAAAATGTAGTAAAAAAAAATTAGATTTTTTTTCAAAGCTAGCCTATCCTCTCTAATTTGGTTTTGCATATCATACACATTTTTAGGCCTTGTTAAACAAGTGGAATGCATTTTCACACATCAAGATAAAATCAAGTTGAGTTTACTGTGTTATGTTTATTTTTAAAGGGTGGGGATTTTTTCATTATTGTTTAATAAAGTTGGATTATCTTAAAGCTGTTTCATAACAGATAATATGATGGGGGGGGGGGGGGGGGTGAGATGTGGATGGATGGTTGAAAGTCCATTATCCATTACCCTAAAAAAAAAAACCCCACCCAAAATCCAAAACAACAACAACAACAACAAAACAAAAACAAAACAAACAATATTAATTAAAATAATTATGTTATTGGTATTATTGAATAAAGAAATTCTTTGTCATTGTCTCTTGCAATTTGCACTGAAGAAATATTTTGTTTTACAGTTTGCTTTGCTAGATGACTAAAATATTCAAGGTTTATGTTAACAGATTTTAAAATAATAATAATAATAATAATAATAATAAATTAAGACAATAATTAAAATTTAATTTCACTGTAAAATATATGCTTTTGTCAGCTACTTATAATATTTCCTTTTGAACATTAATATCATCACGTCATATTACGGTTCGTTCAATTTATATATATATATATATATATATATATATATATATATATATACACACACAAGCAAACGCTTTATGAATAACCCGAGTGTTGCATTTTAAAACATTATTCTACACCATAAGTAGAATAATCATTGTTATTCTCCACAAGTTTAAATATTTAACTTTCTTATATAAAAATGGTCCAAGTATGCTCCATATGGACACAACCACTGGTTTTATATGGATGAGGGTGTATATATTAACATCTGAACAAGTAGCTTTAAACAAAATATCGGCTTATTACTAAGGTAATCATTATGTTGTGTTTCAATTCATTATTGTTCTTCAAATATGTTGATTGTGTTGTTTATAATGTTCAGTCATATTTTATTGATGTGAAAGTCATCTGTTAATCTGTAAGTAAATGTTTTGGAAAAGCGATGCGTGTTTTGTTTTATTTTCCTTTTTTTTAAGAAAAAGAAGAAAATTATTATTATTATTATAATTATTATTATTATTATTATAATTATTATTATTATTATTATTATTATTATTCAACCAAAAATAAACACAGATAAACAAGGTATATTGTACATGATCTTCGGAACTCCTCGGTCGATTTTACAAGTCGTCTAATCCGCCGAGGAATTCCGAATGCTTTTACCGACGTTACGAAGATAAATGACGTACCTGACTCCAAACGAAGTACATCGTCGTGACGTCATTTTATTGTCCTTCCAGTGTAATGTGTTTCAGCCGACAGGGTGGTTGCGATAAGGTAAGTTAAAATTATGTTGGTCTTTATAATTTTTAAGAGCCCATCAACACTGGATGCGATGCGTGCTTGCGTTCCGGTTTTTGCATCAGTAGCGTTCGCGGCTTGCGTTCAGAATATCTTTATCGACTGCCCATCAGCCACAACCGACTACACATAATATTAAACGTATTAAAACATAACTCATGAGTTGTATTTTAAATACATTTATAAGAATTATGCATTTCTCTGTTTTTAATAATAGGTGGACCCACTGACCCCCCCCCCCCCCCTCGTCCAAACCAGTTGCCCACGAAGGAAGGAAATGTTTTATTTAACGACGCACTCAACACATTTTATTTACGGTTATATGGCGTCGGACGTGATTGAGGACCACACACATATTTAGGGTGGAAACCCGCTGTCGCCACTTCATGGGCTACTCTTTTTCGATTAGCAGCGAGGGATCTTTTATGTGCACCATCCCACAGACAGGATAACATATACCACGGCCTTTAATATACCAGTCGTGGTGCACTGGCCGGAGCGACAAATAGCCCAATGGGCCCACCGACGGGGATCGATCCCAGACCGACCGCGCATCAAGCGAACGCTTTACCACTGGACTACGTCCCGCCCCAATTTCCCACGTCTGGTATATCAAAGGCCATTGTATGTGCTGTCCTGTCTGTGATAAAGGGGCATATAAAGATCCCTTGCTGCTGATGGAAAACGTAGCGGGTTTCCTCTTTAAAACTGCATGTCAGTGTAGTAATGTTCCAATAATCGATTATAATCGAAAATTTATCGGTTCGGCTCTTGCGATGTGATGATCGATTGTAAAAGTTCATAATCGCTTGTCGAAAAATATTAACTAATTGTACCTACAGTTTAGATCATGTAAATGTGCTTGAGTTTCAGTTTGTTTTCGTATGTACATAACAGAGAAAACCTATAATAAACGGGTATTAAAGGTACAATTAATGGAATAAAGGTTCCATCCCTGTGAACACAATAGTCGCATGGCCCTCATAATCCAAATCCTTTTAAAATTAACAATTCTAACCGATTGTGTAATCGAAAATTTATCGGTGGCAGGAGCGTGTGAGGAGGGTTTCGGAAGTCAAAAACCCTCCCTGCTCAAGCAAATGTTCATTATATTTTTGTTCAGTATATTTTCCCGGGGAGCTTGACTCGACCAAAAGCTACTCCCCCCCCCCCCCCCCCCCCCCAAACACACACTTTAAATTTCGCTAACCAGTCTAGACCCCTTCCTGCTAAAATTCCTGCACACTAGCTTGAGTGGAGTCGTTTAAAAGAAAAGAGAAGAAAATGCGCCGCATTCAGTGTTATTAACCGAGTGGTTAGACAAGACAATACTTATCAGGTGTGTGTGTGGGGGGGGGGGGGGGGGGTGTCACACACACACCAGCTCAAGCTAATTTCTCCCCCCCCCCCCATATATTTTCCGGGGAAGCATGACTGGACCCTCTAACAACTTAGTTTATCACGATCTAGATCCACTCTGCTAAACTTGCAGAACACGCACCTGGTTTTGCGAATACAGTTCCGAATTGGGGCATAAACAGACCGTTAGGAGCAGAAGTCCCCCCCCCCCCCCCAACAAAAAATTCAAAAAAAAATCAGAGCAGTCGAGACTATCGCATTGAAATCCTTTTTACCGCACTCAGCCTTGTTCAGCATTGTGTATTATCGCAATCGCCACCTTTTATATTTGCAATGCCTGTTGCCCCATATCACGACTCATAGTGGTTAGTGCCCCCCCCCCCCCCATCTTTCTGTTTGTCTGTTACTCTCTCTCTCTCTCTCTCTCTCTCTCTCTCTCTCTCTCTCTCTCTCTCTCTCTCTCTCTTGTGTGTGTGTGTGTGTGTGTGTGTGTTTTAAACATGTGTTTGTTTTAAACGTTAATATAATCTATTTCGGTAACGTTAATAAACATGGCATCTCATAGTCAAGTCCATCACCCTAAATCCACCACAATAATTGATTGACCAAAACTAGTGGTTAACACCTTTACGCCCCTGTTTAATCCCGCGTCTTGTTTTAAACGCAGTTGTGATTTCCTCACGATTCGAAGCCTATTTATTTAAAAACAAACTTTAACCGAAAAGAAAACAAAAACTATAATGTCGGATGTGATTTAAGTCTTTGTAAATCTGGCCTTTTATTTCGGTTGTTTTGAAGGTTTCGCGCATGTCCTTTGGATCTATGCAAAGTCATACAAGACGGCTCAACAATTATTATTCAAGGTGGGTATAACTGAACTGAATTCAATTTTTATATATACTGAACTCCATTGCAAACGCCATACCCAGTTTTCAGTTATTATTACTTCAAAACACACACTAACGCTAACTCTTGTATATAATTCAGGAGCCCATTTCACAAAACACCGTGGGCCGAACTTACGAAGCCTGCATTAGACTTACACGCGTGTAACTACATATACTATACTTAAAGGGACAGACCCTAGTTTCAACCCGTGAAAATTAACACTAAGTTTAGTTAATCTACAAACCTGTAACACATTTGGATACAGTTACAATTCAGTGAAATACGAGTCGTTGACTTTGAAATGGTGAAATACCCTCTAAAAATAGATTAAAATGTGACTCCATAACTGTTACTTCTCAGACGCTCGTTTTAAAAATATGACAAATGCATTTTGTGATAATAAAAATACACGGATGACCAAAAACACTTCGAATGTACGGAAATTGATAATCTAAACCGTAAAGTATTATTTCAGTTATCAAAAACGGTTATAATAGTCAAAAATATGCCTTAGTGTTTAAAAACTAGGGTATGTTCCTTTAAACACCCGCGTTTAAGAAAAACAGGCTTCGTAAAGTTGGCCCCGTAATTTTTTTCTACTACTAGCAGTTATACCGGTTGTACGTTTACACGTGTTTGACATCTATTTTATGCACAAAATTACACCATTAAGGCCAAAAGAAAATGAAATATGTGTTCTTCTAACTGTATTTATTGTACTATAATTGTAATAAGAATTGTGGTTTTGTCGTACATTTACGTTTACGTATAAAACTTGGCTTACGATGTTTTGTGAAATTGGGCCCTGGAGTTATGTGTTGCCTACTAGAATATATTCAGTTATACACACATTATTAAAAAATTTAATGTATAATTTTTTGTATTTTTTTTTTTGTATCCTTTTTACAACTGAAATGGTGTGTTTTCAAAGGAGTTCAGTATCAACGCCACCGAAATGCATTATATTAGTGTTAGCACGCATCCACCCCGTTATGATGATTGTACAAATAATACAGCCCTAGATCCGCGCCCGTAATAACAAACTGAGAGTTCTGCTAAAGCAATACATGTCCTCTGTTGGGCGTCACAAAGTTCAAGGGCAATAACTCTGTCAAACATGAATAAATTACATTTTAACAGTGTTATGTTTCTTGAATAAAATTCACATGAAGGTCAAACTTGATCTAGCCAACAGTCCTGGGGCCCGTTCCACGAAGCGATCTTAGCCCTAGAATTACCTTAAGCGCATAGCTAACCTATGCACTTAAGTTGATGTTAGGGCTAAGATTGCTTCGTGGAACGGGGCCCTGGACCGGATAGCTGAGATGTTTCAGAGGCGGATATGGGGGGGGGGGGGGGGGGGTGTCTAATTTTTGCGATAGTTCTAATTTTATTATATATATATACTACTCAAAAGAATTTAAGGGTCAGACGATATTTTCGACATTATTTTCTGAATGTCAATTATATTAGCTAGACCATAATGTCACGCATGGTATTGTTCCATTTTGACGAAAGTGGGTCTCAGCAACCCATAAATGAATTAAAATCCACTGTCATTGACACTGTCGACTAGTTCTAATGGCGAAAACATGCTTACATTTGCACGTAAATTATGGCGAAAGCGAAAGGTCTGCTAAGTGCCCATAACTTGCTTTTTCACAAAGCGCTTCATTTGCACGCTTTGCATGTGTATTCCATGTTCCCAATGCTGAATTTCCGTATAATTGGAGCTTGCGTTCGTGTACGGTGCACACTCCAAATTCGACAATGGTACGACATCAACTGACTATCGAAGATCGAGGAAGGGCTATTGCTTGGCTTCAGGATGGCAATACGCAAAGAAATGTTGCTCTGAGACTTGGTGTCAGTCAGAGTGTCGTTGGCCGACTGTGGCAACGGTACCAAGCAACGAATTCTGTTCGAAATCGTCCACGTTCGGGAAAACCCCGAAGCACTACAAATAGAGAGGACCGCTACATCACCAATATGACTCTACGTCAACGCACAACCACTGCACGCCGATTACGTGACAATCTGCGGACTGCGACTGGAACTCGAGTGTCTGATCAAACCATACGCAATCGTCTGAGAGCCAATAATCTACGCTGCCGTCGCCAGGCTGTTCGACCACCACTCCTACCACGTCACAGAACGGCCAGACGTCACTGGCGCACACTTCATCTGCGGTGGCAACGTGTTCAGTGGGGTCGAGTGATGTTCCCTGATGAGTCCAGGTTTAGTCTCCAGTTCAACGACGGTCGGGTTGGTGTCTACAGACGTCCTGGGGAGTGCTTCGCTGACGTTAACGTTAGACAACGTCACCGGTTCGGTGGTGGCAGCGTCTTGGTGTGGGGCGGCATCTCTATCCACCACAGGACACCCCTCTATGTGGTGGATGGCAATCTGATGGAATCCGCTATCTGAATGAGATTATCCGGCCGTTGGTTCTCCCAGGCCTTCAGCAGATTGGCGGCGGGGCAGTTCTGCAGGATGACAATGCCAGACCCCACCGCGCCAGGGTGGTAACGGACTTTCTCAGACAACAAGGTATCGCCAGGATGGATTGGCCAGCATATTCGCCTGACTTGGCCCCAATAGAGCACGCCTGGGACGAATTAGGCAGGAGAGTTCGGGATAACCATGCCCCTCCGGCCAACCTTCATGATCTGGGTCAACTTCTTATGGCAGAGTGGCAGGCCATTCCCCAAGAGTTCTTCAGACGTCTGATCAACAGCATGAGGCAACGATGTGTCGAGTGTATTCGCGCCAGGGGTGGATTCACACACTATTAAACGAATGTTCTAATGTGTAAAATCCATGTTTGACAACCTTCAACTTTGACAGCATGTCATGTGACTTTCTTGTATACAGTGACGTTTATTTGTGGGTTTTTGTAAATATGGAACAATAAATTAAATTTTTAGTTTAGTTTACATCATCAATCTAATACACTCTGAAACGTATTTGGTTATACATTTTTGACCCTTAAATTCTTTTGAGTAGTATATATATTAATTTTCATTTGTTTACGCTCCCCCTCCAAACCTCCCCCAAAGTTCCCTTGGCATTCCGCCTCATATTATTGCCCCCTCCCCCCCCCCCAATGTATTTTCTGGATCCCCCACTGTGTGTGCCCATGACAACGTACTTGAACCGTAATTGGATAATTGGATCGCGCGAGCCATCGCAACTCTCCCGCTGAAGTGCAAGGGTTGTCATGTAAGGTTAGAGACCATATAATTATGGTAATATGGTGAGATAATCTGTGTCCACACTTACACAAGTTAAACTGGTGTAACTGTACTGGTTTAGCTCAAACATTTTGTTGGAAATGACGAGCGTTCACACACGTAATAGCTATACCGGAATAAGGCGGAAATGTAGTTATCCGAACTTGCGCAAGACATCAAAACAACAATGGACTACATATCTGTTAGGCCGTTCGTAGCGCATGTACTGCTTATTTTGACTGTGACGTAACTTTCACCTTAGCCTTCTACTATAGTTCAATTAAAACGGTTTGCGTTCACACATGCATTTAAACTTTTTAAAGTTATACCAGTTTAACTAAATCGCATACTGAAGTGTTTTAGCTAAACTGGGCTGTGTCCAATCAGACCGAGCAGATAAACGTCCGCCAGACTGTCAATCTAATTAAAATTAGCTCCACTATTACATGTGGATCTAACACCAGCCAGTTGGAGCTCATGTCCACCAATCAAAACCTTACTTGCAGAATCCTGCCAGTGATTTAAAACTAACAACACTGCGTAGTCCCCAATGTCCAGGTAACATTTCGTCTGTAAATAATAATTTAAATATTGACCAATCAGACTTCGCCTTTTATAACGTTATTTGGGAGCATACAAATTCTAAAAATATCGGGCGAGTCTATTTTAGTGGCCGCAGTACAGCGAACCATACCAATACGTACAGGGTGGGTTATCAGTCTTCAATTTTACATTAAAAATTATTTATTTATTTATAAAAAAACCCCAACTAAATCAGTCATCAGTTTTACATTACAAATTATTTATTTTATAAAATAAAACATGTTTTAAGGCATTCGTAATTCACACGAAACATGTCGTATACCCTCAGGATAATTCGGAATGTTTTTAAATTATTTTTAAATCACTGGCAGGATTCTGCAAGTAAGGTTTTGATTGGTGGACATGAGCTCCAACTGGCTGGTGTTAGATCCACATGTAATAGTGGAGCTAATTTTAATTAGATTGCCAGACTGGTTTATGCGCTTCACTGTAAACAAAATGACAATGTCAGGAACCAATCAAATAGTTCGCAGGGCAGGTTTAGCTATACCGGTATAGTGAAAAGACCGCGTTAACACATTCATTTTAAACTGGTTTAGTTTTACCAGTTTAGCTACACCAAATACCGAAGTGTTTTAGCTACACCGGTTTACCTAAACCGGTATGGTGAAAAGATCGCGTTAACACAAACATTTTAAACTGGTTTAGCCAGCGTAGTGAAACCAATGCGGAGTGCGGCGTCTTATATGCACCAAACGTAATTGGATTAGCTGTTCTAAATGCTTAAAGGGACATTTCTAAGTTTGCTGCAATTTTAAAGATGTTATCGACTAGAAGAGATTTTTTAACGACTGTAATTATATATCAAATATATTTTTCTGCACAAAATATTAGTGACTGTATATTAAACATGTTTCTGAATCGTTGTAATATTTGTATTAGGTTAAATTTCATTTTATTTCCTAAAATATATTTTGTTCGTACGTACGAAATTATCTGAAGACAAAATCCAGTTTGGGCTTCTTACAAATATTAAGACGACCAGAAACACATTGAATATATAGGCACTGATATTTTAAACAAGAACTTGTATTTAATATGTAAGTTTAATCGTAGAAATATTTCATTAGTCGGAAACATCTTACAATGCAGCAAACTCAGGAATGTCCCTTTAAATAATAATAATAAAAGATTCCAGGCACTGCAGCTTTAAATGTGTTTAAACTGTAAACGTGAACGCAGCAGCGACGGGCCGTCATGAAAGGTTAAACATCAAATAATCGTTACACAGGCGTCGGAATGGGGCTTGTTATTTATTAATTCGCCTTTCAGCTGAGGGGTGTGTGTGTGTGTGTTGGGGGGGGGGGGTGCATAATCATCCCAGTTAGGATACGTCAAGTAGCGACACAGGCCTCCCTCACCCCCACCCACATACACACACGCACGCGCGCTTCCGACGCCTGTGAGATAGTGAGATAGCGTTGTTTCGTAAAGTTAGAGGTATAACAATGACAGTATGGCGAGATACAGTACCAAAGATATATGGTCGCCATGAAAGGTTAGCAGGGGCAATTGGCAGGATCTGTTCCAGCAGAACAAAAAAAAAAGCTCTTCTAATTAAAGGAACATTCCTGAGTTTGCTGCATTGTAAGATGTTTTCGACTACTAAAATATTTCTACGATTAAACTTACATATTAAATATATTTTCCTGTTTAGAATATCATTGTCTGTATATTCAATGTGTTTCTGGTCGTCGTAATATTTGCAAGAAGCCCAAACTGGATTTTGTCTTCAAATAATTTGGTACGTACGAATTTTTAATTTTTTTTAGGAAATAAAATGAAATTTAAGCTGGTACAAATATTAGATCGATCAGAAACACGTTTAATATACAGCCACTAATATTATATGCAGATAAATATATTTGATATGTAATTACAATCGTTAAAAAGTCTCTGTTAATCGATAACATCTTAAAAATTGCAGCAAACTCAGGAATGTCCCTTTAAACAAGTCACAATTTTGTATTGTGCGGGGCAGTGGGGTGCAGCTGATCCTACCCAACTCTAGGTATGGATCTGTGAACAGTGGCGGATCCAGAAAATACATTGGGGGGGGGGGGAGTGACGTGAGGTAGAATGTCAAGGGAACTTTAGGGGAGTTTTGGAGGGGGATCGTAAAAAAGAAAGAAAAGTAATATATAATAAAATTACAACTATCGCCCATGCCCCCCCCCCCCCCCCCCCGATCCGCCTCTGGTGAATAGAAAAGGTATTATTTTATATCTGTTGTCAACATCTTCACAAATAAATGTTCTAGCAATTAAACGTTTGCCTATTCAAAAGGCTACACAAGGTTATGATATTTTGTGCCACCTTTGTTTTAATTCTAGTCCAAAACTGGCCGTAATAGACTAACATTTACACTAGACATCTAGAATACTACATGAGTGGCCTTTAAAAAACACTTATCTTACGAATTGTTTCAAAATGTATCTAACGAACAAAATCGAGTTGACGAGTTGTAAAGTAAATGATATCTAACGGGCATGAATATATAGCATTCTAATTCTTTCTTATTCTAAAAAAGAAAGAAAAAGGCTTAAAACAAATTTAAACTGGAACGTAGTTACGGCGCTTGCGCTTGCAGTTAACGTATATGCGTCACAGGGAAATCAGGTCCTGGATAACTTATGTGTCAAAATGCATTAAGTTTCGATCGTGCTTAATTGATTGGTTAGTATGGCTGTGGCGACCGGGTCATCACCGTGGAACAACCAATCATAAGTCTTAAAAGTAATCTCCAACGTATGATGGAGAGGATGATCTCTCACACGGGTGTGTAAGAAATTGATCCATTACGGCCAGTTTTGAAGGAATGTTATTCATGTTCTGGGTTCTCTTTTAGAAAGCGATTTTAGCGCTATGATCACATTAAGTGCATAACAAGACTACCTTATGCACTTACGGTGATCTTAGCGCTAAGATCGCTTCGTTAAACGGGGTCCACGAAGCAATCTTAGCACTAAGATGACCACAAGTGCATGACTACCTAATGCACTTAAGGTGATCTTAGCGCTAAGATCACTTTGTAAAACGGGGTCCACGAAGCAGTCTTAGCACTAAGATCACCCTAAGTGCGTGCATAACTACCTAATGTACTTAAGGTGATCTTAACGCTAAAATCGATTTGTGGCCATGAACAATAATGTACATCTATTTTATATATATTTTATTGTTGTGCTGTTATAACCTTCTTCATAAATCAGACTCAATGTTGTTTTCCATTTCTGCTTTCTTTCAGAATACATGAAGGATACCATTCCAACGAAAGACTTGTTTTATCACCCTGACAATGACGTATCCAAGATCAGGGCGCGAACTTGAAGACACGTTTGTTCAGTTGTTTGGTCAGCCAAACGAACAAGACCCAAGAGGATGCGAAAAAGAAAATAATTATGCAATAAGTCCGTTAAATTATATCCAGAAAGAAGATAATTATGCAACAAGTCCGCAAAATTATTGCCAAAGAGAAAATTCAGTTACGAATCGGCCAGATTCTCCTTCATTTTCAGTCAATTTAGATTCTTCCACACCAGAGCTGTGCCCCCAGCAGCAAATATGGGAACCCAGTTGCGTACTCGTTCAAACGAGCGTTCCGGGAGATCTTTTCGGCAGTCGCTTTCCCACACACGTCGCTTATCCCAGTATAAAGAACATTGCTAATCTAGTGAATGCGTGTGCTACAACGCCGCGTGAAGATTCTGCGATGTTCGGCTCCTATAATCTTGATTCACCGACACCTCCCCCAGAAGATCCGGGGACCAGACCCATTGCTGATCTAATATCGCCAAGTAGCAGGATGGGCATGCAACAGGCGTTTAGAAGAAACCTTGATTACTTTGCCGATCACGAAAAATCAGTTTCCAGAGGCAGTTCACGTGATACACAAGGCGACAACAGAAGTATATGTCATAGAAACAAGTCCAGTTCACATTCTGATTTAACTGATCACAGAGTCAGGTCCACTTCATGTGATGTTTTAACAGATTGTAAAAACCAGTCCAGCTCAGGAGAAGTTACTGATTATATAGACAAATTCAGTTCACGTGGAGTTGTAACTGATTATAGAAACACGCCCAGTTCAAGTGGAGTTGTAACTGAGTCTAGAAACACGTCCAGTCCACGTGGAGTTGTAACTGATTATAGAAACAAGCTCAGTCCACATGGAGTTGTAACTGAGTCTAGAAACACGCCCAGTCCACGTGAAGTTGTAACTGATTATAGAAACAAGCTCAGTCCACATGGAGTTGTAACTGAGTCTAGAAACAAGCTCAGTCCACATGGAGTTGTAACTGAGTCTAGAAACACGCCCAGTTCAAGTGGAGTTGTAGCTGATTATAGAAACACGCCCAGCTCAAATGGAGTTGTAACTAATTATAGAAACACGCCCAGTTCAAGTGGAGTTGTAACTGATTTTAGAAACACGTCCACTTTAGGTGGAGGTGTCACTGGTTATAGAAACAAGCTCAGTCCATGTGGAGTTGTAACTGATTATAGAAACACGCCCAGTTCAAGTGGAGTTGTAACTGATTATAGAAACACGCCCAGTTCAGGTGGAGTTGTAACTGATTATAGAAACACGCCCAGTTCAAGTGGAGTTGTAACTGATTATAGAAACATGTCCAGTTCAGGTGGAGTTGTAACTGATTATAAAGAAAGGCCAGTCTTGCGCGATGCACCTGATTATAGAAATACACCCAAATCAGGTGTTGTAATGGATCACAGAACCAAGTCCAGCCCATGTCATACTTTAACTGGTTGTAGAAAAAAATCTGCATCGCGTTCTGTTGGAACCAAGTGTAGAAACTCATCCATCTCAAGCGATGTAACTGAAAATACAAAGATGTCTACTTCACGTGATGTTGTCTCAGATTACAGAAATAAATGTAGTGCAGGTGATATTGTAACTGATCATAGAAACAAGTCCACTTCTAGTGATGTAACTGATTTTACAAATGCGCCAAGTTCACGTGGTGATGTTTCTGATTATAGAAACAAGTTCAGTTCAGGTGTTATTGTAACTGATGACAGAAACAAGTCCACTTCTAGTGATGTAACTGATTTTACAAATGCGCCAAGTTCACGCGGTGATGTTTCTGATTATAGAAACAAGTTCAGTTCAGGTGTTATTGTAACTGATCACAGAAACATGTCCACTTCACATGGTACAACTCGTCATAGATCAATATTCGGTTTACACGATGTAACTGATCATAGAAATAAGTCTACTTCACTTGATACAACTGATTGTAAAAACGTGTCCAGTTTACATGTTGTAATTGATCACAGAAAAAGGTCCACTTCACGTGATACAACTGATTGCAGATACATGTCCTGTCCACGTAATTTCACTGATTATAAAAAAAAAATCAATTCATATGATACATCTGTTTTCAAAGACATGTTGTCTGCTTCACACAATTTAACTGACCACAGAAGCAATTTCAGTTCAGGTGATGTGGTGACTGATCACAGCAACAAGTCCCCTTCCAGTTATACATCTGGTTGTAAAGACTACGTCGTGTCTGCTTCACGTCATTTTACTGATCATAGAAACAACTTCAATTCAGGTTATGTTGTAACTGATCATAAAAACAAGTCTACGTCGCATGATACAACTGATTGTAGAAATGTGTCTGGTTCGCGGAATGTAACTGATTATAGAAACAAATCCAGCCTGTGTGATGGTCTAAGTGGTTATGAAAAACAGTTCATATCAAGTGATGTTGTAACTGATTGCACATACCACGTGTCCAGTTTGGGTGATGCAACTGATTACAGAAACAAGTCCATATCCAGCAGTAACTTCAGTGAAAGAACTTTTGATGAAGAAATATTTTCAGATCTCAAATCTCCGAACAGATATGTGGAATGTCAAAGCATGTTCACCTCAAGTGATGTTGCAACTGATGGTAGATACAAATCCAGCTCAGGTGATGTAACTGATCGTAGAAGCAAGTCCATATCCAGCAATAATTTCAGTGAAAGAACGTTTGATGAAGAAACATATTTAAACCTTAAATCTCCTAACACATACTTGGACATTTGGGAAGGAAATTTGTTGCCTCTTAACACAAGTATTAATGCTAGTGAATATGACACGCCAACACAGGGAAGTAATAATGGGGGTACATTTTCTGAATGCAAAAAGATATTGTCTGACAAAACCGCTGACACCAATTTCACTGATTGCGAGACGCCATTGTTTAATAGCAGCAGCACAGAGACATTCATTGATTGTGCAACGTCATTCACTAATATCAACGCTGGTGGCAACGTCAGTGTTTGTAGAACCCCATCAAACAATAGTGATTTTATCGATTGTGAAACATCGGCATCTTGGTCCAACAATGTTCGTAAGTCCACTGCTCGTAGAACACCATCGTGCACTAGCACCGCTGGGGAACATTTCAGTGATGCTACATTTGTTGCCTGTAGAACTCCTTCATTTAACAGTCAAGTTGGGGAGAACTTCACAGACTGTGACACGTGGTCGTCATCGAGTGACACAAATGAAAGTATTGTTACATGCAAATTGTTGCAGTCACCGGGAGCAGTCAAAGCTGGTAACGGTTATAACATTTATAGAACGACTTCCTGTACTAACAACCTGGATGAAAGCTTCATCGATTGTGAATGCTTTTCACCTTTGGACAGCACTGTTGATGATTTTACTGTGAGTAGTCGATCACCTAGCAATAATGGAGATGACATTAGTGCTGACAGTAGAGTACACAGAAACACTGATAATAATGATATTGATTGCAACAGAACACCCACAAACATTGGTGATAACTTTATTACAGCTTTCTGTATTACACCTAGCAACACTGGTGATGAGTTCACTGTTTATGACGTAACAGCTGGCAACACTGGTGATGAGTTCACTGTTCATGACGTAACACCTAGCAACACTGATGGTGATTTGTCTATTCAAAGCATAACGCCCAGCAAAATTGGTGATACCTTTTCTGTTCATAGCATAACACCTAATAATTCTGGTGATGGATTTACAGGTCGTAGAAGAAAACCCAGCAACTCTGCTGGTAACTTCACACCACATAGTTACGACAATGATGATGTTTTTGGTAGCATAATGTCATCTTTGGATAGCAGTTATGGCAATGCTGGTATTTCTCCTGAAACCTTTGTATTCAGCTGTACAGAAAGTGTTTTGTCTTGTAACCTGTCACCATATGGCAGCGTGGATGTTGATCAGGCAAAGTCTCCAGTCACTAAAGAAAACAGCAATGTGTTCAAGCCTACTGTCCCAGTATCACCAGCATATGACTCTGGTCAAGTAAATGGTTTTGTAATGCCAATGTCTGATTGTTTTGAGAAGGATACCAGAGATGAAGGAGACGAAGGAGTTAAAGCAGCTGGAAGTAACAACAAGACTAGTGATAAAGCCATTGAATGTAAATCATTGCTACCAAGTCACCAGATCACAAACGTTAATATAGATGATATAACAGATGATACGACCAAGGACACATGTCTATTCACTGTCTCAACATCAAGTCCTGCTGGTTTAAGTGCTGTGACCTTGGCACACATGGCTGGTGATGTCAAAGATGTGGAATGTGAGTCACCAAAGTCAGTAAAAGTACAGAGGTCAGATACAAATGTCTTAGTCACTGCACAACATATACCAGATAAAACTATTTTAGTAACTGCACAAGATATGCCAGATAAAACTGTTTTAGTACCTGCACAAGATATGCCAGATAAAACAGAGTTCGACAACATACAAGATACATCAGATACAACTGTGTTAGTCACTGCACTAGATATATCAGATGCACCTATAGTGGTCACTGCACAAGATATATCAGATGAAACTGTGTTAGTTGATGAAAAAGACATATCAGATGAAACTGTGTTAGTCAATGCAGAAGAAATATCAGATGAAACTGTGTCATCCACTGCACAAGATACACAAGATAAAACTATGTTGATCAATGCACAGGATATACCAGATACAACTGTGTCAGTCAATGCTCAAAACATACCAGAATCCTCAGCACATGGACAATCAAAGAGAGATACAGAAGATGCATGTGAAACATCTGCAGACAGGCGACTGCCGCAGTCATCACACGATTCCACAGCTTGTGCTCACGTAGCAGCATGTAATATGGATAATATGTCACTGGAGATATGTTCGGCTGGAGACGACTATCCCAATCCAGAATATACAACAGTTTTGGAATCGCTGTGTAGTAGTAGTAGTAGTATTACCACGAAGGACCCTATTCAAGCTGTGTCAGCCAGTGATGTGTCTGATATTGTAATGCAAAAAGAAAGTAACATTTCGAATGACAATAGGCCAGTTCCCGATATGCAGAATCAAGCCACCAAATTGGTCAGCCTTGATTACGGAAGCGCACATTCCTTGATGCACAATGAACAGAAGGAAACACCAAGTGTGGAGATGTCAGCATCAGAAGAATTAACCAGCCCAAATACTTCTGATACATCAAAGTGTGATTTAGGAGATTTCACAGGAGGTGATGTTACATTGATAAAAGAACTTACTATAAATGATTCACTTGTTGATGGTTCACAGAGCAAACAAGATGAACTATCGAACCAAATAGTTCAACAAAACGAATGTGGGGATGGTGACCAAACAGTGCTTGGTTATAAACATGAAGATACGGGTGCTGATTCATGCCCTGGTGTTGATGAAAACCCTCTTTGTTTGATACAAAAGATAAATAAAAGCAATGCTGGTGGTAAACAAGATGCCTTAGAGTTCATAACATCACCTGGAAAAGACTCTTCTCCCAAATGCCAGTTGGAACATGTAGGAAATAAGAATTCATTAACAGATATAGGATCACCCAAAACGTCAAGAAACCAGCTGGTACTGAACCGTTCATCCACAAGGATGCATTCTCCAAGAATGTCCAGGACCCGGCTACTAAATAGGAATTCATCAGCTTGGATCTACTCGCCCAAGATATCCAGGACCCAGCTAGCAAAGAAAAATTCATCAACTGGGTTATGCTCTCCCAAACTGTCCAGGACCCGGCTCCTGAATAGAAATTCATCAGCTGGAATAAACTCTCCAAGAATGTCCAGAACCCAGCTAACAAATACAAATTCATCAGCTGGCACACGCTCTCCCAAGATCTTAAGAATCAATTTAGGAAATAAGAATTCATCATCTGGGCTCTGCTCTTCTAGGATGTCTAGAACCCAGCTTTCTCCCAAAATGTGTAGAAGACGAGTAGGAAATAGAAACGCAAATGGCATAACATTTGGTGTCATGCCAGCAGAGTACAGCACCTCATCACTTGATCCTACTGACAGTGCACACTCTTCGTTTTTGTCCTGTGCATCGTTTCACACATTTAGCAACCCATTACCAGAATGTAATAGCTTCACGGAAATGCCACTGTGCAGTGAACTAGGACCAAAGATTACAAACATCAATACGAAATCAGACTCTGTAAGAATTGCTATTCCCAATACATCAATGGTGCTTGATATTAAAGTACAAAAAAGTGATTCAGTTTCAATGGGGTCCGGATGTTGTAGTCGCAGTGCCTCAAAGGTAATAATCGAGGTTTTTGGAGCTAACATGACTGTCGGTAAAAGCAGAAGTAGAAATGAAATAATTTGTTCACCTTGCCCAGTGGATGATGGGGTCGTGGATCAGGTTCTTGTTGAGTGTATTTCAAATGCTGTAGACATCTGTTCAGCCAGAAAGGACAGAGCATGTCAAGCTAATTGGATAACACCTGAAACGGTCAGCAACATAGTTTGTGATGACTTAAACAATGTCGTCCAGTCGTGGGTAGTCACAACAAGTGATGGAAACCAATTTCAAACTGATACCATAGAAATCAGTCCTGGACCCTCAGCCGTGATCTGCATGGACACTGCCCAGCCAAGTGAGTTCACGCTACAGAGTGGACAAGAGATGTATAGATCATCTGTGGAAAGCAACCAGCTACAGTTTGGTGGTCTGAAAAACAAAGGGTGGCAGAGTGAGGAATCTGTGATTGTTGAGCAACCAAAGGGACCCGGCTTATCTCGATATACTTACAAAAGTGTGGAGGAAAGGTCTCAAGATTCAAGCTGTGGGTCAAGGTCACCGAAACCAGGTTGCTTCAGGATATGTTTCAAAAAGCGCGCAAAGTCGCCAGGTAGACAAGAGCTCGTTCTACAGACTGTGTCACGGGGATCACAGAAAAGTGAATATGAGTACCAGTGGACAGCCATGGACGATAACCAGGATGAATGTGGAACATTGAGATCCCCCAATGATTCTGTTCACGAAAGAAGAAGTTTATTCTCAAGGTCGAGTAGTGGTAAGTCTCCAGAGTGTGTGGAATCCGTGACGAAAGTTCGTGAAATAAGCGTGCATTCGTCATCACCTGGAAGTCGTTGCAGATCACCTCACCGCACTGAGTCAGTAACTAAAATTCATGAAGTGTCTGTTCATTCATCACCAAGATGCAGCAGAAAATGCTCACCGAGTGTTGAGTCTATCACGAAGGTCAGTGTGCATTCATCGCCTGGAGTTAGCAAAAGGTCCTCTTCTAGAAGTGTAAGCATATCCCCTCAACGGGTTGAGTCAGTCACAAAGATTAAGGAAGTCACTGTTGTTTCGTCGCCTCGAAGTAGTAGAAGATCCTCACTTGAAGGTAGTAGAAAATGCTCACCTAGAATTAGTAGAAGATGTTCACCTGAAGTTAGTAGAAGATCCCAGTCGGTCACAGAAATTAATGAAGTGTGTGTGCACGAATCATCACCTAAATCTATTATCAATAATGACACATGCACAAAGGTTTACATCGCGAGGGAGTGTTCAGAATCATCTGAAGACTACTGTGATGATGAAGATGACTCCTTCGGCAATGCTCGTGGAGTACTTATACATTCGAAATCACCTGGCTTTGGATGTCCAGAAGAATGTGAATCTTATACAAAGATCACTAAAATAAATGTATGTTCAACCGACAGCTCATTGTCCCTTGACGAATGTGATTCTCTGACAAACGTTCACTCAATAAGAGTTCATTCTCGAAGTCCTAGAAATAGATGTCGAGATGAGGGTGAGAATGTTAGACAACTCTTTCGTCAGATGTCTGCAGTGAACTTAAAAGATGTTGAGGATGATATATTGGACATGCCGTGTCCTAGGCGTAGAGCAAAAAGTACCTCTTCTGTGAGGAGAAGTATCAACAAATTCTTCTCCCACACATCCACCATCTCACTATGCGAATACAGAAGCGTGGAAGAAGAAATATATCCAAAAGAAGTACTAAAAAAACTAAAACACCTGGAGTATGCGATATATATGATTCGCGTGCCTGTACAACCAACAGTGAAAATTTACAAAGCTCATATGCTCAGCGATTCATTTTGTGACAAAGCGGAAAGAGGTTCCATCAGGTTTAGATCATCTTCAACAACGCAGTGCTCAGAATTGAATACTTCATTCGATACAAACACTCAGGTTTTTTCACAAGGCAGTGATCATGGAAAGAATGTAACAGTCAGTAAGACACACATACTGCATACTATTGAATCAAGAATTAAAGGCACTGTATCTCACCTGGAGTCTTTTGTCAACGAAAATGTGCACCCAATCATCGCACATTCCTTGAATGCTGCTATCTTAGATATAAGACGACAAATAAATGCATTGCCAGACAACGTCTGCTGCCGTGTCCAAGCCATATGCGCCCCAATTGCCTGTCAAAGTGTGTGTCGTAGTGTTTGTGGACAGCCTGTCAGCGAAACTGTGTGCCAAACTGTGTGTCAGCCAGTTGTATGCCAAACTGTGTGTCCGCCAGTTGTATGCCAAACTGTGTGTCCGCCAGCTCTGAGTCACAGTGTTGATAGGGTAACGAAAACCAAATTCATTGACGATGGGAAAGCTTCAATGTATCAGCGGATTTCTAGAAATACAGACGTCTGTAAACCCTCATCTTCGGCTGGTTCCACGATAATTATTCCCCAGCACACTTCAATATCAAATCCAAACACTTCAACAGTAATCATTCCCCAGCGTACCTCAGGGTCCCATACACGACAGGTTCACATTGAAGTTGCTGGTGCACCATGCCGTTCGAGGTGGAAACAGTGTAATAGCCTCTCACAGACAGCAGGTTGTGTAGCTAAATGGGCTATAGAATCGTCCCAAAAGGAACTGCACTTCATACTGGAGAGAGAACAAGGGGACTCTGGTTTACAGGATATTACAGTAATAACGAAAGAGAGGCTTGCAAACGAAGTCGTCCTATCTGGAAGCATGGAAGATCAGTCCAAGAGTCTGTGCGGGGATGCATACAGACAACGTTGTGAGGGCGAAAGGCAATGTGCAGGAGAAACGCATGAAACAGAAGCACAAAAACTTACATCTCTATTCCTGGATGCAGTGGTTTGCGAAATTAAAGCGAGGCTTGACCAAAAGGAATGTAACTCTGCTATGAACAAAGGAAGCAGCATGGACAGTGTTATTGCTGCACATGCTATTTGGTTGGTCGAGGAGGTAATGGACAAAGTAGTGTGCGATGTGCAGAACCAGTTAATCACCTCACAGCAAGATCCACGGACACCTCGTTGTTTGGTCGATGTTTTTGGCTGTTTGTTTGGTATTGAAGTCATCGATACCCTTAAAGAAGCAGTGTATAATGCTATGTACGAAACTGAGCTTGACAATCCTAATAGCTGTCACAATGTACGGTGGCCAGGGGATTCAAGATCGAACACCTCCTGTAAAGTAATTTATGGACCCGATGGTTCACCACACTCCATTCGCAGATCCGTCAATGATTTTACTATTTCCATAACGAAAGGTTTAAGTGAAGAAGCTAGGAGAGCAGAAGAACTGCGGAGAGCAGAAGATGCGAGAAGACTTGAAGAGGCTCTACTAGCTGAAGAACTTAGAAGAGCCGAGGATGATAGACGAGCAGAAGAATTTGCCTTGCAGACGGCAAGGCTCGAAGAACTGGAGAGGCAAGCAGCTGAAGACATGGAAAGGGCAAAGCTTACAGCTCTTGAAAAAGAGAGGCTTGGTGTACTTAACGCAGAGGAAAGGTCAAGGTTTGAAGATGCTGAACGGGCAAGGCTTGAAGCTCTTGACAGATCCAAACGTGATGCGATTGATAGGGCGCGGCTCGAGAAAGAGCTTGCAAGGTTAAAAGCTCAGTTAGAAGACGATAAGGATGAGCTGTTGAAACAACGTTTTTCGAAAGAAGAAAAGTTCATGAGGAAAACGTTAGCTCATACAAAAACAGGTGATTCAGAGGCAGAGAGAATATTTGAGAAACATTTGAACATGGCATTAAGTCGTCAAGCATCTATGGTAGCGAAGAAGGCTTTGGTTTCTGCTTTGTTGGTGGCAAATCTAGAGAAGAAAATACATTATGGTCTTTTGGTACTTAACATTGAATATGCACTGAATGTGAAGATGACGTCTAAAAAACTAGACTCAAAGAAGATGTCCAAAGACACCAAAAAGTTGATCAAAGACTTTGTGCATGATAAGGATGACAATGAGGTCCGACTGCTTAGTGTAAAAGGACAAAGGATCAGGGGATATGACGTGAAGCTTAATCTGGAAAACCGAGATTTAAGTGTATACTCGCGTCCGTCCCAAGGCTCCATTCCATCTTACGTCAGCTCCGATATACGCATGAGTAAAAAATGAGTACATTAACGACTCAGAAGGATAGTAGTTACCTCCTTAGTGAAAAAGATAACTGGCATTTTCCTTTTAAATAGGATAGTGGTTATCTCCCTTACAATACTTACACTATATTGAACCGTGTTTGAAGAGACACTTATATGACAGTCACTTGTACTTAGAGTATGATTCTCAAATAAGCTGGCACTGTGCTAATGTTTTGGGTTCTTTTCTTTATTATATACAGTCGAACCTGTCCATAACGAACATTATAGTTCCTGAGTACAATAAATAAGCTGTTATTTGCTCTTTATTGTACAGTGATATATGGTATAAGATACGTTATGATACATCTGTTCATAGAGGGTAGATGGTATTCTGTTTCCCCAAAATAAGTCGATTATGATATCTTTCATATATTGCAAAGTGTACTTGGTTTAAAGAAAATCATGTGAACAAGCACCTGTTTAAAGGACAGTTCAGTCTAAACGTAGGATAAATGAGTTAGCTAATGATTCGTTATCACTATAACAATAGTCGAACGTAGTATTCGACACACCTGTGTTTAAAAATATAAAAGGCATGTAGAAACCAGGGTGGGTAAAAACCGGGGTGGGGTGGGGTGTGAGTGGTGGAGCAAGACCACAATCTACATTGGAGGTCCATAATTTTCTTTTTGTCTTCTTATACACATATAGTAGAAATAAACTATTTCTCCAAATGCTAGAAAACCACATTTTAGTCGGGGAGAGGGTAGTTGACAAAACGGGGGCATACCTAATCATATATATATATATATATATATATATATATATATATATATATATATATATATATATATATGGTTTGTCCAGCTAAACTGACATGGTAATTATAAACTAAAAGGGAATTTTATGAAGAATTTTGGAAATAACCGCTAGGAATAAAATGCAATGTCGTGACCATTATGACAGATGTTTTTACAATCGTGGTAGTGCTACAGACTCTCTTCATAGCCTATAACAACAGCCACGTGTGCAGGAATTTTATCAGGGCCGAGTAATGCTCCTCCAGAAAATAATATGTTAAGAAGAAATAAAATTTGCATGAACAGTGAGAGGTTTCGACCCCCGAAATCCTCCCCCTAAAACACGCCTGACTAATGGGTGGGGAAAATAAGGAATCGTGGGTCTGGGTGTGGGGAGATGAGTCACTAAAAGAAAATATTCTCATTGAAATATTCTGTAATGTATTCATTTAGTGCAATTTTGTTCATTTGTTATTCAACGATGTGGTGGGGAATTTCCGCCCCGAAATTTGTTTAGTTTAAAACGTTCTGTTTGGCTGGATATCATCATAGATTACTGTGTCCCTGTTTTAAAATTTAATTTTATTCATTTATTTTTTATTAAAAACCCCAATTTACCTGAAAATAAGTTTTCATTTAAAAATGAAAATACAATATAGAAATATCTTTACAAATTGTTCATTAAAAAGTGCAAGTACATTGGCCCTTATAGTGTTTACATTATAACCCAGTGTTTTCAAAATATGTTACCCATTGTTCGTTCCATCCAGTGCACTATGACTGGTATATCAACCGTGGCGTGTGCTATCTGTGGGATGGTGCATATAAAAGGTCCTTTGCAACTAATGGAAAAATGTATATTGAGTTCCCCCTCTAAGACAAAATGTGAACATTGCTAAATGTTTGACACCCAATAGCCGATGATTAATACATCAAGGTATTCTAGTAGTGTCGTTAAACAAAACTCCCCACCTATTTGAAGATATTTGTTATTTGTATTAACAAATAACAATGGTGCATATGGTATGCGTTAAGTTAGCAAAATGAGTAGGTGCTGACATTGTTATTATTTCGTGTGTTTTTCTGTTATTTTAATGTGTTTTATTGTTGTGTTTGGGTCATTTTAATAAGTGTTGTTATTACTCATTTTGGAATGCGTGTTATTGTATTTAGGTCATTCCAATGCGTGTTATTGAATTTAGGTCATTCCAATGCGTGTTATTGAATTTAGGTCATTCCAATGCGTGTTATTGAATTTAGGTCATTCCAATGCGTGTTATTGTATTTAGGTCATTTTAAGACATACGTTATGATACGTGTTAGTCGTTTATGTAATATGAAATGTATGTTATTGTCTGTATGTCTTTTTATTATGTATTTGTCGTTTGTATGTGTGTACTGTTGCATCTTTTTTAACATAAAGAAAATAGTTATGTTCTAGTTGTATAAAGACTTGGTGAAATAAAATATATGTATGACTAATGATAAAGTTGATTTTTATGTCATATATTATTTCTAGTTACAGTAATTAGTCAGTGATGTATACATAGCCATAATAGCCATAACGCTAATTAAATTTTGCGGCGTGTGTGTGTGAGAGAGAGAGAGAGAGAGAGAGAGAGAGAGAGAGAGAGAGAGAGAGAGAGAGAGAGAGAGAGAGAGAGAGGAGTGGGAGAGAGGGTGGGGGGGGGAGAGAGGGGGGTGGGGGAGTGGGACAGAGAGAGAGGTGATGGCAGCGGGGGTTAGCGTTCAGAATATTTATGGTAATAGTAGTAAGTGTTGAGACAAAAACAATGATGTGACACATTGTCATTAAATGTTTATGCGCGGATAGAGACTGCCCCAGATACGAGTCATATCATGTGTTGTATATATTTTTATTACCCCAGCTGTCACTCATAACAGGGAAAATATTTTCCATATTTTCTCAGTGAGAAATATTCTGCATTGGTCTAACGAACAATACTATTGGACAATTTGACGCTTACAAACCCATAACCTTGTCGGTACTAAATATGACGTCATCACGATTTGACAAACACACAAAATGACGTCATGTAGGTTAAAGAGTTTGCGTTTACGGCTGTCTGTTTTTGGTGTTAAATTTATAACAAAATGTCATTTTAATGCAATTCATTATAGATTTTGTAGCAGAATAAAGAGAACTTTGTTTTTGAAAATTATCTATGAAAGTGATTAAATTACAAAGCTATAGTAATTCTCAGAACAGTGCGTAAAGTGGTTTACATCGTTTCTATACAGGTTGGCCTTCGTGCATGTGCTAAAGCTCGTGACAACTGAACATTATTTCACTCGGGACATAAATTTGATAATAACTGGTAACTCGTTTATTATCCTCGATATACAATTATTATATATCTATACGACAACACTAGGTGTGACTCCTTCAGTCGAGTGGTACTAATTAAACACCCAGGGCTGGGCTTCTAGACTCTTTTTTTTTAATGTATATATAAAATCCACCAGCCATGGGATCAGTGATTTTGAATACGTATTTACTAGCCACGATTAAAAATTCACTAGCCCTACTTTACTTTAAGTTAATACAATTTTACTAATAGTAATAATGTCGCCTAAAGAGGGAAAAGGAGCTTAAAAACACTAAGGATGGGGGATGGGGGTGGGGACAGGATATCCATATTTACAAAATATACTTAAATGCAGCATTTGACAACTTTTTTTTTTCACTAGCCGACGGGCATGGCAATGGTAGTTATTTACCAGCCCATCATTGAATATCACTAGCCATGGTAGTGGGGCTACCATAATCTAGACGTCCTGCACACGTAAGCTCCAACAAGGATCCGAACGCCCGATGTCCCAGGTAGCCAACAGCGGTAGAACTCATAACATTCAACTTAATGCTTTTAAAGGAACTGTCTTTAGTTTGCAGCCATTGTAATATATAAGTTTTTCCAAATAATAAATCATTTTTAACAAGTAAAAGTTACATTTTAATACAGCTTATTGCTCATAATATCAGTTTCTGTGTATCGAATGTCGTCCTAATGTTTCTAGTAGCTCAAATTTAATTTTATTTCTTAACATAATAAAAAAAAATTGAAATTATTTGTAGGTAAAATACGGTTTGGGCTATTATAAACATTAGAATAACAAGAAGCATATTATATATACAGATGTTGATATTTTATTTAAGGAAATGTATTTAATACATGTGTATGTTGTTTTAATTGTTAAAAATGCTATGTGTTAAAGGGACATTCCTGAGTTTGCTGCAATTTTTAAGATGTTATCGACTAACAGAAACTTTTTATTGAAATATATTTTTCTGCATAAAATATTAGTGGCTTTATATTAAACGTGTTTCTGGTCGTTGTAATATTTATACTAGGTTAAATTTCATTTTATTTCCTAAAATAATGTTTTTTCGTTCGTACAAAATTATTTGAAGACAAAATCCAGTTTGGGCTTCTTACAAATATTTAGACGACCAGAAACACATTGAATATATAGACACTGATATTCAAAACAAGAAAATAGATTTAATATGTAAGTTTAATCGTAGAGATATTTTATTAGTCGGAAACTCAGGAATGTCCCTTTAACTGAAAACACGTTTCAATGACAGCTAACTCAGAGTAACCTCTTTAAAGGTACATTCTCACTCAAAGTTGCAAGTATCACATTTCGCTATTTGTACATGTATATTTTATAGTAACTACAAATTAACTGACAGAACAGAACAGATCTTTATTTCGCTCAAGGCCACCATCCGGTAGCATCAGAGGAGTCACTATATACATATAACAAAAACAAAATATACCGACCGCTTTCGGCGGACCGTTCAAAATTGCGCCTAATTTCTTTCATACAAACTGCGCACCCTTTCCATTTGGCTTTAATCCTACGGGACATTCCAAATTCCATAACACCCATAACCCACCCTCCGCTTGTTACTGACCCCGGTCGGGCTGCCGGTGCAGGCGGTCGCCCTCTCCACCCCACCCCCTGTCCTGGGCAGAAGAGCCAGCCGAGGCCGGCACCTGTATCCAAGACAGGCGTGCGCTACAACAGCTTGTTCTGAAGGTGCACGTTAAACACTGACCTGACCTGACCTGACCTGCCTCGGTGGTGTCATGGTTAAGTCATCGGACATAAGGCTGGTAGATACAGGGTTCGCAGCCTGGTACCGGCTCCCACCCAGAGCGAGTTCTTAAGAGCTCAGTGGGTAGGTGTAAGGCCACTACACCCTCTTCTCCCTCACTAACCACTAACCAACTAACAACTAATCCACTGCCCTGAACAGACAGCCCAGATAGCTGAGGTGTGTGCCCAGGACAGCGTGCTTGAACCTTAATTGGATATAAGTACGAAAATAAGTTGAAATAAAATGAAATTAGTAAATTAGTAAATTAAACATGGATGTAATTCAGTGAGTAACGGCTCATGTAGACTGGATGCGGCGAGAGAGAGAGAGAGAGAGAGAGAGAGAGAGAGAGAGAGAGAGAGAGAGAGAGAGAGAGAGAGAGAGAGAGAGCATGGGGTTTGCTTCCTTCTGACAGGGTACTCCTTTCAAACAATTCCTAAAATGATTTGGCTACAAGTGGAAAGTTAACAAAAATATGTCATATTGTCTGCTTGATTCCATTGTGATATTCTCGAATTAAGTGTCACAATAATGCACCTTTAATGTCCGAGTCTTAATTTTCTTTTCAGAGCTGCACAAGATCTTCCACGTGGAACCTCTGTACCAGATCTTCTAATTTAAATCACTCTGCACGCTGGAGACACGATTAACAGCAACAGACAGACGCAACACATGGGCTACAGAGAACCTCTCGTCTTCAGATGCTCCTAAACGATGCCTCACAGGACTGGCTGTTCTGTATACACACGCAAGAAAAAACGTAGATTTCAGAACATCCTCAAGCACACTGCTAAGAGCATCGTAGCCTACGCCTTTGATTCTGCAATCATGCAGGCGGAGGATGAAGACGGGCAGAGTTCATACGTGAACGCAGACGAATACATGTACATATCTCCACACGCTTACATCATACGGAAGCCAGCTGCAGCTCGCAGGAGTGGGAAGAAAAAAACATCCAGAGCCACTCGTAATATTGACGTTCGTCACGAACGTGCCACGGGAGACGGGAAATCATGTGTAGACGAAGAAGAAAAGCATCTTGAATCGATTTATTACGATGCGTCGAATCAGGACAATACGTCCGAGATTATCGACGCTGCAAATATGCTTTCTAAATGGGCTATTGAAACATCACAGGAAGAGTTGCGAATCGTTCTAGAAATGGAATGCAAAGAAAAGCATATGGAGGAGATATCCAGAGGAACAAAGAAAAGACTGAAACAGGAGGTCGTCAAAAGCGAGAACCGAGCTAAGAGAAGGACGAGACGGGACAGAGACAAGGATAGCTATGAGAGACGGTGTGAGGATTCTAACCCGTATGAAGCGGAGTCTCAAAGACTGGTACAGATCGTTACTGACACTGTTCTAACCGATATGGAATCCGAATTCAGGAAGAAGGAACTGGATGATCTTGAGAGAAGCATCAAAGGTTACGAGAGTGTTGTGGCTGCAAAGGCTCTATGGCTGGCAGAGGAAGTGATGGGTACGGCCGTCTCTGAAATACAGAAAGAGCTGGCTTGCCTGCAGGACAAGATAAGCAGATGTCAACGAATATGCGCAGTAGACGAAGCAATGTTGTCCGGAGTGATTGGAGACATCGTTAACAGGACCATCACAAATGCTATGCAAGATATAGAGAGTAAAAAACTTAATTTAGAATTTACAGAATTAGGAGGGGAATCGCGAACAATCCCTACAGAAGTCTACGAGACTGCTGTAGATTTAGCCAAACGAGCCATTTGTGACTCAGTTGAAGATATTGCTGAAGCAGTTAGAAAATCCTCACTGCAAGACACACACGAAAAATCCAGTAACTATAAATACACTTCTGAAATAAAACACGATGGCGAGAAGACAGTAGTATCCAAGCTTGATGTCAGGCCAAATGTAAATGTTAAACACATAGACACAAGAATTACAGTTCCCGTGAAACGAACAAAATCTGTTTCTGGTGGAACAAAACCAATGTATTCTTCAACAAAATATGTACCAATCAGCAAGTATGAAGAGCCAATACAAGAAACAGAACCAACATCACCTGTACGTGACAGAGTGATATCAAGAAAATATATAACACTGACAGGCAACCATGGAAGAACCTTCTCAAAGGAATATCCTCCTGTAAATAGACCTTCAGAAAGTCTTGATACAATTACTTCTGCAGACGAATCACAGGAAGCTTTGACCGAAGAAACTTTGACACCACCTCCCTTTGAAAGAGACACGAGTATAATATCTAGAAGACAGGACTCGCTCTCAGACTCTCGTAATAGAATGCTGAATGAATACAGACGTGTAAGTAGGCCTGCAGAAGGTAGTCACACAGCCAGCCATTTTCGAGGATCAGAAGAAGCAGTCAGACATCTTGGAGACTCTGAAGAAGAAGCGGTCAGCCATGTAGGAGACTCGGAAGAGGAAGAGACTACCCATGGTGACAGATCACAATATGAAGTCAGTCAAATTGGGGACTCAAAAGAAATCATTCCAATGCATTCTAATCTAACAGGCAAGACGATGTCATTTAAGCAACACATTACGTTGAAACGTGATCACAAAAGAATTACAAAACAGTACATACCTGAGTGTATGCCTTTTGATGATGATGACACAGGCGAATACACTGAGGAGGAAGAAATAGAGGAGTCAGTGCCTTGCCCCTCACTTGGGGACAGAAATATAATATCAAGAAGAGATATTACATTGACAAACGATCACAGAAGATGTGCGAAAGGGCCTGTAAGCAGTCGAGTTAGACAGTTTGAAGGATCACGGGTAATAGGTTCAACAGCTTCCTCTCCAGGAAACAGGAGTATGAGGTCTACACAAGACAGTACATTTGATGATACTTGTGAAGGAATTATTCATTCCTCAAGCAATTTTTGTAAAAATATTTGCCGTTTTGAAGAATCTCAAAGGCCTAAACGCAGACCTGTTGGTGAAGGAATTCGCCATTTTGAAGAATCACAAAGGTCAAAAATCAGCCCTGAATCAGTCCGCCGTTTTGAAGGATCACAACGAACGGTGTCATACTCTCCGATTATCATAACAAAACCACAAGATAGTCGTGGCACACTGGCAACAGATCAGCGATATGCAATAGGGTATGAAGATAGTTTTGAAACACTCTGTCCTGTTGATGAAAACATTCGCAGTTTTGAAGGATCACAACGAGCAGTGTCTTACTCTCCAAGTATCATAGCAAGATCACAAGATAGTCGTGGTACACTGGCAACAGATCAGCGATATGCAATGGGGTATGATGATAGTATTCAAACACTCTATCCTGTTGATGAAAACATTCGCAGTTTTGAGGACTCTCAAAGACCAAAACTCAGCCCTGAATCAATCCGCCGTTTTGAAGGATCACAACGAACGGTGTCTTACTCTCCAAGCATCATAACAAGACCACAAGAAACAGAATCAAGACTTTCTTCACCTCAAAGAGACACAAGTATAATATCGAGAAAAAATATTACGCGATCTGTAAGTGGGCATGAAGGAAGTTTTGAAACACTCTACCCTGTTGGTGAAAATGTTCGTCATTTTGAAGACTTGCAAAGGCCAAAACGCAGACCTGTTGGTGAAGGAATTCGCCAGTTTGAAGACTCTCAAAGGCAAAAAATCAGTCCTGAATCAATTATCCATTTTGAAGGAACGCCAAGGTCAAGTGCGTCCTCTGCAAGAGGAGGGAGTGTGATATCTCGTACAAATACTGCAGTAAGAGCACCCTCAAATGGCTTTGATGAAAGCATCCGCCGTTTTGAAGGATCAAATCGATCGACAGCAAGATCTCTCTCTCCAAGTATTAAAACAAAATCACAAAATAGTCGTGGCACACTGGCAACAAATCAAAGACATGCAAGAGAGCACGAAGAAATTATTGAAACACTCTACCCTGTTAGTGAAAACATAGTTCGTTTTGAAGACTCGACAATGCCAAAACGCAGACCTGTTGGTGAAGGAATTCGCCAGTTTGAAGACTCTCAAAGGCCAAAAATCAGCCCTGAATCAATTATTCATTTTGAAGGAACGCCAAGGTCAAGGGCGTCCTCTGCAAGAGGAGGGAGTGTGATATCTCGTACAGATACTGCAGTAAGAGCACCCTCTGGTAGCTTTGGTGAAAACATCAGCCGTTTTGAAGGTTCACAACGATCGACGTCAAGATCTCTTTCTCCAAGTATTAAAATAAGATCACAAGGTAGTCGTGGTACACTAGTAACAAATCAGCGATATGAAGATAATACTGAAACAATCCGTCCTGTTGATGAAAACATTCGCCGTTTTGAAGGAGCTCAAAGGTCCATGACGTCCTCGGCTGGAGACAGGAGTATAATATCTAAAATAGATACTACATTAAGAGAATCGCCGGCTGAAGGGAGTGTGCAAGACGAAAGATTAGCTGAAGGTTCTGTGTTGGGAAGCCATCTCGCAGAATCCATCCAGGAGATGGACTATCCGTCAGATGATATTCGTAGCCACATCGACACCATTATTGAAGAAACAACGACTGATGATGAGTGTGAAAGTGTTGCACATACGCATGGTATCAGTTTATCTCAGAGAGACACAACTTCTGAAGGCAGAAGCACTATTGACAAGGACTACAGAT
>NC_054699.1:10031428-10159135 GCF_016097555.1 Gigantopelta aegis
CTGTCTGTGTGATGGTGCATATAAAAGATCCCTTGCTGCTAATCGAAAAGAGTAGCCCATGAAGTGGCGACAGCGGGTTTCCTCTCTCAATATCTGTATGGTCCTTAACCACAGACATGTCTGACGCCATATAAATAAAATGTGTTGAGTGCGTCGTTAAATAAAACATTTCCTTCCTTCCTCAGTGGTATAGCGCTCGCCCAGATACGGGTCGTAGTATTGATCGCCCTCTGGGGGTGGGGGAGCGGGTTGCCGTCCCAACCAGTGTCTTATGACTGGTGCACCAAATGTCATGGTATGTACTGCCCTGCCCCTTGTTTTATGTAGCGGCTATGGGTTTCCTCTCATTGTCTCCTGACAAAATATCAATCATTTAATAGACACCAAATAACCTGTAGTATAAATTTTAATGAGGTCTAGTTTAAAAATATACAACCTTTCCTTTCGTTTAATGGTGGTTAGTGGTCAAGTTTTTTAACGTGCACTTTCGGAGCAATCTGTGGCGGATCCAGAAAATCCATTTAGGGGTGGGGGCAATGACATGAGGCGAAATGCCAAGGGAATTTTGGGGGTGTCTAGGAGGTGGATCTTAAAACAAAAAATGATAATTAACATATAACAAAATTATAATTGTCGCAAAATTTAGGGGGCGGGCCCCTGCCCCCACCCCACCCCTAGATCCGTCTCTGGTTGTAGCACACGCCTGTCTTGAACGCAGGTTCTGACCACTGTCAGATCGTTTATCAAACATTCCTTTCCTTTTCGGCCAGGAGGTGCTCTGTCAACAGATGGAAATTACGCAACGACAACATCACGTGTTGAGAGCCCAGCAACGCGATAACGGTTAATGCAGTAATGGCTCCGAGCGTTGGGTATTGGGGTCGCCCAACGTCAACTTTAGACTGGTGTGAAGAAAACTACGTAGTTTCTTATTATATCGCCGAGTTTTGTAAGTTATTATTTCAACTACAGGGTACGAGTAAGAAGATTTCAGTTGGTGCAAATGCCGACGATATGATTCCGACGAGTTAATTCAAGTTTCGTTTTGCTAGCCGTATACTATATATAGACGCGTTCCCGGAAGGACTTTCCTTTGGCACTGTCACTAACCCTAACCCTAACCCTAACTATTAATGATAAGTATTAAAATGTTATAATGTTCTTTATACATGACAGTGCCAAAGGAAAGTCCTACCGCCCCCCCTCCCCCACCCCTCCCATTCCTTTCATTCCTCCCATTCCTTTAATTCCTTTCATTTCTTTGGAATCTGGCACTAAGCCAGTTCAGGGCAAGCATAACAGACAGGACTTTCTTTTGGCACTGCCACTCAAATTTAATGCAATATGGTTAGGACCACAAATATTTATGTTTAACCTATCAAAAATGATGAGGTCAAATGTGTCTCCTTGTCAGGTGGATATCATGTTGTCCTTAGAAGCTAAGGTTACATAACTCTGTTGAGGACATTTACAGAAAACGTGTAAATAGTACAAAATCTAGACCTAAACTATTCAGATCCACATATTCATACAGATTTTGTTTATTCCATTAAAATATTTTTTGAACATGCAAATGACACACTAGATGGGATTGTTAGGTTCGAATCCAGACAGATAGATTGAAGTGTGATTGAAAATAAAAACATTACTACAGATGTCATGACAATGCCAAAGGAAAGTCCTTCAGCCTAATAGCTGGATGGATGTCAGCCAGTGGCATAGTGTGGGTTGCCAATGCCTGGGGCAAGGCAGGTATTGTGCTCCCTAACCAGTGGACCATTAGCACTCTACGAGTCCGTTCCACCAGTCCAGAATTTTGCACCCGGGGCAACTGCCCCAGTGGCCCCACCCACGCTACGCCACTGATGTCGGCTACCTTAGCCCTCTGCATTGTGACCAAATTGGTCGTATATGTGACAATTCTTTTCATTTGGTGACTAAAACATTTCATATTATCTGTATAAAAAATACAAGTAGGCGCCATCTGGCTTCTACATGGAAAAGTTAACATAGAGGCCTGTACCTTCACCTCAGACCCAGGAGGTGCAATCTCTAGTGGATGGGGCCCGAAACTGCCTGATTTGTTATAACTTATCAGGGCTATCACTGGGTGAACACAAAAGTTTCGCCAAATTGTCTATTAAACTTCAAAAATAGCAGAAAACTAGTTATTTTCAAGTAAAATGTAAATTATTTCACCAGTCTAAAATAAAATAGGCCAATTGCTTTATAAATTCATAACTGGCGAATTTGGCGACTGCCAGAGCTAGCCCTGCTTATATAGGGCAAAAACAAAACATGCCGGGTATAGCTCAGTGATGGTGTGCTCACCTGAGGTGTGACGGGTTACAGGATCAGTCGCCTTCAGTGGACTCTAGTGGTGGGGGAGGGGGGTCCCGGCCCATCTACAATGTTTGAGAAAGTCACTAGCCCTGACGAGGATCGATCCCAGACCGACCACACATCGAGCGAACACTTTACCACTGGGCTCCATCCTGCCCCTTGGCTTAGATGAGGACAAAACACACTGTGATGTTTCCACTATGCAAGAGGGCAGTCATTAACCCAGTTGGGTCCTGTGCCTTAGATATCGTTAATTCATACTTGATTATTTGAATTTTAGTTTTATTTTGCTTTAATCAGCTGTTTAAATGCATGTATATTTAAGTTACATTGCATACACCAACAAAATGCGCTCTCACATAAGGAAGGCTGGTTGAACAAGTTTAATGCGACGTCCTACAATTTTTTTGACACAAGCAAAATCAAGGTACACGCAGGGTACCAGTTCAATGATCTAAGACATAACAGGTCAGGCATTATCAAATTGGAATTGCATTTTGGTTGGTGGTAATTGGAAATATTAATTGTACAGATAGCATTACATGTATTTGTGTATTCGATTCAACTGGTGATAAATACGAATGCAACTACGATTAGTGATTTCCCTAGAAATTAGGCAAGGCATGGTAGACCAAACACTTTTGGGGCATTTTTACCATTTTTGGGGCACTTGTATTTCATTAAAAATAGACAAAAATTAATTGAAATAAAACATTAATGTAATTTATGTGTTTGCTTTAATAAATGAATGGCAAAAGATATAAAAAGGTATATTTTATTAATTAATAATACCTTTTTGGGGTATTTTATAAAGGCAATTTTAGAATTAATTATTGAAAACGGCTTGTTTAATCTCAGGGCAGCATGCATGGTGCTGGTTACGGCAAGATGGCACTAGACTATTGAGGCATGGTGCCGCACCATGCTAAAACAAGCTAGGGAAAACACTATATGATACATATCGAAGTTCGGTTCACCGAGTATTTGAGTATATTATTACACCCCTAGCTGGTAGGTACTCAGTTCACATCCTGGTATCGGTTAACAACTCGATGAGTTGGTGTAAGGCCACTACACCGACTTCTCTCTCACTAACCACTAACAACAAACAACTAACCCACTGTCCTGGACAGACAGCTGAAGTGTGTGCCCAAAACAGCATGCTTGAACCTTAATTGGACATAAGCACGAAAATAAAAATAATCTTATTTGACTCTACTGTACATACCTGTATCAGTACTTGATGTGAAAACAAAAATTGAGGGGAGTTCCACCAACTTAGATTATGGGGACAGCCCCAAACATTTTGTTTTAATTGGCAACAGTTGGTGATCAGTTGAAAATTGAGGGGAGTTCCACCAACTTAGATTATGGGGACAGCCCCAAACATTTTGTTTTAATTGGCAACAGTTGGTGATCAGTTGAAAATTGAGGGGAGTTCCACCAACTTAGATTATGGGGACAGCCCCAAACATTTTGTTTTAATTGGCAACAGTTGGTGATCAGTTGAAAATTGAGGGGAGTTCCACCAACTTAGATTATGGGGACAGCCCCAAACATTTTGTTTTAATTGGCAACAGTTGGTGATCAGTTGAAAATTGAGGGGAGTTCCACCAACTTAGATTATGGGGACAGCCCCAAACATTTTGTTTTAATTGGCAACAGTTGGTGATCAGTTGAAAATTGAGGGGAGTTCCACCAACTTAGATTATGGGGACAGCCCCAAACATTTTGTTTTAATTGGCAACAGTTGGTGATCAGTTGAAAATTGAGGGGAGTTCCACCAACTTAGATTATGGGGACAGCCCCAAACATTTTGTTTTAATTGGCAACAGTTGGTGATCAGTTGAAAATTGATTAGCTACTACTTTTTAATGTTTTAGAATTGTGAAGCAATCTCTGAAATTTGTTTAGCAAATTGTGACGCGATCCTGAAAGATGTTCCCTGGGAGAGGTGTTTAAGATGTTACCATATTAATACCATGGGGTGAGACGTGGCCTAGTGGTAAAGCGCTCGCTTGATGCACGGTCGGTCTGGGGTTGATCCCCATCAGTGGGCCCATTGGACTCTTTCCTCGTTCCAGCCATTGCACCGCAACTGGTACATCAAAAGCCATGGTATATGCTATTCTGTCTGTGGGATGGTACATATAAAAAATCCCTTGTTACTCCTGTCCTGGATGGAGGAGCTGGCTTTGACTGGCACCTGTGCCCAGGACAGCCATGCACTACAACAGCTTGCTCTGAATGTGCACGTTAATTCTCTTGACAATTGACAATGGACAAATGTATGTGGTTTCCTCTCTAAGACTATACGTCAAAAATGACCAAATGTTTGACATCCAATAGTCCATGATTAATAAATGAATGTGCTCTAGTGGTGTCGTTAAACAAAACATACTTGTATATTAATACATGTACCATATAAATTTATATGCTAAGAGGAGCTAAAAATAACCCTATTTGGTCCAATCATTGATTGATTATTGTGACTGTTTTTGCTTTGTTTCAGGGAATACCATCAGCAATCTCGTGATGATCATTCCGCCGTTGGTTGGGGCTAGTCTTGCCTACTGGCAGGACCTTGAGTTCCGTATCGTCAACTCATACCTTGGCTTTATGGGTAATTATGTACACATACTTGTATCTGCATACAGGGGCAGGACGTAGCCCTGTGGTAAAGCGCTCGCTCGATTCGCGGTCGGTCTGGGATTGATCCCCATTGGTGGGCCTATTGGGTTATTTCTCGTTCCAGCCAGTATACTGCGACTGGTATATCAAAGGCCGTGGTATGTACTACCCTGTCTGTGGGATGGTACATATAAAGAACCCTTGCTGTTAATCAAAAAGAGTAGCCAATGAAGTGGCGACAGCGGGTTTCCTCTCTCAATATCTGTGTAATCCTTAACCGTATGTCTGATGCCATATAACCGTAAATAAAATGTGTTGAGTGCGTCATTAAATAAAACATTTCTTTCTTTTTTGTATCTGTATACATATGCAGGCCTTACAAAATTGCAGGAACAATCATTTTGCTTATACCTGAATAACGCAATTTTATTTAGCATGCACAAGGCTTGAAATGCATTTTGTGCAGTGAGAAGCAGTATCTGCACCTGATATTTCAGAGGGTGGCATGTAGCCCAGTGATAAAGTACTCGCCTGATGTGCGGTCAGCCTAGGGCCATTCCTTTGTTGGCAGCCCCACTGGGCTATTTCTCGTTCCAGCCAGTGCACCATGACTGGTATATCAAAGGCCGTAATATGTACTGACCTGTCTGTGGGATGGTGCGTATAAAAGATCCCTTGCTACTAATGAAAAAATGTAGCTTGTTTTCTCTTTAAGACTATGTCGTAATTACCGAATGTTTGACATCCAATAGCTGCTGATTAATAAATCAATGTGCTCTAGTGGTGTCGTTAAACAAAACAAACTTTAACCTGAATTAAATGCTAGAAATTTAGATCAGTTCTGATTGATTGTACTGCTAGAAATGTTACTCTCATTTTATGTAACTAATAATAAATTATTCTTTTTCTGCAATATGTAATTTAATATTTAATTAGTTGACATAGTTGGCACTGATTTCTTAGACTAATGTGAATACATGTGGTTCTACAATGCATTAGGATGGAAAGCAGTTTACCTGCTCAGGGTTTCTGCCAGAGGGTAAAACGTGTATGGCGCCATACCCAAATTTGTTTTAACATTTTTATTTTTTAAAGTCAACCTTTTGACAAAATTAATCACTCTTATCATTACTGTATGATTTTCTTGACCCTAACTCTAAACTTAATCCATTTTATTTTCTGGGGAGGCCCTCACCCCCAATAACCCCTGATGAGTGTAGTTGCTTTCAATTCCATAGTGCCATACCCAATAATTTTCTGGCAGAAACACTGCTGCTTGTGAAATTGATTTTCAGAAAGCATATTGTTTATTTTGAGTGGATATTGGCCCATGCTACCTTTTAATTTCCAACCTTGATTAAAGGTTAATGCAGTTGATGTTTGCATTTAATTCTTTTCTGGTTATGCAGATTTTGAATTGACCATTGATGCCTGATATGAATGTGTGCAGGCAGAAATGAGAGGAAGAGGTAGTGATGTCCCAGTGGTTGATTAAAAACTAAACTTGATCTGTTTCGAGTCACTGATATGACGATAAACTATAAAAATCCATAATTGATTGTGTGGGAAAATGTTACATTATGTAATTTGTGTAAATATGATGGTGTTGGTTTTTTTTTTCATGTGCACTTAAAGAAAAATTAAATCGTTGAAAAGCTAAAATTAGATATTTGTAAAGTTGTCTAGATCCCCTAGGCTGAACACTACAATAGATGCATGGTTCGTATAATTCACATTTTGGCCAACAGGAGGGAGATGCATTTGTCCAGCTATATACTGTAGATCATAAAATATCATCATATCAGAATTAAGCTAAAAAAAAAACCCCACCCAGAATAACTTGAGTTGTAGGATCAGCTGAAGTAATGTTTGTGACGAATCTTGACAATAAGCTGCATACAGACAACTTAAATTTAGTAGAAAAGTATAGTAATGTGCATGCTAACTAACTATTGTTCTTTGCTAGCCTTTTAGTTTAATCAATAGCATGGCGGGACGTAGCCCAGTGGTACAGCATTCGCTCGGTGTGGGGTCGGTGGGCCCGTTGGGCTATTTTTAGTTCCAGCCAGTGCACCACGACTGGTATGTACTACCCTGTCTGTGGGATGGTACATATAAAAGATCCCTTGCTGCTAATCGGAAAGAGTAGCCTATGAAGTGGCGACAGCGGGTTTCCTCTCTCAATATCTGTGTGGTCCTTAACCATATGTCTGACGCCATATAACCGTAAATAAAATGTGTTGAGTACATCGTTAAATAAAAACATGTTTTTCTTTCTTTTAATCAATAGCATGTAACCATTAAAATTGTTGCCAGTTCAGTTAATCACAGACCAAACAATCTCACAAACATTTTTTTTTTAACAGTCTGTTGTACATCTCTTTAAATTTAGCGTCATGAAATATTAGCGTTTTGTATATGGTCTCGCTAAGTTCGCTGACACTTCATGCTCGCTAACATTTCCTGATTTACAGTAGGTCAAGTCAGAGTTGGCCTTTCAACCCGATGAAAACGCTAACTACCTTAAACACCTGAACATACTTTAAAAATCACTAGTTTTATATATTTAAATCTTCTTTTCTGTTCTTCTTGCAGCTGTTGGAATTGGGTCATGGATCTTCCATATGACCTTGTTGTATGAAGGTCAGGTGAGATATATATTTAATATTGTATGTTCATATAGACCATGTACATGGTTACATGTACCCTTTTAACACAAACCTTTTAACACTTATAATTGGAGGATGCCTAACTCCCTCAAAGTTGTTGAATCATCAGCAAAATTTGATGTCATTTATTCATTCATTTCAAGTAATTTCCAATTAAGGTTCAAGAATGCTGTCCTGGGCCAGGATTATGGGTTAGTTGTTAGTGAGAGAGAAGTCTGTGTAGTGGTCTTACACCTACTCACTGAGTCGTTAAAACTGATTCTGGGTAGGAACTGGTACCTGGCTGTGAACCCAGTACCTATACCAGCTTTATATCTGATGCTTTAACCACGACACCACCAATGCTGGTAATTTGATATCAAACATGGTGTTTAGCTTCGTTTTGCTCAGCTACACCAAAGACGAGACAGCTCTTACCTCAAGCTTTAATAAAACAAGTGTTTGGAGTGGGAAATAATACAATATTTTAAAATGTTAGGTAACTGGAACTGTTCACGTAATTTTTACCTAGGTATCTGGTTGTTTGGTTACACAAATTATATTTGTATAGCAAATAAAGTTACAATGAACCTGCAGTTTGAAACTTTTAACTGTAAAATATAACAGTTCACCACGTAACCAGTTGTCAATTTTGCATGAATTTAAAGTTGTGTAGCTGACGCACAACAAGAACGGCGGTTTGCTTGAAATCTTTCCGAGAGATGGAAACCATCACGTGTTCCAGGTGAAATGTAGCGCTGTACAGGCAAAGAGCAGAACACTTAAATGAATCGTGGAATCTGCATGCGATTAATTTATTTTTAGCTTTTCCTCTTTTCTTCCCCTCTTTTTCTTTCTTGTAGCTGTTGGATGAGCTGCCCATGATCTGGGGTTCCTCCTTCCTCGTGTATTCTTAGTGAGTATTAGAATGTAGACAATATATTCTTCTGTAAGTCGGTCTCGGCTGTAAGTCAAGTCCCTAATTTTAAAGGAACAGACCCTAGTTTTTAAACACTAAGGCATAGTGATCACTAAAATCAAACATTACTTTTATTTTATTGTTTAGATTATCCATTTCCGTACAACCGAAGTGTTTCTGGTCATCCTGGTCTTCTAATACCACAGAATGCATTTTTCATATTTTTAAAAATGCACGTGCGTCGGAGAAATAACAGTTATGGAGTCAAGTTTTAGTCTATTTTTAACGGTATTTAAATGTTTCAACGTCACAGACTCCTGTTTCACTCTCTTATAACGTTATCCAAATGTGTTACAGGTTTGTAACTAAACCAAACTTAGTGTCCATTTTTACGGGTTGAAACTAGGGTCTGCGCCTTTAAGCCCTGAAATGTTTGTTTTTCATTGCATATTTATTAGTTGGACCAAGAAAAATTAAAGTACGAGGTACAGCATAACGAGGGTCATATTTATCGTACGATTTCCCTCGTATGTCATAACTAAATCGTATGTCCTCCTGGCATTGTCGTTTAACAATTGGCTGTTGTAAGAGTACATTTATTTCTGATTGGCTGACACAACATTCCACAGATACTACTTTCTTCATTCATACATTTTCACTACGAGTGGAAGCTTGTCACGAGCTGTTTACGACATGCCGTACTGATAAATACGTGTTTTTAATTGATTTAATAAAACATTAATTGATTATTACTAATTAATTCAATTAATGTGTATATATTTGCTTTTTGTATAAACATGTTTTACAATTTACAGCTGTTGATACATGTGTACTCTTTACTTATGGGCGTATAAATATGACGTCACTTTAGAAAGGGTTGTGATTTGGTTTTTCAAGTCAGTAATGAACAAACATTACTCCGCCGTTAAGGAAATGTTATTTTGTAAACAATGACCGGAAGGTTCATTTAGCAGTACAGTTCTTCGGTAATAAACAGAATATTACATTCTTGTCCATGACAGACAATGTTTACAACACGAGTGCCTAAATTATCATATTTCCCGAGCGAGACTAAAATAATATCCTCTATATTTTGTATTTTTAGCAAATGAAAATCATGAATGGCTCATATGTAAAATAACAAGAAAGAAGTTTTATCCCCTTTTAATTTGACTTACACCATCCAGCAGTTGTAAATTAATATTTTGATGAAAACAATTCGACTTACAGACGAAAATATATGGCAGAGGATACAATTAACATACCTTATTTCTTCTTTCTTTTTTTTTTTTTGTCAAAAATGTTATGATTTATGCAGGTATCTCATTGTCTGAATTAATTTTTTAACTCATGTGATACAAAATTGCAGACTTTAAAAGATGAAATATAACAATTTCAAGTTTTCATAATTTTGCTTTTATGCCACAGAAAACATTTGTTTTTGTGAATTCTGAAGGTCTGCATATTTGACTAAAAAAACTCATTAAATTTGGTATTTATTATATAACTTATCACACTGCCTCTAATTACCAAAACAGCCCTTGAAATTCTGACAATTTTACTACGGCAATTAAGTGCTGTCGCAAATGAATTTTGCAACAACACTATGGTGGCAATTTAAAAAAAAAAAAAATTATTCATAACTTCTATAACGAAATAAGCCGGTTTATATTAAATGAACAAAAATGGGCCACACTTGATTATAAATGCTTTTTTCTGGGATCTGTCATCGGACAGAGTTCAGAGTAAAATGCCTATGGACTTTTCACCACTCTAAGATATTTCAATGCCGTCGCAAATCAATTTTACAGTAGCTTTTGCTGTAACATTGCCGATTGCCACCACAAATTTCGAAGGCTACCAAAAACATACGACTCTGTTGTAACCAACTAATGATCATGTCTCTATAGTGAAAGTAACCTGAGCCCACGCTTATAAAACTTTTAAAAGTCCAGACTCAATCTCTAATGACATCACACACATACAATTTGTATGGCGTTGTCATGACATTACTGTCTCAGACTCACTTAGAGTCTCGAGTCTAGACTCAAAACGTTTTATAAGCACCAGGCCTGTAATGACAAAATTAAGTCATTTTGATCAGCGATATCAATCACAGTGAAAATAACAACTTTTGTCTCTGGGAATATAACATAAAATATAAATTTTATTGCCAAAAAGACAGGGTACGCATTAGGTACATGGTTTTAAAGCAAAATTTTGACAATATATATAGCAATTTAGATGTTATTTTCACTGTTGACTGATGTTTCACTGATAGTTTTGGATATTTCGTTGAACGTTGTAGAATAACGACTGGTATTACCCCTCAGTCAGCTAATCATTCCGCTCTCTAACATAATTGATGTTAAAGTCTCAAGACATCAGACATGAGTCCAGACTTTAAAACGTTTTATAAAATTAGGCGAGCATGGTGAAAAGTGAATATCTATAACATGAACACAAAATGGACCGATAATTTTATCTTGTAACAGACCATCAGTTTGTTTTGACACAATTAATATACATTCAGGTATTCATTGACACCTGCTGCATGCATCTGAAGGTAAAACTATGCAGTACTACAAACTGCTGTAACGAAAACACCTGTTAATTAATACCAAACTCAAGTATACTAGCTAACTGCATGTGTGTAATAAACACCTCCCTATAACAGCTTGTCTATGAATCTATGATGAGTACATGTATGTGTGTATACCTACAAACAACACTGGTAGTTAAAATCGCCACGGAAATAAATTACTGGGAATAATTGTTTTTCACAGCGTTTTCCATGACTCTTGCAGTTAATGAGTAAGAGAGAGTTTAATTTGTCAGTATTACAAAAAATAAATAATTAAGAAAACTGACATTGAAAGTTCTACAGCAAAATAAATGCTGCAAAAATTTTTAAATACCACATCAGGGTTTCTGCCAGAAATTGGTAATGATAAAGAGTAATTAATTTTGTCAAACGGTCAACTTAAAAAAAAAAAAAATCTGCAAAAATTTGGGTATGGTGCTATACCCATTATACCCTCTGGCAAAAACCCTGCACAGCAGTCTCCCTGACATTGTTGTGGCCAGGGTTGTTCATGTAATGAAAACATCCATGTACCGTAACATCCAGTTTTTAATGATCACATTCATGTGACAGATGTTCTTTATTAAAATCATGTTTTACCTTATTACATAACCAAATACAGTAGTACTGGCTAGACATGTATTCATGTATTAATCCTTATTCAAATACATTATTTATCAGTATTTTTTTGTTGTTGTATATACATGTACATTTATTAACAACTGACATTTTTATATGCCTGTCTTTGAACGGCCATGTCAGTATCGGTCCCATTGGACTATTTCTTGTTCCAGGCAGTGCACCACGACTGGTATATCACAGGCCATGGTATGTGCTGTCCTGTCTATGAGATGGTTCATATAAAAGATCCCTTGCTACTGATGGAAAAATGTAGCGGGTTTCCTCTCTAAGACTATACATGTATGTCGAAATTACCAAATGTTTGACATCCAATAGCCGATAATTAATAAGTCAATGTGCTCTAGTGGTGTCATTAAACAAAACAAACTTTACTTTGACAGGTTGTATTGGTATAAGACGTTGTCTGTCTGTCCTTAAACTTTTCATTTCCAGAGCATATCTTCCTTATCAATACAACTTAGGATGGCAGTGTGTCATGTACCATAACTAGGTCACTGTGACCTACTTTTCACACATTACTGCACATTAAAGGATATTGTGTCCGGGCCATATTTCTTATCAATTCATATAGGATCATCAAACCTTTAATGCAAGTACAACTTAGGATGGTGGTGTGCCACACACCATTATTGGATCATTGTGACCTACTTTTCATGCATTACTGTACATTAAAAAAAATATTTGTCCGGGCCATATTTTCCTTAAATCAATTCATATAGGATCATCAAAATTTACATGCAAATACAACTTTGGATGGTGGTGTATTGCCTACAATAACAAGGTCACCATGACCTGCTTTTGATTGGCATATGATGTACTTCACCAGTACTCTTGTTTATTTATGGTGGGAGGTAGAACTTTCAGCGGTAGAGTGCTTGCCGCATGCCTGATGTGCAATTATTGATTTCCCATGATGAACCCACGATTTGTTTTCTCCAACCCAACAATTGGCCTTCTGTTGGTGTATTAAAGGCACTGGTTTGGTACAGTGCGAGTAAAAGATCCCTTGTTATTTATTTAGTACAAATATTGTATGCGGTGGTGGACAATTTTTGTAGGTCACACATTTCTTCAAGAAAATATTCCTTTCTGCTTTACACTTTTTAAAAATAATTAATTATGGAATAATAACACTGTGTTTCACTGTTAACTACATGTTTAATGATTTAACACAAAGTTGGTATTTTAGGACGAGATGTAAGGCTAATAACAGCAGATAGATAGAACAAGCACTTAAAATCTTGCGATCATGTTAAATCCTGGTTGCCCGTGACAACATACATAAATCATCGATTTAACATGAAAATTAAGCCAACAAAGAAGTAGACTTATATAGGTAGTACCGGTAGTTGAATTGGCCAAGTTGTAGGGGTCTGTGGGGTGACACATGCACCACTTTCCGTGTGTAGAAGTCTGGAAGTGCCATATTGAAAAAAGAAAAGAAAAAACCCTTTGTTTAATCACTAGAGCACATTGATTTATTACTCATCGGCTATTGGATGTCAAAATTTCACATATACCAGTACATTTTTCCATTAGTAACAGGGGATCTTTTATATGCATCATCTCACAGACAGGATAGTCTTTGATATACATGTACCAGTCTAATTGCAGGGCTTGAACATAAGAATTTGTCACCCACAGCATTTAAAAAAAATTGCCATGTATGAAATGGCCCACATGCTGACAGCAATTTTGAGTCTTTAAAAGGTGACTTTTGCAGCAAATAAATATGACTGAAAGGTTATTTTGTTGCATGTAGACGTTAAATACTGGCAGATAATATACACCAAATCAGTGTTTCTCCCAGAAAGACATTTTTGAGTATGGCGCTATAGTATTGAATGCAACCGCAGTCAACATGGGGTTTGGGGAGCCTCCCCCAAGAAGAAAATGTTACGTAAATCGAACACAGTACCCTCTTCCTCTACCCCTAGAGCGTTACGTAATTAGTAACACCCCCTTACATATAACGTGTATGCCAACAGCTGGCCACTGTCAAAATTTCAAGGCAAATCCCCCACCCACCGACCCCTGGAAAGGCGTTGTACCATACCTCTATTGATATAAATATGTTTTTGAGATATGAGACGACCCCTCAATCAAGACAGTTAAATTTGTTCCAAAATTGCGAAATCTCATGTGATCTCTTGTTGGGGAATTCTATACTTGTGATAAGCCAATGAAAACCGAGATTGATACGAGCCCGTCAAAAGTGCCCCACTTTCAAAATACTGGCTTTGTTTTTGACCTGGATAAGCCAGTGTAGTGAAACCAATGCGGAGTGTGGCGTCATGTATGCACCAAACGTAATTGGATTTTCTGTTCTATATGCTTAAATAATAAAAATATTCCGGGTACTGCCGCTTTAAAAAAATAAAAATCTACAAAACAAATTGGGTATAGCACCATACCTGTTTTACCCTCTGGCAGAAACCCTGCAAATATATTAATTTTGCTGTCATTGAGGAGTTTTACCATCAGCAGTAACTTTTATACAGCAGGACGTAGCCCAGTGGTAAGGTGCTCGCTCAATGTGTGGTCGGTCTGGGATCGATCCCCGTCGGTGGGCCCATTGGGCTATTTCTCGTTCCAGCCTGTGCACCATGACTGGTATATCAAAGGCCCTGGTAAGTACTACCCTATCTGTGGGATGGTGCATATAAAAGATCCTTTGCTGCTAATTGAAAAGAGTAGCCCATGAAGTGGTGACAGCAGGTTTCCTCCCTCAATATCTGTGTGGTCCGTAACCATATTTCCGATGCCATATAACCGTAAATGAAAAGTGTTGAGTGTGTCGTTAAATAAAAGATTTCCTTCCTTCAATATCTGTGCGGTCCATATAACCATAAATGAAATGTGTTGAGTGTGTCATTAAATAAAACATTTCCTTCTACCACTTGGCTATTTCACATCAATTTTACAAAATTAAAATTAAGACGTCAGGAGTCCTATGACCCATTGCACCTTAGTCAAACACTCTAGCATTAATTAACTATAATGTACATCACACCCCAGACAAAATTGTATTGTGTTTGTCATTACAGAAACCTTGCTTTGTTTTCAGTGCCACGTTATCGAGTCCACCTAACAGGGTGTACAAGCCACTAATGTTAGGCCTCTTTATTTACTGCAGCATCGTCACAGTGGTAAGTAGACTGTTTTATACCGAGGGAATTTCTAAAAAGCACAAACGGGTGGGGGACTTGCATGATTTATTGTTTAGGAGCTGTGGGTTTGGTAAATATAATTATAATGGCAGCTTATTTATTTATTAGTTTATGGTGGTTTTGGGGTGTGTTGGAAAACAACAGATTCCAATACGTTGTATCACAAATCAGTTATTCTTAACATTATTGTTTCGGAGATATTATTTTAAAGCTGCAATGTCTAGTGTATTTTTAATATTTAATCATTTAGAATAGGTGATCAACTTTTGTTTTCCTCCCATTCTTTGATTTTATTTAGATCTTACTTGCAATCGCATTCAAAGGCAGATTTATTGTGTAATAGAATAGGTAGCATATACACAGTGAAACCTCTCTATACCAGACCCTCTGTAAAGAGGAATTCCTCGAAACCAGATATCTTTCATGGTCCCTTTTTAAATAGCAGTACAGAACCTCACAATACCAGACCCTCTGTAAAGAGGAATTCCTCGAAACCAGATATCTTTCATGGTCCCTTTTTAAATAGCAGTACAGAACAGAACCTCTCAAAACTAGGGGGTGGGACGTAGCCCAGTGGTAAAGCACTCACTTGATGCACGGTCGGTTTGGGATCAATCCCTGTCGCTGGGCCCATTTGATTGTTTCTCGTTCCAACCAGGCCCCATGCTTATAAACTTTAAAGTCTAGACTTTAACGTCATGGCAACGCCATTCAAATAGCATTACGTTAAAGTCTGGACTTTATTAAAGTCTAGACTTTAAGTTTTATAAGCACGGGCCTAGTGCAGTGGGATGGTGCATATAAAAGATCCCTTGCTACTAATGGAAAAATGTAGTGTATTTCCTCTCTAAGACTGTCAACATTACGAAATGTTTGACATCCAATAGCCAATGATTCAATAAATCAATATGCTCTAGTGGTGTCATTAAACAAAACAAACTTTAACTCTCTAAACTAAATACCCCTTAAAACCAGACTTTTTACTTGTTTCCAGATTAGAGGGGTTTCACTTCATTATAAACTTGAAGAAAAGTAGAGAAATATAGTTCTGAAGTTGCTATCTGCATCTTATCACTAATCTGCATGTGAAAATATTTTCTTCATTAATATACATGCATTAATTTTACAAATACATATAATAAACTCTTTGCGGTTTTGTATCAATCAAAAATGGTAATGTGACTTGTGGCTTATATAAACATCTGGCACTGTCTGTTGACAACAAAAATCTACCACTTTATCAAAATGCTATTTGTAATGGCAATCACCAGAACTATCTAAAAAGGTTGCTGTAAAATTGATCTGCAATCAGCAGTGACATTGTCATCATTGTCAGGTATTTACTTTACTATTGTTATTTGTACTATTGATATTTATACTAAATTTCCATTGCTAGATGATTTATAGTTCTTGCAATGATAATTATCTTTGTTACATTACCATTAAATGTGTTTTATTTTGCAGGGATACTTAATAAATCAGAATCCAATATTTCATCAGGTTTGTTTCTTTCACATTACATGTGTGTGTATAGCTTGCTTACTCAATAAATACACTGTATACCTGAGCAGGTTATATTCGCTCTTATCGTCCATGAAAAGCTTTTGTAGGAGATATCGCTGGCACTATAATTTGCGATATCTTCTGCAGTATTCTCCTAGGAGACATCACTTCTTTTGTTACATCACTGTGTATGTTTCAGCGCTAAACCTATCATTAGTGACATCACGCCACTGTCGTTCTGCTAGTTAACGACTCTACTGCTGCCAAATATAGTGACATTCAATCCATATCACTGACATTGTATACAATTGTCGCAAAATAAAAGAATGATAATGGATGATAAAAAGAATACCCTCTCGTGTCTTGTGGGGGGGGGGGGGGTATCCTCTATATGATACTCGGAAGAGTAAATACATATAACTTTGGCGGATGGGGAAGGTTTCACATTATAGTCCTGGTTGCCCACATGTATTCACATACTTACACACCATATTGCTGGAGACCAGTATTTGACCAATTCCCAGTGTTGAACATAAACACTGTAATATATGTCTCCTGGATTGAAGCAAATTGTTTCTGGTTGCAAAGTAAAAATTCATTAAAAAAAATTCTTTTTTAACCAAAGTGTGCACTCAGTTATGCGTTATTTAACTCACATTATCACATTATCAGTAATAGGTCAGGTCGCAATTTTTTAATGTTCTTGGAAGTATAAAACCTATGAATGCCTAATTAATTTTGATACCTTGTACTGTCTCAAAATACAAGGTTGCCATTAATAATTTTTCACATTTTATAATACAGTGTTAACACAGACCTGTCAACCCTCCCGGATTCCGCGGGAGTCTCCCGGTATTTGATCAAATCTCCTTTTACCTGTGCGGGAGACAGTTTCTCCTGTTAAATGACATTTTTGTAAGCATAAAAAAAAAATCGATCCTCTTTTGTCAAAATAACAGAAGGGAAGTAACTCTGCCTTTTTTTTCTCATTCGGAAAATGTCGACTACTTTCGGTTTCCGAGAATATAACAGGCCGAATTGTCCCCGACTGTTTAACCTTTGCCGAAGTGAGAATTGTGGGATAGCCTATTTATATTGTTAAAAAAGCACATGGAGTTTATAAAATGACGTGTTATTATAATGTTTGTTGTCGTCGTAATGGCTACGAAGCGTGTTGCCGCTAATTCAACAGGCTGTGTATTGACATTCAGTGTTGCCATATAAAAAAAAAAAAAACTATCCAATTTAGTTCTAATAACACCTCTGAATTGTAAAATGTCTTCCCACTGGATTACATAATGCAACTATGACGAATCTGAACTGCCCGACTCCCGAGTTGACAATGATACACACGATGCATGTTAAAATCACATGTCACAGCAAGACAACGAAAAGACCAATTAGCTGTATAAACATACTTGTGTCAGTTAATTTTGTATGTTTGTGCGGTAAAATGTTGGTTATAAGGGTACACTTCAAGAAATTATTTTTGTACAATTAAAAAATGTGTTTGACATTGACATAAAGTTACTCACGGAAATGGGTATAATTCCGGTATATTTCACACGATGTCCGTAATGAGGTTTTACTTATGATTAATGAAAATACAATGTTTATTGCGTCATTATAATGATTTTAAATAAGTACCACGCCACCCTTCCTCATTATAGTAAAAACTGAATATTAATTTATAAGATTTATATAAATTTGTTTTTGGTACTTGGGTACACTAACCACAAATGATAATGTAACGCAACCTGTAAGGCTTTAAGTGTAATACCGTAAATGTACTAATTAAAAAAAAAAATTCTTGTTCATGTTCTTAGCATTGTTGGATAAAATATTTATTTTTTTTAAATATGTTTTAAATCATAATATTTAAACTTAAAAAAAAACAAAAAACAAAAAATATATTATTTTTTTTATTTTTTTTTAATGCCAAGATCTAGAAGTATATATGACATTATAAAGTATTCATATAACTTATTGTAATAATGTTTTTTTTTAAACCTTGCGATTTTGGGTTAAATTGTGTGAATTTAAAAAATCTCCTGCTTTTTCAACACACACCTCCTGCTTTCTCTTGACTAAAGGTTGACAGGTCTGTGTTAACACTGGAATTATTCAGTTATGAAATACAGTGTTAACATTGGAATTATTCAGTTATGATATACACACAGTGTTCTGTCAGGTCAGGTCAAAGAGTTTAACGTGCACATTCAGAGCAAGCTGTTGTAGCGCACGCCTGTCCTGGGCACAGGTGTCAGCCTCAGCCGGTTCCTCCGTCCAGGACAGGAACAGTGTTCTTAACGTCTTTGTCTTTTGTGTTTCAGGTTGCATATGCTCTTATGGTGTTTGCTATTCTTGTATATGGAGTGAAAACGATATTGTAAGTACAAAGTGTTATACAAAAAGGGACAGGGATTTTTAAAACTATGCAGGGCTTCTAGATTATGGTAGCCCCACTCCCGTGGCTAGTGATATTCAGTGTTGGGCTAGTCAGTAATTACTATTACCATGCCCGACGGCTAGTGAAAAAAAGTTGTTAAATGCTGCATTTAAGTCTATTTTGTAAATATAAATATCCTGGCCCCACTCCTACCTCCCTAATCTTAAAGTGTTTTTAAGCTCTATCTCCCTCTTTAGGTGACATATCTGATTATTACTATTAGTAAAATTGTATTTAATGGGCTAGTGGATTTTTAATAGTAGCTGGTAAATACTTTTAATTACTGATCCCATGGTTAGTGGATTTTATAAAAATTCTACAACCCCTGCTGTGGCATGAAAAACAAAATATTATGGGGGTGGGGTGGGCAATTACACTTTCTATAAGTCATGTTATGGGCCAACAGGATAACATGAAAGGTAGTGGGGGACAAAGAGAAGTATGAGTGGGAAGGGCGTGGCCCTCCTCTGGCTATGCCAGTGCTGTCCATTAATTATTATGATACATGGTACAGTTTGTGAAACAGGAAACCCACTGTCACCACATACATTACTTCTGCCTATAGCAGTGGAGGTCTTTTCCCACAGACAGGACAGCCCATACCACAGCTTTTGATGTGCAAGTTGTGAGGCACTGGTTGATTGATCCTGTAGCTCACTGCACATTATGTGACTCTTCTGCCATACGGCTATTTCAGGCCTGTAGGATCGAATGAATGAATGAATGTTTAACAACACCCCAGTACGAAAAATATATCAGCTATTGTGTGTCAAACTACCATAGGAACGATATCTGGAGCAGGGGGGGATACAGCCTCTAATGGGGGTTGAGGCAAAAGCCACAGTTTTATCTTTGTTCATATATAGAGTGAGACAAATTTACTTGTGTTCACAAGTGGGGAACACCCACTTCCGTGCATTCATTCATTCATTCATTCATTAATTCATTCATTCACTCATGCTGATGGCATAATTTATTTGCTGTGTGTACATGTATGCTTGTTTCTAATCTAGTGGGATATATAGTTTTCTTCGTTTTGTTTTCAGAACCTGTCAACACAATTTACCTATGTATATAATTTCTGGATTGACCTATTTCTTCGGTTTCTTCCTGTGGAACATAGATAACAAATTCTGTGGATATCTCACGTATGTTCTGTAATATTTTTAAAAATAAAACTTTACTAATTCTTTATTTCTTTTCATCTCTAATATCTGACCTCTGACCTCTGACCTACAGAATTTCCGTTTTACTCCATTAGACTTGTCTGAACATCCCAACAGCCAATGAAATGGCTAAAATCTTCCAGCTCCGGTCACATGATAGTAATTAACCTCTTCTTTTTCTTCCTTTTAGACCATATCTTGCAGTATGCACATATTTACATAGACCTAACAGTAAACCGTCATTAAGATTGCCTGGTTAGTAAAGGGGAAAGTTTTCGTTGTGTCTATTAATAGACCAGAGCAAGCTTACTGACACCACCTTTTGACCTTGGAGAATCTGTAATTGGCCGATATGTTTCAAATGGCTAAAAAAATTAACATCATGATTTTTGTTTATTCTGCTAAACTGTAACTCTGTTAACGTGCCTCTATCCAATTAAGGTTCAGGCACGTCTCTCCCACACCCAATCTCTGGCATGGCCAGTGGTCGAGTGTGGGACAGAAATTCTGCTAAACTGAACACTAGGTGAATAAGCTAGTCTCAATGTGTTTATTTACTGTAAATTGTTCCTCTAAAATGAGATGATCACACTGAAATCTGTAATATCAACTCGGGCGATAACGGACAAACACAGCTTGGGCCCATGGGTATCCACTTAGAGGGGTTTCATTGTATGGTGTAATCATATATAATAATCCATTATTATTAAAATATAACGGTAACATTACTTCAGTAGCCTTTGATTTAGTGACAGGCATGGCCAAAAATATTATTTCCAGGACTGTGGTTTGCTGGAAATGGCATATTGTTAAGCAAAAGGTAGCAGTATAAAATTGAAATGCTTAAAGGGACATTCCTGTGTTTGCTGCAGTTTTTAAGATGTTATCAACTAGCAGAGACTTTTTAACGATTGTCATTACATATCCAATATATTTTTCTGCATAAAATATTAGTGACTGTATATTAAATGTGTTTCTGATTGTTTTAATATTTGTACTAGGTTAAATGTCATTTTATTTCCTAAAAAACTTTTTTGTATGTACAAAATTATTTGTTCAGACAAAATCCAGTTTGGGCTTTTCTACAAATATTACGACAATCAGAAACACATTGAATATACAGACACTGATATTCTAAACAAGAAAATATATTTAACATGTAAGTTTAATCGTAGACGTATTTTATTAGTGGGAAACATTTTGCAATGCAGTAAACTCAGGAATGTCCCTTTAAAAGATTTTGTTTTTGTTGTTTTTTCCAGGCATTTACGTCATGATGTGCTTGGTCCCTTGGGTCCCATCACAGAGCTGCATGCTTGGTGGCATGTCTTAGCTGGTTCTGGAACCTACTTATCCTTGTTATTTCTGTAAGCTATTCACATTGACGTGATGTTAACCTTCTGACTAATGGATTTTAATTTAATTTTTGACCAAAAAAAACCCATGTTGAGAGGGTACACGTTTTTCAACTTTTGCTCACATATTTTCACTTGAACATTATGTTATTAAACAAAATAATGTTCATAATATGTGAAAGGGTATTTATGAGCTTTTCTAATTTTCATGACATTCTAGGGTTGTTAATGCTGTTTACAATTATGTCCCCAAAAATGATAAAAGTCGCATTTACTTATGTATAATTGTGGTCAGATGTCTAGTGGTTTTATTATTCCCAATAACTGTGTTTTATTGACTATATTTTTTTTTTTTTTAATGAACTGTGATTCATATCCCAATATTTTCTAATATTCTTTGGTACAATGGGCAAATGTATTATCCAATTATCTGTCATATTCAGCTATCAAAAAAGAAAGAGTGTTTTATTTAACGACGCACTCAACACATTTTATTTACAGTTATATAGCGTCAGACATATGGTCAAGGACCACACAGTTTTTTAGAGGAAACCCGCTGTCGCCACATAGGCTACTCTTTTACGACAGGCAGCAAGGGATCTTTTATTTGCGCTTCCCACAGGCAGGATAGCACAAACCATGGCCTTTGTTGAACCAGTTATGGATCACTGGTCGGTGCAAGTGGTTTACACCTACCCATTGAGCCTTGCGGAGCACTCACTCAGGGTTTGGAGTTGGTATCTGGATTAAAAATCCCATGCCTCGACTGGGATCCGAACCCAGTACCTACCAGCCTGTAGACCGATGGCCTAACCACTACGCCACCGAGGCCGGTATATTCAGCTATCAATTCCTCAAAATGATCACGACTTTCCACCATTGTTGTCAAAGGAAAATACTAGCTGAAAACAAAATTCCCAGGTATTTCTCACCACAAAACACAAATATTTAAAGTAAAGTGGCCATTTAAAGAAAAAACCTCAACCAAAACAATCTGCTGTTGTGAAATGTGTGTTAGTTTGGTCATGTGAAACCAGGTGATGGAACTAAAATTAGTTTTTACCTGTAGACAAAAAAGTAAAGTTCTGGAGTTTCACTTAACAAACATCGGTTTCCTTTCTTTTGTTTTAGAACACACACTAGATACTTGTTTTTGAGGAGAAATCCAAAAATAAAGGTGAGTGTTTATCCAACGATCTCTCTGTGTCTCTGTCTCTGTCTCTCCCTCTCTTGTGTCTCTCTTTCTCTATGTCTCTCTCATGTCTTTCTCTTTGTATGTCTGTCTTTCTCTTTCTATGTCTGTCTGTCTGTCTGTCTCTCTCTCTCTCTCTCTCTCTCTCTCTCTCTCTCTCTCTCTCTCTCTCTCTCTCTCTCTCTCTCTCTCTCTCTCTCTCTCCAATGTGTTTGGTACGTAATTGTAGTCATTAAAAAGTCTCTGGTAGTTGAAAACATCTGAACTATAGTAGGAAACTCAGGACAGTCTTTTTAAAAGAAGATTTTTTTTGTTTTTGTTTCTGTTCTCCAAAACAATAATCATTATAAATAACCAGTGGCATGATCGGTTATCTAATGATAGAAATTAAATACAGCAGTTTTTTAACTAATGTGATGAATTATGTATGACACAGCCACTTACATTTTACACAATGTGATGTACATAGCGGTAACGTAATTTGTTTTATTTTTAGTTCCCTAATGGTCCAAATGGAGGGGACTATAGGTTTCATCTCCATTTCTGTCTGTCTTTCTGCCTGTCTGTCCCACACATATTGTTTTAGCAATGCCTCAGAATATTGAGCTGAAATTTGTGTGTATTACCTTATCATGTACAGTTACAGATCAAGCTTGACTCTCATGGTGATTTACCCATTTTTTCACAGAATTATGACCCTTGAACTTAGGAGATAAGAAAAAATTGTTGTGCCTGGTAGGGGGACATGTTTTTCTTTAGCAGTACTCACAGAATGCTTGTTTTCATTTCAGTTCTTTTGGCGTGTCTACCCATACGTGACGATCACAACTCGTGCTACTGGAAGATTCTGCCCCACACCTTCATCCTAGTCTTCTGATGTCAGCTTTTAATTAAAAATTAATAATAATTAAATGTTTTTTAAAGAAACTTGCCTCTTACGTAATTTACGTAAAACATTCCATGGAAAGGTACATTATAGCACATGTGTAAAACAAACGCTGTCCTTTAGGAAATGTGATTTAGGAAATAAAATGTAATGTTCTAATTCACTGTAAAAGTGATTTCTGAGAAAAGGAAGAAGTAGAAGAGGTGAATGCTCAAAAAGGTCAGTTTGTAGGTGCTTAAACGAGTAAATACTGTAAAACAGGTATTATTCGCGGCAGTAAATTTTCGCAATATCAAAAATGCAGGCAGTTCGCGGTTTTTAATTTTCGCGGTGTCATGGTTTTTGTTTTTTAATTTACTAACGTACAAAACTATACTTTGGTACATAACATTAAATCGACACTAGAGTGGTCAACAGAGGTATACGTAATATTATCCCTTTCTGAACGACTCCGCTAAGTGCTACAGCCACATGTCCAGCGGCTACCACACTGTGTGTACAATTAATGAAATTAATCCAGGATGTGGTTCAATCAACTCTCCAGAAAGTGTGAAATAAAGACAAACACTTGTACTAGTAATCTTGTTTTAATGTTTAAACACTGGTTGTTAAAAACGTCTCACCTCTTTTGTTTTTGTCACTTGTCGATGACGTTTTTCCGGAAGTTTACAAAACCATTTGTGTCCCTTATTTTGATTGGCCAATTAAAAATGGCTCATTATACTAATTTCTAAATGTTTATTGACAGCTTAACAATACTAGTAAGAATGTCTGTTCCAAAAATCAACTACATTTATCATTCTTCACAAAAACAGCGTTATGCCAGGTTCAATTTTGCAGTGGCTAAAAAAAGCGCGAACAAACCTGAAACAGTTGGTTTACCTGTCCCTTCAACATGTTTAACGATCGAAGAAGTTCATTCGACACAGGCTGCCAGTGATGCCGTTGATAAATTAAACATTTCTACAAATCTTAAACAAAAACACGGTGAATATAGACTATGATGCAGAACAGCATGCCACAATTGGTAAACTGTTTTTTTCTTTTGTTTGTTTTTTGTTCTAATGGATTTTATTATTTGCATAAGTGTAATTTTCGTGGCTAAAATTAAAAACGCAAAAATTACACATTCGCAAATAATACCCGTTTTACAGTATTTAGTGAAATATTTCTAAATCATAACACTAAATATACTGATGGAAAGAAATAAAGGATCACACAGATAGCAACAAGAAATAATGACTGCATCAAAAATCAATTGATATTGTTAGAAGTTGACTGGGAACATATAGGCAGCATATTCAACACTACAGACATTCAGTCCCACATTACAACTTGGTATGGAATACAGACATTACTACGCTAGTAGTGAATTAAATATGGTCTACAAATTGATGTGTTCCCTTATTTCTTTCCATCAGTATAGATTAGTCAAATCAGAAATTTCGGAATCAAAATTTTGAAAATAATATTTTATTTCTGTATGCTTATCGGCCATGAAGTGCAATAAATGAAAAATGTTTACTCCTCTAAACACTCACAGATTTAACTTTTGGAGCATGTGTCACATCAGCTTTGTGGGGGCAGGATGTAGCCCAGTGGTAAAGCACTCACCTGATGCACAGTCGGTCTGAGATCGATCCCTGTCGGTAGGCCCATTTGGCTATTTCTTGTTCCAGCCAGTGCACCACGACTGGTATATCAAAGGTCGTGATATGTGCTATCCTCTCTCTGGGATGGTGCATATAAAAGATCCCTTGTTGCTAATCGAAAAGAGTAGCCTATGAAGTGGCGACAGTGGGTTTCCTCTCTCAATATCTGTGTTGTCCGTAACCATATGTCTGACACCATATAATCATAAATAAAATGTGTTGAGTGCATCGTTAAATAAAACATTTCTTTCCTTCCTTGGACTATTTTTCGTTTCAGCCAGTGCTCCACAACTGGTGTAACAAAGGCCATGATATGTATACTATCTTGTCTGTGGGATGGTGCATATAAAACATCCCTTGCTGCCTACTGGAAGAGAAGTCAGTTGTGTGGCAGCAGTGGGTTTCCTCTGTCATTAACTTCATATATTTACGTTTGTTTGACACCCAATAGCCGATGTGTATATTTGTGCTGGGATGTTGTTAAACATTCATTCATTCTCTCATTATCTATGTGGTCCTTAGCCATATGTCCGATGCCATATAACCGTAATTAAAAGGATTTGAATGGGTCATTAAATAGTTTTGTTTAACGACACCACTAGAGCACACTGCTTATTAATCATCGGTTATTGGATGTCAAACATTTGGTAATTTTGACATTTAGTCTTAGAGAGGAAAGCAGCTACATTTTTAGCAAGTGGCAAGGGATCTTTTATGTACACCATCCTACAGGCAGGATAGTACATACCATAGCCTTTGATATACCAGTTGTGGTGCACTGGCTGGAACGAAATCGATCCCAGACCAACCACGCATCAAGTGAGAGCTTTACCACTGGTCATAAAATAAAACATTCCATCCTTCCTTCTCCTTTGTCATTTCTTGGAAATCATTATACAGTGTCTCTGGAAGTCACATTTACTGCAGAACATATCCCTTGCTACATAAGGAAAAATGTGGCAGGTTTCCTCCCTGTGACACTGTCATTTCTTAGAAATCATCATACAGTGTCTCTGGAAGTCACATTTACTGCAGAACACATCCCTCGCTACATTAGGAAAAATGTGGCAGGTTTCCTCCCTGTGACACTGTCAAAATGACCAAAGTTTGACATCTAATAGCCGATGATTAATAAATCAGTGTGCTCTGGTGGTGTCGTTAAACAAAACAAACTTTATTTCTTACTGCAGGACAGTATTTGTACAGGACTAGTATGTTCATGTAATATTAAACCTGCTGTCAAAAGTTAACTTCATCAGTGTAGCCTTGTTTGAAATGTGTGTCATCAGTGGTCAGAAAGCAGACCTCGAAGGGAGTAAATTTGGGTTACACCAAAACAACATGGTAACCTATTACAACCATGCATATGGTGTCCTGATGTTAATGTGAATATTAAAAAAATGGTTTGTGCAAAACCAGACTTTCACAGTGCTTGGCAAGGCTCGAAATTAGCATGGAGCAAGAGGCAATTGTCACTCTAAATAGACAATGGGCTGAATTTATGCAGCCTGTTTTTCTTAAAACTGGTGTTTAAGAATTGTAGTTAACATGCATTTAAGACAAACAGAGTTTGTAAATTCAGCCCATTGTGTTTTCTGATATTCTGTGTCACAAGCAGGTTTTACTTTCCATCTTAAAGCATTGAACAGTTATTTAGATAAAGAAATGAGTGCCAAGTATGTCTATATTAGGATGACCAATATCAAAAGAAAGTAAAGTTTTTGCCTGTACAAGTGGTCAAGAAGTGCTCAGTTTGTATCATTTGCTTTCAGATTAAAGTATCAGAAGCAGAGATTGCTTCCCATTCCACAAAGTCAATTTTAAGCCTTGTTGGGCGAAAACACACCATCGTTCTCCAAATTTCTGAAAATAACTTGTTTAAGAACCTCAGACTAAATATAAATGTGCACATGCCATGTCGTCAATTTTGACTTGACTGTAGGTATGTGACTTCTCTTTATTTGTGATAGCATAATGTTTGGACATGACTATGCAAAAAATACAACAAAAAACCCCAACAAAGAAAACCACCTTGAATGTATATATGATGTAATCAAAATTTGGCATCCACCATTATGTTACAAAGGAATAAAACAGGATGGGGTTTTTAAAGCCACTGACCCTAGTTTATGAGATACATGTACATTTATTTCTTGATTGATCAAAAATGTTTTCCACTCCAAAATGAGAAGTGTCGCAAGTCGGTATCTGAAAGAAACAAAACGCTAACTGGGAAGTCATTTCAAACATGTTTAAAGACAAATCCCAACTACTACAAACACATTGCATCTCTTTGTATATCAGTTAGACTATATATAACTTGATATCAATATTCAAATATATTGCGGATTATTATGAAATAAATTCAGTTCAATACTAAGATGCCAATTTTCCACCATTTATCTTCCATTTCATAATTCACATTGATCAATTCACTACAACCATCATCGTCACCAATCATTGATCATTACTGTCATCACCATTGTGTTCTAACTGTTAACTGATGCCATCATCGAAAACTATTCACTGATAATCACTCTTCACCATTCACTGATCGCCACTCTTCACCATTCATGGTCATCATCATTCTTATCAACAGCTACACAAATAAGCATCTTCATTCACTGTAATCATCATCGCCATGCACCATTCACTAGATAGGATTTAGCTCAGTTGGTTGAGTGCTCGCGACACTGAATCGAACCACCTCGGTGGATCCATTCAACTGATTGTGTTTTTTCTAGTTCCAACCAGTGAACCGCAACTGGTCAAAGGTCGTGGTATGTGCTTTCCTGTCTGGAAAAGTGAACATAAAAGATCCCTTTCTGCATTAGGAAAAATGTGGGTTTCCTCTGATGACTGTCAGAATGAGCAAATGTTTAACATCCAATAGCCGATGATTAATTAATCAGTGTGCTCTAGTGGTATTGTTAAACAAAACAAACTAACTTTTGATCACCAAAAGACGTTTTTATATAAAACAAAATACATAGAATCAAATATTTGCGATTTTTTTCATAGACAACCAGAAACATTGGAGCATTTGTTCTATGACTGCTCTAAAGTCTTTCTTTTATGGAAGGAAATTGAACGATGGATTCAGGACAAAGGTGAATATACACAACTTGATAAACAGACATTCTTGTTTTGAATCATAAAGAGGAAAAAAAGCTAGATGGTATTTATTAATTGGCTCATTATCAATGTTAAATACTATATATATAGATTCTAAAATGCAGAAACATGGACCTAACATATATGCTTTTTAAAATAAATTAAAAGAAAATAGAAATTGAAAAATATCTACTTCTCAAAAATGTCAATTTCAAGAATGTGAAGAATTTTGGGCACCTTGGTCCAGATACCTAGAAACAAGACATAGCAATACAATGTTCTAGAGGTATTTCAATACAAATATGTTTTCTCTTTCGAAATTAAAGTATTTAATTCACTCTTTCTTTCCTTCTTCCTTCCTTACCTTCTATTTTTCCCTTTACCATTCCCTTTAAATCTTTCCTCTATCTCTATCTTCACTGTTAACCCCACATATTAGTGAACTCCATGTTTTCATGTATTCATGCTTATTAATATTATTATATTGATTCTAATTACACTATACTATATATATATATATATACATGTATAATGTTCATATGTACTTATAACATGGATGTAAGGTAGTGAAATCAGGGCCCCCCAACCCTGACACTACCATCCTTGTGTCTGGGGTCAATAAACTCACCTTTTGATACTACTCTTTACAATTCATGATCATAATCGTTGTTATCGACGGCTACGCAAATAAATCATCATCATTCACTAACCATCACTCATCAACTGACATCATTATGAGTATTCACTGATCTTCACCATTCATGGTTATCATCACCGGCTAGCAATCATCATCATGACCATTCACAGATCACCACTCTTCACCATTCATTGATCACCACTCTTTGCCATTCACTATTATCATTGTCCTTAACACCAGCTTCTCAAAAAAGAACCATTATTCAGAATAACCATCATGATCATTGTCCTCACCATTAACCAATTGCCATCATCATTAACATCATGATCCTCACCACCATCATGATCCTTACCATTGTTGCTGTGACCATTCACGATCATCATCAAGACCACTGATCATCAGCTTCACCATTCATGATCATCAGCATCCTTAGCACCAGCTACTCAAATACTGACTGTCACCAAGCCAGAGTAATGCAGAAAGAATGACTTTACAATATTTCTACACAATGTTTGTCTTGAAATTCAACAATGTATTTTCAGTTACCAATTTGAAAGTATTTACAATGAATGTTATAAAATAAATTATAGTTGTTAAAAGACTACCCTTGACTTGCAACAACTAGAGGCACTCTCTAAAAGAGGAGGATGTTTTGGTTGTTTTAGAATCTACTTTGCATAATATATACTGATAGAATGAAATAAGGGAATGCACAGTATTTAAGACCAAATTTTAAAGTCACTACTAGAGACGTTACCGGTATGTGTGTATAAAATACAGAGACATGATGTGGGATTGAAGGTCAGTACTGTGGGGTGGACTACCAATAACAGTTAACTTCCTGACACTATGAATGAAGGTTTTGGTTGCAGTTAATATTTGCTGTTACAATTTACGTCTTCCCTTATTTCCTTCCATCAGTTCTGCGAAAATCTCAGTGGTTTCAAAAATGTCATAAAGTGTTTTTGAATGTGTCGACAGCCAGTATTGACGGTTTGAACTAGAAGTCTGTATACATGTACTTACCTGAGATATTTATTCAGGTGGTGCTTATTGTTTTCTTGAAAAGTAATAAATGTATAAGTCAATTATTATGTGCCCTTGACCTAGCCTGGGCCAGTGCTTATAACATTTTTAAGAGTCTCTAGAATCTCCAATGACGTCACACGCATACAATTTGTATGGCATTCTCATAACATTAGTGTCTCAGACTCGTATTAGAGTCTCAAGTCTAAGACTTTAAAAGTTGTATAAGCACCAGGCCAGGCCTGGGCCAATGCTTATAAAACTTTTAAAGAGTCCAGACTCAAATCTCTAATGACATCACACGCATACAATTTGTATGGCGTTGTCATAACATTAGTGTCTCAGACTATTAAAAGTCTTGAGTCTAGACTAAAAGTTTTATAAGCACCAGGCCTGATGCTTATAAAATTTGAAAATCTAGACGAGTCTGAGTGTTTGTATGTAAGATTGACCACCAGTAGCATGAACGGGCCCTTTTGAAGCTAAGGGGCCCAGCACTGCACCTGCCTAGCACTATAGCTTGTCATCAGTCATGATGATGTTATTATGCATATTGCTGTGATTGCCAATTGGCCACCTCAGATACCTGGATTGGTATTCGAAGTGTTCAACCCTATTTCATTTCATTTCAAACTTATTTGCATGCTTATATCCAATTAAGGTTCAAGCACACTGTCCTGGGCACACACCTCAGCTATCTGGGCTGTCTGTTCAAGACGGTGTGTTAGTTGTTAGTTGGTTAGTGGTTTGCGAGAGAGAAGAGGGTGTAGTAGCCTTACACCTACCCATTGGGGCCTTAAAAACTCGCTCTGGGTTGGAGCTGCGAACCCTGTACCTACCAGCATGTAGTCCGATGGCTTAACCACGACGCCACTGATGCTGTGTTCATCCATGTGCTACTTTGAGGCTCAGCAATTAGACTTTAGCAGGGGTCTGACTGTTTGACATGGCAATTTCTTACACATTTTATGTCTGTGAAGTCTTTAGAGATTTGTGTCTTAAAGTTTTATTCAAAGCACAGGCCCTTGTTTCTCCATCTAGATGTTCTTAAATCATGTTTGCCATTTACTCCAACCTAATACCTTGCCCAGCCCCACCCCCACCCCACCCCCACTTCACATAGTAACTTCTTCATGCCATCAGTTTTCATTAACCAGTTGGAAGCCTCCTTCAAATGTTCTTGTGAAGTCCTTGAAAATGGGGTTGGAGTAGAGGTCCATAGTTTAAGAACCACAGAGTATCTTGCCAAACTTTAATAAACTACCACACTCAAGTATGGTGCTACTGTAATGTGTTACAGCACTCGAGTATGCTATCTATTGAGTATACCACTGCACTCGATTATGCTATCCCAATTGAATATGCTATCGAATGTTACATGGGGGAAGGTGGTATATAAAATGACAAATTTTGCATTACGTAATTGTTGAATGGCACCCATGTTGTGATACTTGAGTATCCTAAAATGCTCCAATATTTTACTTCACTTGTATAGGGTATGTTGTGGTTCTCTAGGATGATCAAACAATACAATACATAGCTTTATTATAATACCGCCTTTTTAGTATTCATAAATATTTTACTTCACTTGTATAGGGTATGTTGTGGTTCTCTAGGATGATCAAACAATACAATACATAGCTTTATTATAATACCGCCTTTTTAGTATTCATAAATATTTTACTTCACTTGTATAAGGTATGTTGTGGTTCTCTAGAATGATCAAACAATATAATATATAGTTTCATTATAATACCACCTTTTTAGTATTCATAAATATTTTACTTCACTTGTATAGGGTATGTTGTGGTTCTCTAGGATGATCAAACAGTATAATACATAGCTTTATTATAATACCGCCTTTTTAGTATTCATAAATATTTTACTTCACTTGTATAAGGTATGTTGTGGTTCTCTAGGATGATCAAACAATACAATACATAGCTTTATTATAATACCGCCTTTTTAGTATTCATAAATATTTTACTTCACTTGTATAGGGTATGTTGTGGTTCTCTAGGATGATCTTTTTAGTATTCATAAATATTTTAACTTGTATAAGGTATGTTGTGGTTCTCTAGAATGATCAAACAATATAATATATAGTTTCATTATAGTACCACCTTTTTAGTATTCATAAATATTTTACTTCACTTGTATAGGGTATGTTGTGGTTCTCTAGGATGATCAAACAGTATAATACATAGCTTTATTATAATACCGCCTTTTTAGTATTCATAAATATTAGGTCAGCTAGTGTTTGTTACATATTTCATGAATGTATTTTTTATTACAACTGACAGCTGCTTGATCTTTTTAAACAATGCAAGAGGAGTGAAAGTCATGTATTGAGATAGAATTTCATCAGGAATAATTCATGTTCTCTCTGATGCAAAACAGCTTTTCTGCCTGTATAACGTGCATGTGTGTATAATGGTATGTATACTCAACATAAGTAATTAGGGGTCAGTAAACATTTCATACTTCCTTGCTAGTGTTCCATATAACTAAATAAAATGTGTTGAGTGTGTTGTTAAATAAAACATTTCCTTCCTTCCATGCTAGTGTCATGTAATTTTAGCTCTTTTTTTTTTAAACGACACCACTAGAGCACATTGATTTATTAATCATCAGTTATTGGATGTTAAGCATTTGGTAATTCAGACATATAAATTTAGTCTTAGAGAGGAAACCCGCTACATTTTTCCATTAGTAGCCAGGGATCTTTTATATGCACTGTCCCATAGACAGGATTGCACATACCACAGCCTTTAATGTACCATTCGTGATGCACTGGCTGGGACGAGAAATAGCCCAATGGGCCCACTTACAGGGATTGATCCTAGACCGACCGTGCATCAAGCGAGCGCTTTACCCCTGGGTTACGTCCTGCCCCCTTGCACGTTTTTATCACTAATGACTTTTAAACATTGCTTTAGTAACATTTGACCCATAATACTGTAAATAAATCTAGCACCCACATTGGTAGAGCAGTTACCTTATTAATAACCCCAACCCCTACCCCCTCCAAACATACCATTCGGTATATGCATTTATTTGTTTAACGACACTACTAGAGCATATTGATTTATTAATCATCAACTATTGGATGTCAAACATTTGGTAATTTTGACGTATATTCTCAGAAAGGAAACCTACATTTTCCAATTAGTAGCAAGGGATTCTCTAGGAATGGTGCAGATTTTAACAACACATGGTGCTAATTATTATTTAAATTAGTAGCTTACATGTATGTAACCCTTCATAGAAAGGATAGTCACTATGTGTACCTCTGTATGTGCATATGTACGGGTATACATGTGCATGCCTATGTATGTATGTTTGTGGGTATAAGTGCCTCCATGTGTGTGGTGCCTATGTATGTACAATTTTTGTGGGTATAATTTTGCCTCCATTTTTTCTGTCAGATATGGTTCTTCGCAATTGTGGAATTAAACTTCCACAATTTCTTGTGTTTTCTCTTTAAAAATATATACATTTTTCTATTTATTTTTTCTGTTTCAGATATGTATTCTGTCGCAAGCTCCAGCCTCTTACATTAAACTTCCACAATTCTCCATATGGTCGTCTGTCAGACATTTGACAGTTCCAGCCTCTTACATTAAACTTCCACAATTCTCCATATGGTCGTCTGTCAGACATTTGACAGTTTTTCTTACAATAAAATACTGGGAGGAGGGGGGACTTCTTTTATTATCAGGTTCAATATAAGGGTTTACTTTAACAGGCATATGTATCCAGTTCAGGGTCATACTTAACAGAGAGGATGGTGGGTGGGGGAGGGGTGCAGTTGTCAGTCATCAAACAATTGTAGAAGTTCACTTTTAGTTTTAACTGGAGAGGATCCTACATACCTGTGTACTGATTTTTTAAATTATTATTATTATTATTATTTTTATTATTTTATTTTTTTAAACTGCACCCTGAGCCTCTTCTCCCACCCCTCCACTAATTAGTTGAGAATAGGTGCAGCCTTGTAATTTTGGTTCACACTGTTTTGCCTCTTGGCATTTTGAATTCCATTTACATAATTGTTGTAGTTTTTATTTTGTGCAAAATGTTTGGTTGTTGGATATTAAATATTAATATATCTATGTATTGTACATAACTACGCATTGTGATGTGTGTTGAATAATGTTATTAATTATTGGAACTGTTTATTTTTATGTAATGTCTGCACTTTTTGTATCTTCAATACAGAAGTATGCCATGAAGTATGTTACTTTAAAAAAACACACAAAAAATCCCTGGTGGTGCTAAGAATTTATTAAAATATTTGTAGTCACGAAATCACAATTTGTTCTTATTTATTTTATATTCTATGGTATGTTAGTTTGTTTGTTCAGTTAAAAGCAAACATTGGTAAATAGTATATATAGTCATTCAGGTTGTGTGTCGACTATAAAATAATAATGACCAGGCTCAGGGACATCACTTTTGTTTATCCCCATAAATGAGTCTCCACCCACGCCCCCTAATGATTTGTGTCTATATTGATAACAATAATCTCTCAAAATAAGGGCCAGGATGTAGCCCAGTGGTAAAACGTTTGCTTGATGCGCGGTTGGTCTAGGATCGATCCCCATCGGTGGACCCATTAGGCTATTTCTCGCTCCAGCCAGTGCTCCACAACCGGTGTAACAAAGGCCTTTGTATGTACTATCCTGTCTGTGGGATGGTGCATATAAAATGTGTTGAGTGAGTCGTTAAATAAAATATTTCCTTCTTTCCTCTCAAAATAAGGACCCCATAAATATACATTCCTTTGACGGGTAATTTTATAGTATGGTGTTGTCCGTTGGTACATCTATAAATATGGTTTTTCCTTCGCATGTCTTCCTTATTAGTTCATTTAAAATAAACCTCGGAATCTGCGCTAATGCCGAGGTTTATTTTAAAATGAACTACCTTATTATTAACTTTTTTCCTTCTTCCTTTCTTCCACTGTTACAAAATTCTAACAAAGACTGAGTAGCGCAAAATGCTCACAACACTTTAGTCTACGTTATTGTAATTTGTGACTCCTATTATTAATACTGATATAAAACGGAAATAATAAAAGTTGCTGTTACATAGTATGTACAAATAATGATTATAGGCTAATTACTCTCTCTCTCTCTCTCTCTCTCTCTCTCTCTCTCTCTCTCTCTCTCTCTCTCTCTCTCTCTCTCTCTCTCTCTCTCTCTCTCGTTTGTGTATAGTCGCCCCACCCATATAATAAAACATGTTAATAGTGTATTCACAGAGGGAAAAAAAATCCGACAGTCCATATTGATTTATCTATAATTGATCTATCCATGCACCCTTTTTCCTATAGATATGTTTATCTGTGCGAATAGGCAATTTTTTTTTTTACAAAAATGACACTTGTCTAGGCCAGGACTCTAAATAAATTAAAGCTAACACAACAAACTGACAGGAGAAAAAACACGACCGTGTTTATTTGCCGACATTTAAATGCTAATCGTGGTGTCTGCAGTTTGTCACCCGCAACGAAAAGAGACGGTTGGACCTAAACTTCGACGATACTTTCCACGATAGACTTGTCTAGACAAATTTAATCATAAAATATAAAAGTGTAATTTCTTGTTAAAAACTCAAGCAGCCTGTATGTCTAGTGATCTATATACCTATGCGTGTATCCATCCATCCATATATCCATTTATTTACCTACCGACCTCCGTTGGTCCATCCGTTCATCCATCCAATGGTCCATCTAACGTCCATCCGTCGATTAATCGATCTCTGTTCATTTATCCACCAATCAATCAAATATGTTTGTCCATCCATCCATCATTTTTTTCCCAGTTTTGGTTGTTTGAATTGTCTTGTTAGGTTTTGTTTATGTTGTAGTTTGTTTGTTTTTTTTTGTTGGGGGGGGGGGGGGGCTGGGGTGAGAGGTGAACTGGGAATGAGTGTTGATAATTCCATAAACATACAAATAAATATACTGTACAACTTTTGATGCTTTCGTATATAATGTATAGCCTGTATCGTTGAATAGCTTACATGCTATACAAAGTTCCTTCTAGGACAGCAGATGTTATAATACAACAGTTACAGACTAAAAACACCCCGGAACTCTTGGTCCATAAAACAAACAGTTTCTGCCATCACAGATGTAAAACACATGCGGGATCAATGCATGATGCGTGCTGCCGCCTTTCGAACTGCGATTAATACCAAGACCCCAGTCTCAGATCGAGACATGATCGTCATAAATGCGTAACACACCCTGTTTGCGCAAATAACAATGGGCGTACGATCAAACATTCTCACCGTTTGTCTGTATTTACTTTTTATCCAGTGAGAATAGATGAACATCAGTACTGGCTGTGTTTGCTGTTGGAGGCCTTGATGGGAAAATAAAATATGTTTCAATGATACACTAAGAAAATTACCTTTTATTATGAAGGCACGGCGGAAGAAAGTAGACATGGGGGGGTGGGGGGGGCGGTGCGCCGACAGATCGAGGGCGTAAAGCAAAGTTTCTAGGGGGTTCGGGGGTATGTTCCCCGTAAACTTTTAAAAACTAGATGTCCTGAAATGCAAGTTTCTGCATTCTACAAGTCAAATTCATCTCTGCCTTAAGATTTACTACCAATAATATTTGTGATGCAGAATTAGTGTGTGTGTGTGTGTGTGTGTGTGGAGGGGGGGGGCTAGAACCCAGTCCCCCTTGCTCCGCCGTGCCTATTATGTTAAAGGTGTAACGGGATATACAGAATACTTAACGTCTCATCAGTGTAGGAAATTGTGAAGGCAGGGGTGGGGTCCATGCTTTGGCGATTGAAGTTTCTATGGGAATACTTCTCCCGGAAAAAACCACAAACAATTTGCTGACGACGACTCCCACCCCAACACCCCCTCCCTCCCAACTGCACATGCGCCTGTTTAATTATAGCTATTATTGAAACATACTATAGTAGTTGTGACAACGTCTTAGAGATATTAAAGGTGAAACCCGAAATTATCACAATTTATATAAGCAGAGGTTCCAAGATTACTTCTTTCTTTCTTTCTTTTAAAAGCAACAGCAGCAGCAATAATAATAATAATAATAATAAATAGTAAATACCATTCATCATTTACATGCCAAAATTAAAAGGTGGAAGCTAAAAAAATTTATCTTACATTAGACTTAGAAAGAGAAAAGAAAGAGATATAGATGAAAGGGAAAAAGTTAATTTTGAAAAAAAAGAGAAACCTTAAGAGAACCCCTGGCTTATAATTATATTCAATTTGCGTCAGTCGCGACTGGAATAAACAAGTCTGCATAGAACTGTGTAACACAAGATAACGATGTGCAAACACAAATCACTTTTCAAAGGGATGAGACTTGATAGTATTGTTTGATTTTATTCTTGAACGTGGAATGCTTGAAAAAAAAAAATCATATACCGAATACATTAACAGGTGCGTGTGCTGGAATATATGCAGGAGGGGTTCTAGACTGGTGAGCGAAGTTTCTAGGAGGGGGGGGGGGGGGGGGGGTGTGTGTCAAAATTTGTTGTCCCGGAAAATATATTGAAAAAGACAATATGCTTGACCAGGGGGGTTGGGGATACGAACCCGAACCCTCCTGCAGACGCGTCTGATTAAACCTTGGTTACAATCATGAATGTAAGGCACATACGATACCTTACACACCCGTTGGTGAGAACATCTTTCGTTATTCTTGATAGCACATACTTGTTTACACATGTACGTGTGTTAACATTTTCAAGACATACGACTGGCTGCTCCTAGGTGATGACCGGGTCATCAATGCCATACGTCCAATGATAAAACAGCACTATCGAAATCGATTACACTGTGACGTATAGTTAACCTGACAATCATTTGTTTGTGAAACTTAAGTGAAGGTGCTGTAAATAACGTTTAGTAAAAAAATATGTTACAATTTGCTTAAAACCTGGTTTTTAAGGATGTTAGAAATAGAATAATACATTCGTGTCCGTTGGATACATTTTAAAACAACGAGTTGTAAGATAAATGGTATCTAACGGCCACTCATGTAGTATTCTATATATACACCCATTATATTGGCGAGAACGTCATTTATTATTTTTATAACACATGTAAACCAATAACACATATGCAATATAATATGCGTGTGATAACAATTTAAAGACATACGACTGGCTGTGGCTGCTCATTGGTTGCCACAGCCTCAGACCTTTTTTTTTTCCTTTTTTTTTTTTACTGTTTTAAATTTTATAAAATCATACATACATACATACATACATACATACATACATACACACATACACACATATATACATACATATTGTTGGTTGCCCCCCTCCCCCATCTAAATTCCAGGCTACACCAGTGCACAGCCTTACCAGTAAATTAAACGGGCACTACAGAAATTTAGTTTTGTGACGTACAAGGTAACATAAAATTGATTACTTTGTGACGCGTAAACGAAAGCGCCGTAAATAAAATAAATTAAATTTGTTTTAAACTTGGGTTTTGAGGATATGTAAGAAATGGAATACTACATTTATGTCCGTTAGATGTCATTTATCTTACAACTCGTTGTTCAAAAACGTGTCCAACTTGCTTTCGCTCGTTAGATACGTTTTAAAACAACTCGTAATATAAATATGGTATCCAACGGCCATTCATTTAGTATGTTCCTTATTTAACAAAGTGGCAATGGTCCATATTTAAGTATTTGACGTGCCTATACTAGTATCCAATTAATGTTCAAGGTACTTGGTATCGTGTTAGGTTGACCTGGGCGTACAGGTTCTAAGTCCTTGTAACGATAAACAATAAGAACGTGACACTTTTAGTATGCTGCAAGGTTTAATATCTAAGACTACCACTCCATGCCTGGGGTAACTCCCCGTATGTACTTCTGTATTAAATCCCTAAACTATTTAGATGCTCTCTAACCTTACATCCCCCTTTCTTTAAGATTAAACTTAATTTTACACTTCCCGACTTAACTGTTCTTTCGTGTTCCAAATAACAGTCCTACTTGCAGTGTTCAGATAAGAAACTGGCTAACTACTGAAACTAATATCTCTATGCAGTTCAACCTAAAACAAAACTTCCCACATTTAAAGGTCCAGTTTTTGTGGTACTTTAACTACACGACTACTTCTGGTTATAATCCCCTTTGGTTGGGTGTTTGTTACATCAGAAGACGACGACGACGCTGAAGCGGACTCTGTCATGGTCTCCTCAGACATTACTGGTACAGGATCGATATCCATAGAAATATTGTTCTCTGCAGGGTTTGGCAAAGTCGATGACACTGCAGGGTTGATCAGTTGATGAGGAGGCGGACTTGAACTTCGTCGATTTAGGTGCCTCCTATTCCTTCTGCGTAGCCCAGTCGATGTCCTGACTGCATAAGATCTCGGACCAATAGGCTTCACAACTTCCCCCTTCATTTCATTCGTTTCTTTGATCCAAACCTGATCTCCAGGTGACAGAGTCGGAAGTGTAGTAGCTCTATGCCGCCTGTCAAAGTTCTTTTTCTGCACTTCCTTCTGGTTTGCATTTGCTAACTTCGTGTCAGCCAGCTTAGGCCAATCAGGAGTAAGCAAGGCAGGGACGACTGGAACTCTCGTTCTCAGGCAACGGCCCATGGACATTTCTGCTGGACTGAAACCACACTGGAGAGGAGTCGCTCTGTAGTTAAGTAGCGCCAGATATGGGTCTTCAGCTTTCAACAGAAAATTCTTAACCGTCTGCACAGCCCTTTCAGCTTCTCCATTAACTTGCGGATAATGAGAACTGCTGGTTTCATGGGTGAATCCATATTCTGTAGCAAATCTGCTGAATTTCTGGGATGCAAATTGTGGTCCATTATCTGATTGAACAACTTCAGGAATCCCGTGTCGTGCGAAGATACTCTTGCAATGAACATGACACCATATCGTGTTAGGTTGACCTGGGCGTACAGGTTCTAAGTCCTTGTAACGATAAACAATAAGAATGTGACACTTTTAGTATGCTGCAAGGTTTAATATCTAAGACTACCATTCCATGCCTGGGGTAACTCCCCGTATGTACTTCTGTATTAAATCCCTAAACTATGTTAGATGCTCTCTAACCTTACACTTGGGTCAGAGAATTGAACCCATTGGTGGACCCATTCTCTGGGATTTCCCCGTCCCAACCAGTTGCTCACAAAAGGAAGTGGTGTGTGTGTGTGTGTATATATATATCTGCTATTTCCTGTGTGTGGGAAAGTGCATATAAAGGATATCTTACTACTAATGACTACTTTAAAAATGCTCAATAACCTCTGATTAATTAATCAATGTGCTCCAGTTGTGTCGTTATTCAAAGTAAACACTGTACGTTCATGTTGGCGAGACGTACTTAGGTTGCATGGTACCAAAGAAGAGAGGTCCGTGTCAAAGTCCGAGGTGCGCCGTCAAATATTTACGGAGTAAAAACAGCTGTGGGTGTGATTGGTAGTAATATGTGACATTGATTATTTATGCAAATACCATTATCCATCGACAATAAATAAATACACTTTTATTTGTTATGCAGTATATACCAGAGGTTGAAACTAATGCGGGGTACCCCAAGAAGTTCTGCAATTTTCAACAAAAACGACGGTTGCTATTAAACACATTCATTAAATATCTTAAATGGTATGTGACCCCCCCCCCCCCCCCCCCCCATTTCTTGCAGGTAGCTTAGATGTAAGGTGCCACACTTTGTTTTGCTGTACCTCCTGGGTGTGTTGATACGCTGCTTATATGAGTTTTATTAGTAAACGTTAACACTATCGGCAATAGGAATTGATTTGGTCTATAAGAACCTATAGTGCTTTACTAATGCGCGGTCGGTGTACGATCGATTTACGTAGGTGGGCTCATTGAGCTATTTCTTCTTCCAGCCAGTTCACCACAACTGGTATATCAAAGGCCATGGTGTGTGCTATCTTGTTTGTGGGATGATGCATATTAAGGATTCTTTGTTCTTTATTGAAAAATGTAGTGGGTTTCCTCTAAGACTATATGTCAGAAATACGAAATGTTCGATATCCGATGATTAAAGGGACATACCCTAGTTTTTAAACACTAAGGCATATTTTTTTTACTATTATAGCCGTTTTTGATAACTGAAATCATACTTTACTTAGATTGTATGGTTTAGATTATCGTTTTCTGTACATTCGAAGTGTGGTCATCATGGTGTTTTTAATATCACAAAATTCATTTCTAATATTTTTAAAAACGCACGTGCGTCTGAGAAGTAACAGTTATTGAGTCGAGTTTTAGTCTATTTTTAGAGGGTATTTCACCATTTCAGAGTCACAGACTCATGTTTCACTCAATTGTAACTTTATCCAAATGTAAACTTAGTGTTAATTTTTACGGGTTAAAACTTGGGTCTGTCCCTTTAATAAGTCACTGTGCTCTAGTGATGTCGTTAAACACAGCAAACAGTTTCTTTATGTGACGTACCTAGCAAGGGGGGAGTTGTACTCCATGAAATTAAAAAAAAAAAAATGAACAGTCTATTATGCCTCACTGCTACCGATAGTCATTATAAATGGTACCAATAATATAGTAATAACTAACTTACTCTTCAATCAGCCACTGGTAAAGCGTTCGCTTGATGTACGATCGGTCTGGGGTCGATCCCCGTCTGTGGGCCCATTGGACTATTTCTCGCTCCAGCCAGTGCACCACGACTGGTATATCAAAGGCTGTGGTATGTGTTATTCTGTCTGTGGGATGGTGCATATAAAAGATCCCTTGCTGCTAATCGAAAAGAATAGCCCATGAAGTGGCGACAGCGGGTCTCCTCTCTCAATATCTGTGTGATCCTTAACCACATGTCCGACACCATATAACTGTAAATAAAATGTGTTGAGTGCGTCGTTAAATAAAACATTTCCTTCCTTCCTTTAATCAGCGGATATATGTTAGATGGCACCAAGACATGATGTTTAATTAATTTTGTTTTGCAATTTTCCCAATGAATTTAACAACATCACATAGCCTTTAGTAAAACAATTATGGTGCCCTATTTGAAATGAACAGTCTATTATGCCCCACAGCTACCGATAGTCATTATAGATGGTACCAATAATATAGTAATAACTAACTTACTCTTTAATCAGCAGATAAATGTTAGATGGCACCAAGACACCAAGAAATGACGTTTAATTAAATATGTTTTGCAATTTTCCTAGTGAATTTAACAACATCACATAGCCTTTAGTAAAACAGTGACAGTGCCCTGTTTGAAATATGTACCCGGCTGAAGATGAAAACCGAATCACAAAGTATTTTGAAATATGTACCCGGCTGAAGATGAACACCGAATCACAAAGTATTTTAAAATATTGGTAAGAACAACTGCTGCTTTGATTGGTAATATGTGACATTTACGCAGATGATATATTATCTATTCCCAGTAAATAAATATATACTTACATTTAGTACACAGTGTTTACTAGGTACCGACTCGTACGCTTATGCATGGGTACAATAAAATAAAATTCCAATTTTGTAAAATAATAATAAATAATAATAATAATAATAATAATAATAACTTTGCTGATAAAAAGCATTCTTTAAATCTGTTAAAAGCCACATGGAACCCTATTTAAATTTGTTGCAGGTAGATTAAAAACAAGGTGTTTATATGTGTATTGTGCGGGCACTGACATAATCAGGAATGAGGTTTGGGCGAAATGCCCCCTTCTTCTTCTGCGTTTAAGCTATAGTTGATCATGCTTTAGATTTGGAGTCCGGTGGTGGTGATAAAAACGCTGTCTCTGTCAAGTCGTCTTTGAAACCCCAAAGCTTGACAGCCAGTGTTGCTCCGTTTGACCAGTGAAATACCCCCAATCACACTTCTTTTATCCCCCACCATCTGTACCCCCATAACAATTGTCAAAAGACAGTGTGGGTGGCCCCACCAATGTGGGTTCCCCCTCACAATATAAAATCCTGACTACCCCAATGTGCGTGGGTGAATTGATGCGCATATTATATGGCACACTATTTTATGCGAAACTTGGTTCTGTTCGCGTGTAGGTTACCCTTATTTTAATTCACGTGAACCACCAGTTCTTTTCTTACTTTTGTTACTTTTATTACAGAAACTGTTCTAAAATAAAATTCAATAAAATAGTTTAATGTTATATTTTATTTTACTTAAACATACAATAACAGAGCTATGACAATACTATCGTTAAAATGTAAGTATAATGCAAGTTTGAGTTAAATTACTAGGTTATGGAATTATAATTCATGTAAAATCATATGAACCAGTTTGCGGTTAACTAAGATTTTCAAATATATCCTGCATTATACCGGTTATTACAAAATATGTCGTAATATGTTAACTTTATCAGCAATGAAAATTACTTTAGTGCAGCAGAACCTTACGTAACTAAGATTTTAAACAGTATTATGTCCTAGTTTTATTGTAAATTTCATTTAAGTTATCTGAGCATGCTGTTGAGCCATTTATATTATTATGGACATTTTAAATTTAGTGCACTTGACTATTTAATATTCATATCATTAATATTGTACTTTTTAAATGTAATTTAATAAAATAATGTTAAATAATTATGTCAAAATAATAAATTCTCCCTAAACCGGAAATAAAAATGGTAACTTCCGGTTGGAAAACCCGCCAGTTGAATTGTCTAACGACCGTAACTTAAATTAAAGACCATGGCTGTAGCAGCTGAAGACCCAAGAAGTTCTTTAGAAGATTGCACGTGCCCAATATGCATAAGTATCATGATTTTCCCCGTAACAATGCCGTGTACCCATGAACTGTGTATGCCATGTTTTAAGCATAATGTCGAAGAGTCGAGTTTGCTGTGTCCCCTTTGTCGACGAAGAATATCTACCTGGACGCGACTTGCGTCAAGAACAAATACCTTGGTTAATGAATCCAGGTGGAAACAGATTCGCGAATTGTTTCCAGAGAGAGTGCAGAGACGACTGGATGGCAAGGACGAAGACGCCAATGAAGAGAGTAAGTTCTGTTAAAATAAAAACCAAAAATGCACTGCAGCATAATTCATATTAATTGGTAATCAAAAACTGCCCTATTATTTTTTGGGAATTAAAAAATGGAACTGCTTAATCTTGATCATTGACATGACAACACATTTTTTTGGGTAGGACTTTCTTTTGGCACTGTCATGTATATTAAAGGACATTATAAATACTTAACATAAATAGAGTTAGGGTTAGGTTTTTGTGAGAGTGCCAGTGCCAAAGGAAAGTCCTTCCGCACAGTACAATGCAGGGTTGAAAATAGCAGTTGACATGCCTGTAGCAACCTTTATTGGTTACACTGATAGACCATCGCTTTAGAAAGATCTATTTTAGTATTTAAATTTCCTACACTAACTGTTTATCCTGAAAGCACAAAGTAATAACACCAAATGGATTTTTAAAAACATTTAAATTAATGTGGAGTGCCATCTGTTGAGTACTGGATGTTTGGAAAATCTTGTAATTGACACTGTTAATTAGGTTCAAAACATGCCAGAGCTGGGTCACAGTCTATCAAGTATTGTACACATACACAGTGTTCTTGCTGGGTGAAAATTAAAGGAGGGTGGCCGCTCAGCACCACACCCTTCAAAAAAAGAAGCAAAAAAAACACATACAAAAAGAAAGGGAGGGGGGGGGGGGGGAGTAGTTTGGTTACCATATTGTTGTGTGTTGGTAGACTTTGTGAAAAGACATACTCCTTATTTTGCCTACAAAAAAGTGCGAAAAGGTTTATAAATACGAAATACAAGTAGACTCGTCTTTTAATTGAACCGAAGATGATATCGGTCTGACATTCACGGGCAGTTCCGGTTTTGCTGGACCGATCAAAGTTTTAATATTATTTTTAATAAATCTTTCAAGATATACGAAAAACAATAAAGATGTTTGTAAAGTGATCTCCTAATGTCGGATACATTTTTGTTATCTTCATCGAATGAATCGATCGCTGTGATAAAATATTATCGCCAGCTGATAACTAATATTTGTGAGTTTTAGTGTATATTATAAATACAGTGTGTTTTAACCAAAATATGGGTATGTTTGGTTGGTATATTTTTGACCAAAAAGTGAGTGTGTTTTGACCAAAATCGGATACTTACGGTTTGGATACATTTTGACCAGCTCCCTTTGTAAGTCATATTTTACACAGCTGTGAATAAGGGATACATTTTTTCATAATAAATGGTTGATTTCTTGATGTAAAACTTTTGTCAATATTTCTTGATATATCAACAATTGTATTAATTTTAATAATGTTAGTCTTGATAATTGCAGCTGTTTACCTAATGTTAACAAATGTCTACTTGCAGCGTTTCATCACCCACCAGTTCACCTAGCCGCCCCCGGTGAAATAAGGAAGGAATATGAAGAGGAACTCCATAAGGTATTCATTGTAATTATATGTATTAATACAGTGTCTTTTCTCGTATTGCTGTCGGTGAGCCTATTTGGCTATTTCTCGTTTTACCCAATGCACCATGACTGGTATATCAAAGACCGTGGGATGGTGCATATCAAAGATCCCTTCCTACTAATGGAAAAATGTAGCGGGTTTCCTCTCTAAGACTATATGTCAATACAGTCAAATCCACTTAATTGGATGTCGGATTATTGTATATTTCGGATATTTGAATATGTTTGTCCTGCACGGAACCATTTGCCATTATGACAATACAAAATCCAACGGTTAATTGGATGTGTTTTTTAACGTGTTTTCGGAACAAATATAAATTATCCTTGCCGAATCTTAAATTGCATGTAAAACTAGGAAAGTTTGTTAACAACTTGATGTGTTTTTTGTAAAATTTATGATCGTACGTAATACCATACTATCGTACATGCAGAAATGAATACTTGTAATTTATTTAATTTCATTGAAAAAAAAGAGAAAAGACTTACAACAAACTTGATTTTTCTTGTTTCTTAAATTATTTCGGATGACTAATTATTAATCAATACATTTACTAATTACATCGTAATTATCCATGAACTCTGAGATTCATCTCAAATGTGACCCAATGGCCGAGACAATGCAGGACAATCAAGGATCAAAGTAGGTCATTCCCACCTTGTTGGCGGCGATGTGCGTTTCGTAAGCAGGCATCCCTTAATCTCATGTCGGCCACGTTTTTGAAGCAGTATGTTTAATCCATAAATAAACACTTGTAAGATATTTTTCTCTATGAATTGGCGGAACAGTAACAACTAAAGCTGTTTGCTACTAGTGTTATTTTTTAGCGGGATCTTTTGATCACGTGATTTTCCTCTGCAGCTCACAATGTGAGGCCCCATTTGAGGTAATCGATTATGGTGATTACTGTTTAAATTGTTAAATGTCGACAAAAGGTAAGTTGTAGGAGATTTTCTTGGCAAGTTGGATCATCATCTTTTGGCTATAAATATTGACAAGAACTTTTTTTTCTTCACAATGTCAACATGGCAAGTAAACGGAAACGAAAGGTCTATTTGGCTCAGAAATACGACGAGATATGTGCCCAGATCTCACCAATGCTAACCCAGAATGAAAAAGACAGAGAACGGGAAAAGCAGCCAATGTGGAGAAGGCCTTATCAGAATGGTTTTCTGTCGCCAAACAAAAAGACATTCCAAATCGGGCCCAATATTAGCGTTTGTGTTTGTGTTTTTCCTTCTGTAAAAATTGAATAACGGCCTTTCACTTATTTGACTTTGGCCAGTCTAGTTACCTGTCAAATCAGTTACAAATGCACACAGATAATAGTCAGATAGATTTCCTGGTAAAATACAGAACATGGAAATGACTACTTATTCAAGATTATATGGGTGGGTGGTGGGGGTGGGGTCTTGTTGCATTTGATTTACAAATGTACAAAGAAGTTAATAACGGCCGTTTAATTATCAAGAAGTTAATAACGGTCTTTTAATTATTTGACTGTGGCCAGTCTAATTGAGCTTCCGGTGGTTTTTTATCTGGGTCATTAGATGTTTAGTCACTTCTACTTCTAGGCATACAAACAGCATTAACTGTTGCTTCTTGTATTTATCAAGTTTATAGACAAGTTTATAGACAAAACTAGAGTCACAATATGGAACTTGGAATCGATATTTTATTAACACAAAATACTTACCGGTTTCTGACGAAAATTCCACATGTCATGAGGCCCAAATTGGGAGAATCGTAATTAGGGTTTGCATAAATCAACAAGAGGTCTTAATTGGGTATATCGTATATCGAAATTGTACCTTCGGTTTATTGAATATGTCGCTTATTTGAATATAATTTTGTTGCACGAGGCACATCCAAATAAGCGGATTTGACTGTATTACCAAATGTTTGACATCCAATTGCTAATAATTACTAAATCAATGTGCTCTAGTGGTGTTGTTAAACAAAACACACTTTTTTTTGTATCTTAACTACCGTACTACTCATTTATTTAACAACTGGGTATAATACCCCCACACCTGATGCCTATAACAGTGTATATCAACAACTACAGAAATATGGGGGGGGGGGGGGATGTTTGTAGATAGTGATTTATATTTTTTATTATATTACGTGTATATCTCTTTTTTGTAGCTTCGACTACAGCGCCTGGCTGAGCGTCAGAAGGAGGCTGAGGAGAGTGCCAAGCTGATCGCTCGACTGGCACAGGAAGAAGACGACGTCACACTTCAACGCCAGCTCGAATTGGCGAGAACAGTGCAACTAGACGAAGCTGTGGCCCAGGAACTCAATGAGATAATCAATAACGAGGTGACTGACCACAATCTGTCACTCTAGGTGCATGTTATATGCTGCAAAATCACGGCTCAAACGTAATGGCAGCACCAGCGACAATTTGCTGTTACTGCGATATGAATTGCTGTATGTCCGATACAAGCAAATTAGAGGGCAAGGTTATTTGGCCTAGAGTAATGGAGATTGTTTTTTTTTTGCGCATTAAGGCCAGAAAGCAGGACAACAAAGCAAACATCAACAAATGTCTAAATATAACACAACAGCCGACATTAAAAATAAATAACGGGGCTAGCTTTGGCAATCGCCAAATTTGCCAATTGAAAATTTGAAAAATAGTTGGGCGAATTTTCATTAAATCTTGGTGACATAATTTCATGTAATAGTTGACATTTTGTTAAAAAAAACCCCACCTGTATTTCTGCAAGTTTTGAAATTTAATAGATAATTCGACGCCGTTTTCTGCTCACCCAGAGCTAGCCCTGAATATAAGTATAAATGGTTTCATGTTTTCTTTTTAAAAAAAACCCCCACTTTCACAGGAGTTACGTTTGAGTATGATAACCAGCTAGTAGCATGCAAAATAAGGCACAGCCAGTATGGTCGTTAGATTATGTTTAATTTTAAGGGCATTACGGCACTTTGCAGCATGGCCACAGTTAAATTCGAGCCCTGCAGATACTTTATCCACAAACACAATACAGTACAGTGGGAACAGTACTATGAATGAATAACAAAGTATCGGTGCATCAGTGAAGGGATTTGTATAGTAGTAATAATGGAAATACAAATGTGTCGTAACCTTATAGGTTACCGGGCCTGGTGCTTATAAAACTTAGTCTAGACTTGAGACTCTAATAGAGTCTGAGACACTAATGTCACGACAACACCATACAAATTGTATGTGTGTGATGTCATTTGAGATTGAGTCTGGACTCTATAAAAGTTTTATAAGCACGGGCCCTGGTCTGTATCTTGTGGTAACCTGTACATAGGTCAGGCCCTAATCTAGAATTGAAAAAGTAGGAGAAGTAAGTTCTCCCATTCCAGAAGAAAGTGGAGAAGTTTGATAAAAATGGGCAAAGTGAACATTTATCAGTACATTTCGTAACGTTTCGCCAGTTTCCATGTTCAAATTCCAAATTTTACACTGTTCTAATCGTAATATTTCAATATAAAATACTACTTCCTATAATAAAATTTAAACAAAACAGTTGTATGTTTCATTATAAACATGATATTAAGTAGTTGATAATGTATCGTTATGTTAAATGGAAGTATTAATTAGTATTTTCTGGTATTACTGAAATAGATGTGGCTGAGGATTAACAATACTAGCCCGTTTTACATGTGTACCTGAAGAATATCAACATTAGACTACGACATGCATTTAATCTCTTCACAACAGAAACTGGCATCAGTATTAACATATTTTGTTTGAATTTTGATAATAAATTGAACACGGTAAAACATTATTTCATCAAACATTATTTCATCAAATCAATCATACATTACAGTGCGCATGCACAGAAACCACTTCCTATTAATAGGCCGGTTCACGATTATTCAAGGATACAGTCTGGCACCAAAGTAAAAACACTGGTTGACGTAAGGTGACGAGGTACCATATATGTTAAATACTAAATTTAGCTGTAGTTTAAAAAATGTGGTGAGGTGTCTTTAAACAACTAGTTCTTTTCTTTATTTTATGTTTCGGTAATATAAAAGGTTTTGCAAGCCAAATTGTTACAAATGCTTTTGGCATAATCCCACAGTGGGAAGCTGAAAGGACACTAACCTGACTTCTCTCCCCGGGCCTAGTAACCACTAACAAGGAACTGTTAACCTGTTCCTAACTTTTGCTGACCGTGCTGTTAAGGGGAGCTATCACTCTCCCCTGAGACTAGTCCAAGTAGAGTAATTTTTAGCTCCCCTTAGCACGTGAATTTATATGGTATCAATATGATAATATCCTAAATGGCTCCCTATAATCTTGTCAGGGGAGCAATAAATCACTGGCCTCAACTTTTTTTTTCATGGAGAGATCTGCTTTTCTAGCCTTAGTTAATAAAAGAAATTAATTTATTTATGGTTTAGGTATTTCAAGTTATCTATTAATGATGAAGGCTGATGGAGTGCTCTCCCATAAATTACAATTGTTGCACTAGACAAAAATAACCAACACATGTTAAATAAAGTTTACAAGTACTTTTTTTTAATTATTTTTTTTAATCAAAGATATAATAAAACAGAGATAAGTGATTAATTACTTCCTTAACTTAGATTTTGGGTCCATATTACTATATATATCATGGGAATTTCAAATGGATTATGGAAAATCTTTTTTTTTTATTTTTTTTTTTACCAATTTAAAATAATCTAAGAATAGATATAGAATTAAAAGAAAGAAAACTAAAAGGTAATGGGAAGTAACTTTAAAATGTGAAATTTGGTTGCTAAAGTGTAGGAACCCTGTAGAATTTTAAGATGCATCAAAAGTAATAAATGTAGTGTTATATAAATTTTTGCGAGCAGTAGACGTGTATAGGTTTCAAAACAGTATATAGACACAGCTAACAGACTGACTTTGTGTTTTCTAGAATGCGCCAAGCACATCTACAGAAACTCTGAGATTTACTGGAAGTTCGTCTAGTGCAAGCACATCAAGCAGTCTCAGCGATCGCAGCACCTTGGTGGCGTTCTTCAGTCCCAAGGTCATGAAGGCGAAGGATCCATACCCATACAGCTGTATTTCGCCAGCAGACAAAGAGAAGGAAGACAAATCTGACGGGCTTGGGTCTGTGGTGGACACCGCTTCAGGCAGAGGTTCTGCGAGTGCCAGGGAAGATTTCAGACTGTTTGACACGTCTGACCACACATACTGTCCACCGTCGCACTCAAACAAACCGAGCACAGTGGGACGGCCACCGAGTAGAGAGGGAGAGGGAGAAGGTTCCAGCACAGAGCAAATATCTTCCAGCACGAGTCAGAGACCTTTATGCAGAGAGCAAAGACCTCCAAGCAGAGAGCAGAGACCTTTAAGCAGAGAGCAGAGACCTCCAAGCAGAGAACAAAGACCTTCAAGCAGAGAACAAAGACCTTCAAGCAGGGAACAAAGACCTCCAAGCAGAGAGCAGAGACCTTTAAGCAGAGAGCAGAGACTTTCTAGTAGAGAACAAAGACCTCCAAGCAGAGAGCAGAGACCTCCCAACACAGGTCAGAAGTCTGCCAGCACAGTGAAGAGACCACCGAGCAAAGAGCGAAGCCCTCCCCACAAAGCTAAAGAACCTTTGAGCACAGATATCATTGCATTGTTGTCGCCGCCGCCGGTTGACAGAAGAGAGAAACGGGACGACGCTGAGAGGAGTGCCAGCACCACGAGCAGTAACGACAGCATCAACAACGAGCTGTCTCACTTCAAACCCATAACCGCTTGTCCCCGAACTCCGCCGCGGAAACTTGCAAATGGCGTTCTGGTCGATCCACCAGTCGTTCGAACGACTCCTCGGAACCTTTCGAGAAACGACTTCAGCCCATTGCACGAGCCGTCGTCATCGTCGTCGGGACTCGACCCAGGGAGCCCGTTCATGCAGCGCCGCTTACTGGAGCTGGCCGAGGAGCGGAAACAGATGGTGAAGGAACGGTCAAAGTCCACGTCCACGGCAGCTGCCATTCCAAGTCGGGTGGACGATATGGATCAGCATTTGGTGGGTTGCTTCTCTGCTGAAGATGTGGATGGACTGGAAAACCTGGTGCGTCGTCCTCTACATAAGCATTTAGACCAGAACAGCGATGCTAACCCTGCGACTAACCCTCCTGCCGTGGAATCGAAAACGAGTCTCTTGATTCCCATGGAGTCTATAATCGAAGACGACGATCTGATAGACGTCCCATCGCTGTTTCCTCGCTTGAAGCCTGAAGAAACAAAAAATCTCTGTAATGAAAAGGAAAATGTTATACAGCCATCTTCAAGTGGAGCGTCGTCGACTGAACGGTCAAAACTGCAAGGCAGTAAGTCGTCGAAAAATACAACAAATAAAAATAGAGAGCCCAAAAGCAGAAAGAAAACTTTGACTTCTCCTCAGAGATCCATCAAAGACTGGCTAATTAACAGTGAGAAACGTTCTGAGGGTGCATGTATATCCCCAGACTTATTCCCGAATGATTCAAATTCGTCTGCGAATTTTGAGCCCGTAAGTAAGGCAGATGACTCTCTGGTGTCAGAGTCTTCTAAGCTGGATTCCTACATAGACAGAAATGCAAATGAAAGGTTTAAGAGTAAGCATACGAGGTATATACAGCTGGATGAAGATTCTAATGACTCTGATTGTGAAGTCGTTTTTTCTATAAGGAAAGCAGACTTGCAGGTTGGCAAGAATGATTTGGTGAAAGACAGAGGCAGTCTTGCTGATCACGGTTATCACAAGGATATAACTAGTACAGTAGTTCCTGTTGTTCCTGTTACGAGTATTAGTATCCCTGATCAAGTCGGAACCGATAGTCGAGATATCAGTAAAAGTTGTTCTACCCTCTGTGGAGATATTTCAATGCCATCACATTCCAATAGTAAAAGTCTAGTAACAAGTAAAAAGGATTTGCAGAGTGGTAAGCTCTTTACTGAAGAAGTAAACAGTAGTGGTGGTAAGAACGCCGTTGCAGAGTGTGATAAAAATAAACATCTAAACACATCGGTGTCAAGCAGAGGACGACTGATAAAAAAGAAATCGTATCCGTCTGACGACGAGGATGATAGTTCCGAGGAATTCATTGCAAAGTCGCTGTTGCCAAAGAAAACCGTTCGCTGTAAAATGGGCCAAACCTTGAAGAAGAAGGTTAAATCGGGAGGGAATGAAAACACCGATACACTGACCCACGGCAAAGCCACACGTCACAGCAGCAGTTTGGACTTGGTGTCTCGTTCGACAGGACATGTACCTTGTGTATCATCCTCATCATCAACCACGACGAGGACCGGGAAGGTTCGATCCCATGCAAGCAGTCTCGATTCCAGTGTTGTCCAGTCGGATGCAGATACCAGCTCGAAGATTCAACCCGGGGAAAGGGAAGGAAAGAAAGTTTCGAAGGGGCGATGCAGATCTGGAAGGGACAACTCTGTGGATGCTCCGACAGAGGGCGATGAGAAGAATTACTGCATACAACATGATGTTTCTTCACGTAGTGTTCCGAAGAGCAGAACCAGAGGGGCTGCTGCTTCTAAGCATAGACAAAGATATTATTCTGGACAGGAGACGGCTGAGCGTAAACAAAGCCGTAAAAAACGGAAATTCGTAATTGGTGAGGATGTGGCTGATCCTGTAACACCAGTGAAACCGAAACCAGATTCGGACTCGTTGCAAATCGACAGAGATGAGTGGCAGTGTTCTAGTCCAAAAAAGGGAAAAACAAGTCCGAGGAAAACGTTACGTAGTTTTATCAAATTTTTTGAAGTGCTATCTCCAAAGAAAAGAGCTAGAAAGAAAACTATGCAAACTTCAAATGTGTCTGAATTACCCACTCGAGGGAGAAGAAAAAGAATCCCAAATGATGTGCATATATCAGACTCGTCAGATCCAGAAAAAAGAACATTTGGTGAAAAGAAAAAGACAAAAAGTTATTTTGGGATCTCGGAATCCTTTGTTGCTGAGAAAGGGCATCCGAGGAAGAAATTAAACAGTTGCATTGTTGATGTTCCGCAGTGTTCAAATACGTTAAAAAGAAGAAAGCGTCCAAGGAAAACTTTAGGAAAGACAACTGGTGGTTCAGTGTCAGTAAGAAAAACTATTGGTAGCAAGAAAAACCACTTGGACGTGTGTAAATCTCCCACTCACAGTGAAGTGTCTCAGTCGCTGTCCCAGGAGGACCACGATGGTGTTATTGCGCGTAAACTCCAGAAACAGTTTGACCTCGAAGTCAAGTTGAAGCTGGTAGAGGGTAGATTTAAGGGAACCGACAAACAGTACTACTTCCGTAGAGAACCAAAGTACAGCTGATGTGGCCATACAGCGGGCTGTTTAACCTCTTGAAAGACTGCTGGAAAATGTGATATCTTCTAAATATGCTATTGTATGAAATGATGTGTATAACATTAAACAAGTGAAAGCTGCTACAGGGTAAATTTAAGGGAACCAACAAACGGTACTTGTTCTATAGCAAAACCAAAGAATAGCTTATATGCTCTTTAAACTGAAAAAAAGAGAACCTGCTGGAAAATGTGATATCTGTTAAATCTGTTAAGTGGGAAATGAATGTTTATATCTGATGTTTATACAGTGCACAAATCAGCAATAAAGTCAACTAGTTGCCGGTGGTCGGCTAGATGGTTTTCAGCTTGTAGAACCAATTTTCTGTTGGTCATGTGATCAATTACAGTTAAAGTAGCAGGGCTTGAAATTAACGGGCAGCAGGCAGCAAATGCCTCTCGAAATACGTAATATGCTTTCTAATATAATTGGAATTAATTTCACAAGCACATTTTGCTTTCCATCCTATTTTGACAGCAGTCCTGCTAACAAAAGTTATACACCACAAGTCTAATTAGAAGTTTAATTCTGAGACCCTAACATTTTATTTGCTTCCAGAATAAAATTTGAGAAGCAGACATTACTTCCTATTCCATTCCAAAAAATTTTAAAAATTAATTTCGAGACTTGCAATTGTTGAATAATTTAAACAATTTGGGGTCCTCACAAGTTGCTGTTATGCTAAGGTGTTCAGAATGAGTCAGAAACAACCATGGGTTGTTAATTGACATTGGGTAATGCCAAACATAAGAAACCAACCATGGGTTGTTAGTTGACATTGGGAAATGCCAACCATGGGTTGTTAGTTGACATTGGGTAATGCCAACCATAAGAAATCAACCGTGGGTTTTTAGTTGACATTGAGTAATGCCAACCATGAGTTGTTAGTTGACATTGGGAAATGCCAACCATGGGTTGTTAGTTGACATTGGGTAATGCCAACCATAAGAAACCAACCATGGGTTATTAGTTGATATTGAGTAATGCCAACCATAAGAAACCAACCATGGGTTGTTAGTTGACTTTGTTGTTGGATTGTGTACTGTACATGTATGTGCAATTATTCTTGATTACTGTGAAGCTGCTGTGAAGAAAGTAGCTGCTGTGTATAATGTATGATGTTTTTACATACATTATTAATACAGGTAGTTAAATAGGGACTGAGGGACCATATACAAAGTATGGAAAGGTAGATTTGGGTTAGTTTACATAGGTTGCCATACAAGGTGGGGGGGGGGGGGTAGGTCTGTGAGTAGTGGTGAAGGTAGCCAAATGTGTGTACTTTCTTTGTTTTAATATGGGTTTATTACAACTGACAGTGTTTCTGCCAGAATATGTTTTGGGTATGGCACTATGAAATTGAATATTTATAATGTGTGTGATCAATGTAACCGCAGTCGACGGGGTATGGGGGGCCTCCCCCCAGAAAGAAGATGGGTATGGTTTAGGTTAGGGTTAAGAAAATTATACAGTAATGATAAAAATAATTAATTTTGTTAAAATGTTAAGCTTAAAAAAAAATAGCAAACAATTTGGGTATGGCGCCATACCTGTTTTATCTTCTGGCAGAAACCCTGACTGATTTCATTTGTATTGGCTGAGATATTGGCATCTTTTATTATTGAAATATACTTTGGTAAAACAGTGCTGTCAGTATCAGCATAATAGGTAAAATAAACATTCTTCAGATGATACTAATAGATACTCCATCAGGCTTATGTCTGGTGGGGATGGGATGGTGTGGGTGCATGCTTACCAAATTGTGTTTTATATGGCTTTGGATGTGGTCAAACAGTTGTGTGTGCTTGCATACATGTGTTGTCTGATGTTAGTAAAAGTATTTTTTTTTAGCATAAAGTACTTTGTATGTGGTCCCTAAATGAAAGAATACGTGTATATAAAGACATAAACCTTAGCCTAAATGGAAACGTCTTAATTTGCTAAATCTCATATGCAGTGTTCAAATCAACAATAAAATCAACTACACCTAAGTGGATAGATACATGGTTTTTAGCCTGTATTTCCCTCTCCCTCCCCCAATAGCCTGTGTGTCTGACCAATATAAATGTAAAAAAACTATAAAAAATTGGATGAAGCAACAAATAAGGGGCTCTATGTGTTATTTTGGGGGTAATTACAAACTCCCCCCAATAGCCTGTACCTCCCCTCCCCCCAATAGCCTGTGTGTCTGACCAATAAAAATGTAAAAAAGAAAAAAGAAAAAAAAAGTATTTGGATGAAGCAACAAATAAGGGGCTCTAGGAGTTATTTAGGGGATAATTACAAACATTAAGAAACTAACTGCATGTATGGATGGTTGGTTGACTTTATTGTTGGGTCATGTGTGTGTAGCCATTGCGATGGTATTTTGTGGGGCCGTTTTATATAAGGAACACAAACAACCTTTATGAGCAAATGTCTGAAGATTGCACCAATTTGTCGAGACAAAAAGCTGTATTACTATTAATAAGAACCTATTTTTAATGAATGCTCAGATTGTGTTCTTTATATGACATGGCCCAATAAATTAATACCCTATTTTCATAATGAAGGCTAATGATTTGTTTGTTTTCTTTTTGTCGTGGGTATCACAGGAATATTACAGTAACTACATTTATTTGTTAAGTAGAGCTTTATGACTAAGTAGTGCTTTGTGGCTAAGTATTTTATATATTTTATGAGTATCTAACCACTAACCTCACAGGCAACTGTAACACAGATTAACATACATAAATAAAACTATTGTATAATGGTAAATCAAGATTGGTTTACGCAAGTAAATTTGGTGTGTATTGGTAAATGTTATATAATTTCGACAATATTTGCGTTTTACCCTCTTCATTCATCTCAATTTTATTGCCTTTTAACGTGTATGTATTTATAATAATAATTTCTATCTCTACAATATATTTTTTGTTCAGAATACATGTTAAATGGCTATAAGATTGATATTATGTATGAACAGAGTATAAGCAAAATATTGTGTAAATACTTGCATATAAAATGTACTAACATTCAACGATTTTATTTATGTGTACTAATCAGTGTCAGGTGGCTGTGATTAAACCATGTGTACAGTGCATCACACATTTGTCCTCATTGATTCTGTCATTCTGTCTCTAAGTCTAACTCAATTTTAATGTAGGGCAGGAGGAAGCTGGGTTATGTGATGACTGATGTGTCACAGGATCCAATGCCCTCCAGGGACATTTTTTTTTCTCTTCCCTATCCCAACCAATGGAACGATCCTCTATCAGGGTTCGTATGGGTCATGAAAATCCTGGAATTTGCAGATGTTACTTTCCAGGCCCCAGAATATTAAGGAATTTTTTAGTTTGGTCATGGGGATTTCAAAAAAAGATAGTTTTCAGGCAACATCTGTTAGTGTTGGAAAGTATAATTTTCATGTCCATTATTCGGAATTTCCACCATCAAATTCTCAAGTAGTTTATCACTTGCGGCACTGTACAATATCCATGATATAAATGAATTCTTGGAAGTCCAGTAACTTGATTTGATGAAAATCCAAATCGGTTCTGATGAAATTAAATTACGAAAATGTATTTTCAAATGCCCTCACCCCCCTCTTTTTTTATCTTAATGTATTTGATCATCTTATAAGCTGGTATGATATTTTTGTCTTAAACTTGCACAAAATGAGATTTTTTTTTTGACATATCTGTATATTGTGAAGAGATTTTTTTCTATTCTGATTGCACATGTATGTTATCACCTGTGAATATTTCTTGCAATCTACTACCCAAAACATTGAAAATCTTATTTGGAGGCGAGTGAAGGTGTGTGTACCTTTAATGAGTTTAGACATTGTTGTTTGAAATGGGCACAATCTGATTGAAATGGGCATTATGAATTGTTATATATATATATTTTTAATACAAATATGTATTAAGAAAATGTTTGAAAAAAAAATGAAAGCAAAATTATATTGTTAATTTAGGTAAGATGATATAGTACATGTATTAGAAGAATATTTGGTTCATTTTGGAATGCAAAGCTGGGATTTGAATGTAATATATGTAAAACACAATCTATGCATGATATTTATATTTATTGTTAGGGCATGTTTAATTTGATTTTGTTTTAAATTACCATGGATTTTGGTGTGTTTTAGAAAAATGTGCTGGATAAGCACCTCTTACAATTACTTATAATCTTAAAAGTTGTGCTAGTATCAAAGTTTTATGTTTGTATTTTTATCTTCTGTTTTCACTCTTTTTCTCTCTTTCTTTCTTTTTAATTTTTTTTTTTTTTTACAGAATTATAATTTATCAAACCCAATTAGTTATGAATTTTGTGGACTGCATTTATACAAATGTAGAGTAAGCGTGAAACGCCCTTTAAAACAAACATGTACATGTATCAAAATCTCCTACTTTTAAAATGTGAAACATCACATTCTAAATTAATAATAATAATAAAAACTAGCTAAAAAGAATGTTTTTGATTGTTATTATTTTGAATTAATTGACATTTATCGGTAATTAAATTTTAAAATAAAAATATTTCTTACAAAAACAAGATTTTCAGTGTATTTTATTAGGGGGGGAGGAGAGCAGGATGATAAAAAAAAAGAGAAGGAATTTAAAAAAAGTATGGTTGGTACTTTTCTATAACACAATGTAACAGAAATTTTCAAATTTCTTAGTTATGTCAATTTTTGTGTTGATCAGCACTGATCTTGTAGCAAGGGTCTCTGGTTCGAATCCCCCCAGTGGAGGCTGATATATCTGTTACACTGCTCTAGTGTGTCCTGCTTGTGTGGCTCGTTCACTGTATTATTATTGTGTTATTTACCGAATACTTGTATCACATTCAGATTCTTTTCCCCATTGACAAGAATGTGCAATAAATCTGTATATCCTCACAAATTTTAAACCCCACCTCTCACAAAACCAATTTTTCTTGTGTTATGCAATATCACTTAGGGAAGGTGGTGTGTTCAGGTGAGTGAGCACTTAATATTGCTGGTCAGACAAGTTTTTTTGTGGCATGATAGAACTAGATGGTACTAGTCAAAATTGTTTGCAAGTGTCTGCCCTCTGAACTTGTCACTGGTATGCATGGTCATTGCAAACTTTGAAACTTTCGATTGACAGCAGATAGACCCTCCTGCTGTTGCACTCTGGGCTATTGCAGGGTTTGTAGTGGTCTTTAAATTCAATGAAAGTCTTTGAATTTGAAAAAATTATTTTTTTGGTCTTTGAAAGTCTTTGAATGGTAATAAAAACCTTTAATTTCTCACAAGTCATAGCCAAAGCATTGATGATATATTTTACAGCTGCATGCATTTGAGATTTTCCAGTTACAAGGTTTAATCTGTCATAATGCATGTAAAAAAGCAAAAAAAAATTGCCATGGACAACAACATAAATTAACTGATTTGGTCTTTTTATCACATTCTATTGTCTTTGACCATTGTGTAGAAGACTTTGAAAATAGAAGGTAAAAGTCTTTGAATTTGTTTGGTCTTTGAGGCTACGGACACTGCTACTGGCTGTTGATAAAACCATTAAGAGTGTGCGGTAACCACGCATACCACAAGTAAGGTGATAGTCATTTTAGAATGTAGCTGCATAATCACATTGCTAACAGCTGGCTGAAAGCAAAGCTAGGTCGATATTGGACAACACGCAGGCCCGATTTCTCAATGATTGTTCAAAACCACAATGTATGGTTCAGATATGATTCAAGGGAAATCCAACCAAACACTGAATTCCACATTAACAAGTCAGTTTTGGTCTCTGCTCATAATATGTTAGAACTGAATGATTTTACATGTGAAAGTGTTTACGGCACGATCAATAGTTCATTGTAAACCGAGTGTATCAGAGCTTGTAGTACCAATAATCTGTTTCGAACCAATTGATTTTGCATGTACAATTGTTTCGAACATGATTGACTGTAAACTGATTTTATCACAGCATAATTCAAAGTTGTAACTCTATATTTGTCTGAACTTAATGATTTTGCATTTGAAACTGTTTGATAAGACTTAATTCATTGTAAACCAACTGTATTCGAGTGTAGTTGAAGGGTTAACTTGTAATCTGTTTGAACTGAATTACTTTTTGTTTGAAACTGTCCCATATGATCAAATTCATTGTAAACTAAGTTTATCTGAGTGGACTTGAAGCTTTGACGTACAATCTGTTTCAATGATTTTCCATATGAAATTGTTTACGACATGATCAACGGTTCATTGTAAACAGTATATCCAAGCATAGTTGAAGCTTTGACTTAAAACCTGTTTGAATGATTTTCCATGTGAAATTGTTTACGACGCGATCATTGATTCATTGTAAACAGTGTAGTTAAAAGATTTAAACCTGTCACAGCTGAATCGCCAATGTATAATCAGGCTTCAGTAGTTTTGCTAAATTGTTACTCGAAACCTGAATTTATTTTTACAGATTTCAGTGTTTTGGTCCTTCACTAATATTTTAATTGCACTTTATCTAATATCAAGGATGCGAGAGATACGCGTAAATGCGCTTTTCCATTTTGTCTAAACCCTCCCCCAAAAACATGTTCAATACTGTTGACCACACAAGGTTCATTTGCATGTTTCATGGTTTCAAGTTTATGATGTATGCCTTATATTATAAGTTATAACCAGTTTAGATTTGTTAGTGCTGAATGCAATTTTTGCCAGTTTCAGGGGTTGCAAACAACAATTTTCCTACAGGGGCCTTTGAGTGACCCCTGGACACCGGCCGCAATAAGCTTTTTTGTTCCAGCCCCTCTTGCATCCCTGAAATATGCTATTATTTTACTTTTAAACCGAGTGAATATTATATCAGTTTCTCCAGTACAGGAATGATAAATATTGTTGTTGTATTTTCATATTCTGCCTTGCTGAATTCCAAAACTTATTTATTACAGACTTTATAATCCAGTGTTTTTGTGTCCTCATATACAAATTATTTTAATTAAGAATACCTGGTTTGCTGCCACCATTGTAACATGTTTTCAACTATAGTCCATCCCATCCTCCTACAATTGTTTTTTTTTTCTGTAAATAATTTCAGTTTGGTTTGATGTAAGAAAAAAAATAAGTGTTTTGGAAATAACAATAAAATATAATTTTTGTGTGCAAATTACAAAACAGGCTGCTCAGAAATAAATAACTTGTAGTAAATTCTATAGTATGAAAAAAGTCCTCTGTGGGATGAACTACATTCAGTTAAAAATTAAAATTTAGAATATCAGTGTCTGTATATCCAAAGTGTTTCTCGTTGTCATGGAGTTAGTACTAGCTGAAACTTAATAATTTTACCTCCCAGTATGTATGAAATTAAAAAGAAATGAAAAAAAAAGAGAAGAAGTTTGAGCCAATACAAATTTTAGGATGGTCAGAAACACACTGAATATTTATACACACCGATATTCAAGAAAATGTATTTCAAATGTAATTTTAGTTGTTAAAAAGGATTTGTTAGTTGCAAACATTTAAAGATGGCAGTAACTTGGGACGGTTTCCTTAATTTAAATTTTGCAGTGTACAATATTTAATTTTATTTAGGTAGTCCAAAGTAGGTTCACATGATTTTTATCTAGCGAACTGATTGTACAGTTACGTGAAGTATATCAGTGAAATCTAATCAGTTACCTCAAATTTGCATTGAACTTCATTTATCTTCTTACATTTATTTTTAATACGTGTAATGGTTCACCACAAAACCAACTGACAGTTTGCGTGAATTATAAAACTACTTAACAGCAGTTCGCAAGAAATGTAGTACACCGGTTTAGCTATGCATATGGATTTTCTTTTTATATATATATATATATATTGCATTTAAGGATTCAGACTTCAATATATGATTATATTATATTATTAATATTTATTTACACAGCTTGTTTATAGATTGTTGTTAAGATGCTAGCATTTCAAGACATTCATTGTTAATAATCTGTTGAATCTATTGTTAGATGTAGATTGAGATTAAAATCACATCTTTGAAAACCTCATGTGTTGTCAGTTTGCTTCATTGTGTGGCAAAATCCAGCTCAATTGATAGAGTGCTCGTCTGAGGTGCTTTGATCACAGGATCGAACCTTCTCAGTAGACCCATTCTCTGATTGTTTTTTTTCCCCCCTTCTCAACTGGTATGTCAAAGGCTGTGGTATGTGCTGTCCTGTCTCTGGGTAAGTGCATATAAAACATCCCTTGCTGCTAATGGAAAACAAAATGTAGCGTGTTTCTTCTAATGCTATGTCAGAATTACTAAATATTTAACATCCAGTAGCCAATTGGGAGATAACCATGTGGAGTTTTTAGATTTGCGGATGTTATTGTCAATTAGGCCTTAGCCCGACGTTAAAAATTAAACATTTGTGGGAATCAATATAGTTATGTCCATTGTAAACTGAATCGTTTTTTTTTATGAAACTGTATAAATGGTATTTCTTGGAAAAAATACCTGTCTACTATCTAACTGTAGACCCTTGAACCATCAACTTGGCCTTTTCCAATATTAATGATGTCACTTTCTAATGACGTCGTTAGCTTTCTGGGTGTCAAGTTCATTTGATCCTGGAAAAAGAATGTAATTAACCAATTACAATACAGAACGCTTGCCATCATTTACAATGATGAATAAATAAATCAAAGTACTCTAGTGGTATCACTGTGTGCAGCACTGATATAGGTAGGATGTAGTTCTGTGTGTGATTGCTGGAGGAACAATCACCCTCTATCAATTCTGTTTCTCGCAGCAAATAAATGTGACTGAAAGGTTATTTTGTTGCATGTAGACATATTTCAAATGTGCAAATGTTAAATACTGGCAGATAATGTACACCAGATATATTAATTTTACTGTTGAGGAGGAATACTCACAGTAGTAATCTTTATCCAGTGGCATAAAACTGCCATCAGAGATGCTCCCAACCCATGGAACCCATGGCAATTTATATCTTAACGACTTCAATTGCCGTTGGTAAGTTCAAGCCCTGATACAATAGAATTCCACATTGTAAACAACATTGTATAATAACCTTATAATATTTCAAATTATTTTTATACGTTTTATTACTCGGATGTGTTACAAATACGTAGATTAATCCACTGTCCGTTTTAATGGCTACAAACTGGACAGTCCATTAACATTGTGTCAACAAGTCTGTTTAGAAATGTGCTGTTGTTTGGGATCTCAAGTCCGTTTAGAAATGTGCTGTTGTTTGGGATCTCAAGTCTGTTTATTCTGAATCCGGGTCTGCATCCACGAAACTCAACAGCATTGCTTCCACTTCAGCCTGTAATTAAAAAATAAGAGATCATGTATATGTTAAAAGTTTTAAAATAATGTAAATAAAATATACAGAACCGTGAAAGTATATGTATAACTACAGATATGCAACAAAGCTTTATTAAAAAAAAAAATGAGCACAATTATGTAATTCTGAAAATAATTAACTATAAATATATCCAAATAATAAAGATGTTATTTTAAAAATAAATTTAATTATTATGTATTTGGTTATTTGTGTATTAAGTAATCAATAAATACCCTGAAAATTAATTTAAGATTTAAAACTTTTTGGTAGGCAATAGGAAGATGACAATTAAGTTATCCCAATCTGGTTAAGTGCAGCGTTTGAAATGACCACTTATCTGTTTGTCTTGTGGACAAGTGAAAATCTGTCTGGACAAGCAAATTGTCCCTCAATGATTGTCTTGTGGACAAGTGAAAATGTTCAGTGCAGTTTCATTTTGAGCATCAAAAACATAACCCTTGTGTACTCGAGTAAAACAAACCATAAGGAGATTTCTAGGTGTATTTGTCTGGTGGACTTGAAAATTTCTGCTTACTTCTATCGCAGTAGTGGACTTAATATTTTAGAGATTTCTTTAAAAGGCTCATATTTAACACAAAGAAGATGGAGAGGGTATGCAATATAGTGGATCAAATGTATTCTTGTAAAAAGTGAACAAAACCATTTTAAGTTTTTGTTTAATGACCCCACTACAGCACATTGATTTATTAATCGTCGGCTATTGGATGTCAAACATTTTGTAATTTTTACTTATAGTCTTAGAAAGGAAACTTGCTACATTTGTCCATTAGTAGTAAGAGATCTTTTATATGCATCATCCCAAAGACTGGATAGCACATACATGTACCATGGTCTTTGATACACCAATCTTGGTGCACTGGAACAGGAAATAGCCCAATAGGTAGACTGATGGGGATTGATCCCAGACCGACCATGTATCAAGTGGGTGCTTTACCACTAGGTTACATTCTGTCCCTGGACATAACCATTGCTCACTGTCGTCCATTAACACTATCAGGACTCGACCAGCATTGATTCATCATATTTGGCCTTACTAAGGACTAGACTAGCATGACACATCAATTACTATAATGTCGGTCCCGCCTGCTTTGGCTCCTTATCATTCCTGAGACTAGTCCAAAGAGTCATTTGAAAAAAACCCCTCAAAACAACTATAAAGTATTAAACATGATTAGTCATTATGATAGCATCTTAAAAGTCTCTGACTAATCACATAACAAGAATGCCCCTTTAAGGGAGCAACTAATCACTCCTGTGAGATCTGTAATATCATAAGGGACCGTAGCAAAAGTATTTTGAAGCCACAAGAGACAAAAAATTTCGTCATGGGGGGGAGGGGGGGTCAAAGAATCCACTAGGATCTTGTATTGGAAAAAAGGCTTCACCATCTAAAAATCAAAAGGGAGTTGAAAAATGATCTTTGTAGTTTCAAATTTAGCAACGTTTTTCACTGCAGATGATGATACCAAACCAGAAACGGAAGCCATGTGCAGCGCATGCTTTTACAATGCATCTTGAAGTTGAACACAGCCGATATAGGACAGTGTGGCAACATAGGATCAAGAAAAAAAACATGTTTATTTCCTTTATTTACTGCGGTAAACTCCGATTGTATGAAATCGTTATAAACCATTTATTTTTAGACTCCTCTGGTTATTATATAGACTGAGCAAGGGCAAAGTACCATAACAACCAGCCATGAAACATGGTCACGTTTTTCCTTTCCTTCCTGGGTCCTTTGAGTGGAGGGCCCTGGCCATGAGTATCCCTCCACCTTGGCTATTAATGAAGTGCTTTATCCCCCCCCCCCCCCCACTCCTCCAGGCTTATTCCAGTTAAATACCGTATCTGTGGCGAGTGGATGAAGAAATTTGGCTACTGAATATGTTTCATTTACTAGCCAGCAGCAAGTAAAAAAAACATTCTGCACCGAGCCCTGTTTTATATCAAAACTTTAATTTTAAGATCCCGATTAGTTAGTTTATCAAAACTTTAATTTTAAGATCCTGATTAGTTAGTTAGTCACTTCTACTACGGCTAGCGATGAAGCAAGACGTGTGCGCCTGCTCTCTTGAGTTACCCCCCCACCTGGGGGGACTCATAGCCAGTTACGGAGTGTTGTTAGAATACCGCGTCACGTACACCGGGCCACGGGCAACCGTGACCTTGGTGTACGGTGACCCGGTCAGGAAACCACCGAGGAAGAGAGGAAGGAGGAAGACGGACGCGCCAGGGACGGACCGGGGGGGTACAAAACCGGCAGTTCAACTGCCGGCGGCGGCCCCTTACGTTGGACATCCCCGGCACCGATCTACACCGGGGAAACCGGAGGATCCAGCTCAGCCGGAACCAACAGTTGAACCACCAGGGGCAGACCTTAACCAGGCGGTTATGGAGTCGCCCCCACAAACTCCGCTGAACTCAGCTTCCGGGACTCCTGTGATGCCACCTCCACCTTGGAAGAGTGCCGCAGTCGAGTCCCAGGCCCGATCGGTAGCCGTTGCCAAGCGGAAAGCGATTGCGTCACCAGGAGACCAACCAGTCAAGCCAGGACCCCCGACGCAACCGCCGAAGCCTGTTGTTGAAACTGAGGAGCAGTGGTCACTCAAGGCCGGCAAACTACCAACGCGCTACTCCCAGTTAGTGAAGACCAACATCGAGGACGTCCGGAGCCTATTTACTCAACCGAAGCTCAGCGCTTTCATGCCATTACCAGCAAGCCCGTCAGAGGGAGACTTCTGCGTGCACAGCGTCACAATGCGGGATGGCCGTGGAATCTGTCTCACCGTACGCCGGAGTGGGAGCTACAACCAAGCACTGCTACTCCCAGAAATGGACAACCCGACCCTCCATCGAATCATCAAAATCGTAGCCGGGAAAGAGTATCGAGCACTAGCCAAGTCGATAGCAGGATCCACTTACCGGCCAGGCATCCCGCATTTTGACGCCTCCAACTCCATCGGCCAACCTCCTTCACCTCCGTGAGTACCAACCTCTTTTTTGGGCTAGTTAGACTTTAAACATTTTGGAAGCAGTTCAAAATTCTTATGTTTATTTTTTTATAAGTAGTCTAACGCAAATTACTTTGGCGCCCGTTCAATTGCTCAAAATCACCTTAAAACCTTTTGGCTGAGCAGTCTTAACTATTTTGGGTTAAATTTTAGAGTCCGGACATGTTTTTGGACGCAGTTACTCTTTGTAGACTTAGGTAAAATACAGGCTTCACCGAGGAATCGAAATTCAGCCAATCAGAGCACGGCTCCCACTCGGTGTACTTCAAGTTTACGAAGTGTCTGCTATTTGGTCCGCGCTCGCGTTGACCTTACTAAATGGCTTTCTTCCAAATTCCGCCCACTTCAAAATTCCCCCCCCCCCCCCCCCCCCCCCCCCCCCCCCCCCTCCTGCTCCGGAGTTAGTCACTGGCGAAGTCAGAGGCTAAATCCGTGGTGGGCGTGCCTGGACCTTCGTGGATAGGGGCACGTAAATATAGTTTCCAGTTCCAGTTCCAGTTAGTTTTATCAAAACTTTAATTTTAAAATCCCGATTAGTTAGTTTTATCCAAACTATAATTTTATTAAAGAGAATAAAAAACCAGAACATTCTTTTTATTTATATCTAGATATTCTTTATTTTGTTTTTGTTGAAGGTAAACAGGGGGCAGGGCTCGGCTCTCCCTGTATCTTTCAACAAAAACAAACTGGTACATCCACCAATGTGAAGCCAAAGTTGCTCTTATTTTAGACTCTTGGGGTGGGGGGGGGGGGGGGGGGGAGGAGTCTGCAGAGAGACTAAATGATTTAGTCTCTTTTGGCTTCATATACTTTTGCTACGGTCCCTAACCATCATCGACAGATATGGCCTTACCGATGGCTGATTATCGGACGATGTCAATGCAGAAGGTACACTGTGAATGTCTGGAGTCTGGGACTGAGCAGACGTGAAACTCTGGTCAGCAGACGTGTCCTGCTGGGACTCGGTTCGCTCGTCACACAGCGATGAAGTTGATTCTACTCCTAGTGTCACTTGCTGGGTTGCAGTAGTTATGGAAATGGTCGAATTAATTTCTCCATCTTTCTGTCTCTGTTCCTCTCCTGTTTTCAAGTGTGGTGCTTCTGACAGGCTGGTTACAATCAGAATTTTTTTTTTTAAATTCAACAAGACATCTGCACATCTGTTAGGTTATTGCTAACCTTCCTTTAAAGGAACATTCCTGAGTTTGCTACCTGGTACATTGTAAGATGTTTCCGACTAATAAAATATTTCTACGATTAAACTTACATATTAAATACATTTTCTTGTTTAGAATATCAGTGTCTGTATATTCAATGTGTTTCTAGTTGTAATATTTATAAGAAGCCCAAACTGGATTTTGTCACTAGATACACTTTGCGTTCATTAGAAATCATGAATATCGTATTTCCCAATTCTCAAGTTGTGTTGAGCGTTCGTTTGGTGAAATAACCTGCTAACACAACTCATAAACCGTGGTACGATTTTCTGTCTAAATCTTCACAACTCGTGGGAAAAATGGAGGGAAAAACACAAATCAAACTGGATTTTGTCATCAAATAATTTCGTACGTACGAAAAAAAATCCTTTTTAAGAAATAAAATGAAATTTAACCTAGTACAAATATTAAAATGATCAGAAACACGTTTAATATAGAGCCACTAATATTTTATGCAGAAAAATATAATTCATATGTAATTACAATCGTTAAAAAGTCTCTGTTAGTCGATAGCATCTTAAAAATTGCAGCAAACTCAGGAATGTCCCTTTAACCTTAATATGTATTGCTCTACATTAATTATACTGATGAAAAGAAATAAGGGATCACATCAACACTAACACAAAAAGAGTGGCTGCAACCAAAACCCTCATCCATAGTGTTCGGAAGTTACATTGTAACTGTGTTACTGACATTCAATCTCACATTAATGACATTCAGTCTCACATTACTGACATTCAACCCCATGTTACATCTTTTTATGTTGGATATACATATAATATGGAGCCAGTTGTTAAAAAAGGTTGTTTCTAGTCTAGACATTTAAAATAGAAATGGAAATGGAAATGTTTTATTTAATAACGCACTCAACACATTTTATTTACGGTTATATGGCATCAGACATATGGTTAAGGACCACACAGATAGAGAGAGGAAACCCGCTGTCACCACTTCATGGGCTACTCTTTTCGATTAGCAGCAAGAGTTCTTTTATATGCACCATCCCACAGATAGGGTAGTACATACCACAGCCTTTGATGTACTAATTGTGGTGCACTGGATGGAGCAAGAAATAGCCCAATGGGCCCACTGACGGGGATCGATCCCAAACTGACCGCGCATCAAGCGAATGCTTTACCACTGGGCTACGAAAATACAAGTGGAGGCAGAAATATATTTACTGAACCTCAACATATGCTTTACACTCACCCTAGTTTAGGTCATGGGACCAAACCTCCTCAGTGGATCCATTGACATTTCCCCATCCCAAACAGTAAACCATGACTGGAAAATAAGACTGTGGTATGTGCTGTTTTAGTTTGTTTTATTTAACGACACCACTAGAGCATATTAATTATCGGCCATTGGATGTCAAACATTGATAATTCTGACATACAAGTCTTAGAGAAGAAACCTGCTACATTATTTTTTTCCATTAGTAGCAAGGGATCATTTAAATGTACAGACACGACAACACATACCACAGCCTTTGATATACCAGTCATGGTGCACTGGCTGGAATGAGAAGTAGCCCAACAGGCCCACCAATGGGAATCGATCCTAGACCGACCACGCATCAAGCGAGCACTTTACCACTGGGCTACGTTCTGTTGTTTAAAAAAAAAGACAATTTCAACAAACGTGACGGTCAAACTGCGATAACTGTGTACCTTTCACTGTGAGACTCTTTCTCATTAGAGCTCCTAGCTGTCATCACTTCAGCGTTATCTGTATCCATCACTACGTCGCTCTGTCTCTCCGTCTCCGACTTCTGACACTCATCTGTCGCAGAGGTAACATCGACGACATCATCATCATCATCATCATCATCATCCTGATCATCCTCCTCATGACTACAGCGTCTGTTCTCAGTCTGTGTAGCAACTCCTTTAAAATCCTTCAAATTAATTATCTTACTATCGCCACGGGAACGTGACGTTTCCACATCTTGCATATCACCGCCGCCACTGCCATCACCGCCATGGTCTACAGAACCGATTCCATTTGTCTGTGGTTCACCGTGTGTATCCATAGCACCTACGTGGTGGCGTGACAAAACCAGAGACTCCTGGAAGTGATCGGTCTGGACAGAGGTAATATCTCCACTATTCTTCTGTGGAGTCTCAACAATGATATTGCACTGAATCAAGGATGGACCGCGGACGCACGGGGCTCTAGGGTGGATAATACATTCACAGAATAACATGGCTCTCTTGGAGAATGTAGAGACCTTAAAATAAAAATTTAGTAAATAATCAAGCATTTTGAGAGTACTGCTAAAGCAATACATGTCCCCTACCAGGGCCAATTTTGTTTTCTTTATCTCCTAAATTCAATGGCAAGAACTCTGTGAAAAAAGGATACATCGCCATTAAAGTATATACAAAATTACATCTCGATATCTTCAGGTATTGCAAAAAGAACTTTCAGAAAACATTTTTTTTTATATCTCATAAGTTCAAGGACCATAACTCTTTCCAAAATTGTAGCAGTACATGATAAAGCTACATAAAACATTTTGGCTGCATATCTCAAGGTATTGTGAAAAAAACATCTGGAAAAACTATATTTGGGACAGATAGATGGACAGACAGACAGACAGAAGGACTAATAAAGATCCATCCTTTAGTTTTAATCCACTGACCAAGTTATTAGAAAGTACAATTATTGGCAAATCAAACCTGTTTCTGATCTTTGTAGTGTTTGAAGTAACTCAAAAATTATTTTGTATGGAAAAAATCAATGTATTTACATGAAAAACTATAGTTCAAGACTGAAACAAAAAAGGAAGAAGGAAACGTTTTATTTAACGACACTCTCAACATATTTAATTTACGGTTATATGGTTAAGGACCACACAGATATTGAGAGAGGAAACCTGCTGTCGCCACTTCATGGGCTACTCTTTTTGATTTGCAGCAAGGGATCTTTTATATGCACCATCCCACAAACAGGATAGTATATACCACAGCCTTTGTTACACCAGTTGTGGAGCACTGGCTGGAATGAGAAATAGCCCAATGGGTCCACCGACGGGGATCGATCCTAGACTGACCGCTCATCAAGCGAACACTTTACCACTGGGCTACAGAAATAAAAAAGAAAGCTTCCATCTAAAGAATTTGTATTTTCCTTATGTAAAAAAACTTTTTTGGGGGGAAATATATTTAGAAACAAATTAAAGAAGAAATGGGTGCTACTCTTTCCATTGCCTTTTCAGAAACCCTGAGTTAAACCAATCTGCATTCAACCCCCTACTACCCCTCCCCCCAAACCCCCCCCCAAAAAAAACCCAACAAGCTACAACCCCACCCCCCCAAAAAAGAAACTGACCTAAAAACTACACTTTGTCCAACCGTAATTAACAGCAAACAGGCCTAGGATTTCCTGTCTATCCTGCAGCATGTAATTAAATACAGTCACACCTCTCAAAACCGGAATTACCTCAAAACCAGACATTTTTTATGGCCCCCTTTTAAATATCTGTACACAAGAGAACCTCTCTAAACTGGATACCTCCTAAAAATGGACTTTTATCTTGGTCCCAAGGGTATCCGGTTTAGAGGAGTTACACTGTAGTTGAAATACCTCTAAGCAATGGTCTTGCAAGCTCCGTCTAAACAGTCCCATGGTGATCTGTACAGGTGATGGGACATCCGAGTGAACTGTGACTGTACACGACAAAAGGGCCGTGTAGAGTGCCAGTCTGCACGTGCCCGACTGGTATGGAACTGGTGGCTCCGAGCTCTGTTGTACCGATATAGTTGTAGCGATGAGGCTCTGAAGAATATCCTAATAAAAACACAGGTGATAGTCATGCTGCATTCATTAGAAATCATGAATATCATATTTCCCAATTCTCAAGTTGTGTTGAGCGTTCATTTGGTGAAATAACCCGCTAACACAACTCATAAACCGTGGTATGATTTTCTGTCTAAATCTTCACAACTCGTGGGAAAAATGGAGGAAAAAACACAAATCATTCGTTATACTATAAGTTGGGGTGGGGTGGGGGGGTGGGAGTGGAGGGGGTGAGATTGGAGTGACTACAAATTGTTTATAAATCGCCTGCACACCTCCACTTGGTAAAGTTCTGTTCACAATTTGGAACTAGTGAATTCACGATCACTAAATGAATGCAGCATCACACATTATTGTTAAAAATCGGTTGAATTTCATCACTGAACATCAGCTGCAATCAGTTTGCACCAACCAATCAACTTACACAATTGGTTAGAAATGGAAATGTTGTATTTAACGATGCACACAACACATTTTATTTATGGTTATATGCAGACCTGTCAACCTTTAGTCAAGAGAAAGCAGGAGATGTGTGTTGAAAAAGCAGGAGATTTTTTTTAATTCACACAATTTAACCCAAAATCGCAAGATTTAAGAAAAACATTATTACAATAAGTTAATAAAAAAATTTTTTTTTTTAAAGTTTAAATATTATTATGATTTAATACATATTTAATTTTTTTTTTTTTTTTATCCAAAAATGTTAAGAACATGAACAAGAAATAAAAAATTTAATTAGTACATTTACGGTATTACACTTACAGCCTTACAGGTTGCGTTACATTATCATTTGTGGTTAGTGTACCTAAGTACCAAAGACAAATTTATATAAATCTTATAAATTAATATTCAGTTTTTACTATAATGAGGAACGGTGGCGTGGTACTTATTTAAAATCATTATAATGATGCAATAAACATTGTATTTTCATTAATCATAAGTAAAACCTCATTACGGACATCGTGTGAAATATATCGGAATTATACCCATTTCCGTGAGTAACTTTATGTAAATGTCAAACACAACATTTTTTAATTGTACAAAAATAATTTCTTGAAGTGTACCCTTATAACCAACATTTTACCGCACAAACATACAAAATTAACTGACACAAGTATGTTTATACAGCTAATTGGTCTTTTCGTTGTCTTGCTGTGACATGTGATTTTAACATGCATCGTGTGTATCGCTGTCAACTCGGGAGTCTGGCAGTTCAAATTTGTCATAGTTGCATTATGTAATCCAGTGGGAAGACATTTTACAATTCAGAGGTGTTATTAGAACTAAATTGGATAGTTTTTTTTTTTATATGGCAACACTGAATGTCAATACACAGCCTGTTGAATTAGCGGCAACATGCTTCATAGCCATTACGATGACAACAAACATTATAATAACACGTCATTTTATAAACTCCATGTGCTTTTTTAACAATATAAATAGGCTATCCCACAATTCTCACTTCGGCAAAGGTTAAACAGTCGGGACAATTCGGCCTGTTACATTCTCGGAAACCGAAAGTAGTCGACATTTTCCGAATGAGAAAAAAAGTTACTTCCTTCTGTTATTTTGACAAGAGGATCGATTTTTTTTTATGCTTACAAAAATGTCATTTAACAGGAGAAACTGTCTCCCGCACAGGTGAAAGGAGATTTGATCAAATACCGGGAGACTCCCGCGGAATCCGGGAGGGTTGACAGGTCTGGTTATATGGCGTCGGACATATGGTTAAGGACCACACAGATATTGAGAGAGGAAACCCGCTGTCACCACTTCATGGGCTACTCTTTTCGATTAGCAGCAAGGGATCTTTTATATACACCATCCCACAGACAAGATAACACATGCACAGCCTTTAATCTACCAGTCGTAGTGCACTGGCTGGAGCGAGAAATAGCCGAATGGGCCTAGACTGGTCACGCATCAAGCGAAGGCTTTACCACTGGGCTATGTCCCGCCCCCTCAATTGGTTAGAATTACATGACCATCAGATTTAATCATAAGTTTAAAGTTAAAGTAAATTTTGTTTAACGACATTTCTAGAGCACACTGATTTATTAATCATCGGTTATTGGATGTCAAACATTTGGTAATTTTGACACTTAGTCTGAGAGAGGAAACCTGCTACATTTTTTCCCCCATTAGTAGCAAGGGATCTTTTATATGCAACATCCCAAAGACAGGATAGCACATACCACAGCCTTTGATATATCAAGTCATGGTGCACTGGCTGGAACGAGAAATAGCCCAACAGGCCCATCGATGGGGGATCGATCCCAAACCGACTGCACATCAAGAGAACACATTACAATTGGATTACGTCCCGCCCATACAATTTGCCTAATTCAACTTCAAATTCAATGTCCCACCCCAGCAAGTACACAAGTGTGCTGTTATGACACATGCCTGCTGTGGGCACAAGTTCTGGGGTGAGCCAGCCTTTGTATTCAAGAGAGGAAAAGACGTGGTGTCTCACTTATGAACTAAATCCCAATCAAGAGGGGACCAGAGGTAAGCAGAGAGTACTAAGCAGACCGTAACTTGCAACGTTTCTAATAAGGAAAATTAGGTCAGGGTGAAAATACTGGTAGAAGGGTTTTAAATTATTTTTATCTTTAACAGCACCTCAGCACATTTTATACCATACACAGGCCTTTGAAAACTGCAAGCAAGATTGTTGATTAAAATGTTGCTCAATTAAGTCTAACTTTGCATAACCTACTTTGTTCTCTTACAGTTAGGTAATTACAAACATTTACAATTATAATACTTAAACACTTGTTTATGAAAAACGGGCTTGGTAAATTCGGCCATAAATTTTTGGTCAACACTGAAAAACACTTTCAGTGTTAGTATCATACCTTATATGTCTTTGGTTTCCATGATGGCCCAAAACACTCAACAAGGGCAGCAAGCACTGAAATGAGAAACAAAATAAAACTTGAATGGGGTTTTACAAAACTTGTTATATCCAAATCAGTACACTGTTGATACATACCCAGTGGTTATTCGCAAATGGATTAAGTCATCATATAAGATTATCGGTCAAGTAATGTATTAAATAAAATAAATATTAAAATTTTAATTTTTACAGATCTGTATATAATATACATGAGTATGCAAAGGCATGAGTGGACACTGTCAATGGGCGTCTTAGCTCAGAACAGGGGAGATAATAAAACAGGTGGCGCGTCACTCATCAGGGTCCAACAAACTCGGACAATAGCTGTATTTTTTCATTGCTTTGTCATTCTTTGTTATACCACGATCATAACGGACCAAAACCGTATCGGCTCTGTACATGACGTTCCTATACAGCACGGTTCTGCACAGGACGGTCTATAGTATACGCTGCAGTGAACGGTTACCAGTCGTTACCAGTTGACATTTGTCTACACGTGTACTGAGATATGGGGAGGGGGGTAGAAGTCAGTAAAGTCAGTAATAATAAAGAAAATATATGTATATTGTGGATAATAGTATTAAAAATATATATAGTGATGACGGCTCTGTACAGGGCGTTCCTACACAGGGCGGTCTAGTATTTTATATACTTAGATATGGTGGGAAAACACATTAACAGTAAAGGGAATAAATATATAGTTTGTATATAAAGAAAATATATGTATATTTTGGATAATACTCGAATTTTTTTTTATATATATATAACATGTGCGTGTGCGAGTATTAAAAAAATATATAGTGATGACGGCTCTGTACAGGACGTTCCTACACTGCACGGTTCTGCACAGGATGGTTTATAGTATACGCTGCAGTGAACGGTTACCAGTTGTTACCAGTTGACGTTTGTCTACACGTGTACTAAGATATGAGGGGGGAAGTCAGTAATAATAAAGAAAATATATGTATATTGTGGATAATAATCAATAAAATATTTATGTGCATATGTATCGTCAACGTCCTCTGTTGTTAGAATTTGTTTTCAATTATTATATTCGATCTGCAAAAGGTATGCTACATTTTTGTGCCTCTACATGAGCGTACATTTAATATATCTGACACTGATATCTGACCTTATTATATTTACTCAACATAGAAATATATGCCCAATATCTCTGCAATCTATTTTGGAACCCCCCTTTTCAAAACTCAACATAGAAATATATGCCCAATATCTAAGCAATCTATTTTGGAACCCCCCTTTTCAAAATCCTATGTACGCCCATGCTCTATTGTAGTGAATAGTGTTCATAATACATTCATAACAGTTGTAAATAATTTTGAGTATATAAATATCAATTCATTAAATTATTTTACAAACTTGTAATGGACGTAATGCCTATTTGACATCAAGTGTGAGTATATAAATTTTTAAATTTAGAATCAATTCATTAAATTTTTTTATAATTTACAAACTATGTGCAGGTATGGACGTAATGCCTATCAGTATTGACATCAAGTGTGAGCGGTGTGTGTTGATAAAACGCGGACCGGACCAGAACGCTTGACAAATTGAATTTTTCCTTTAAAACACGGGTTACATTCGATAAAACGCAGCTAAATGAATAAAAAAAGTGTTCGGCAACTGTGCATAATTAAGAAACATATATTTTTTCATGTAGTTGTCTTAAAAATGGAAAATGATGAACTGCACATGCGCATTACGATACTTTTTGCAAACGCATGCGCCTGAAAGCAGTTAGAAATGTCACACTTTTTTCTGTTCACTGTAGGGTGTTTAACTTTTGTTTACTAGAATGAATTTGTTTTGCAGTGGTGCCAGATTCATCGACATCCAAATTGTTGATTTCTTTTTTTTACGTTAAATGATAAAATCTATTTTGTTTCACGTATCGTAGCTGAAAAATGTTGAATAATATTTCCGTAAATATCGTATTCGTGTTTTTGTTGTTAGGTGAACGCAGTTTGGGACGTCGATGGTAACATGTGCGTGTGTAGTATTAAAACATATATATATATATATATATATATAGTGATGACGGCTCTATACAGGATGTTCCTACACAGGGCGGTCTAGTATTTTATATACTTAGATATGTTGGAAAAGACATTAACAGTAAAGGTAATAAATATATATTTTGTATAATACTCAATGCGTTCGTGTTGACACTGTATAAAAACGTGTGCATGGGTACACTTTGCCGCATAAAAACTCAACTTTGCCACCCAAATGTTTTTTTTATGTACTTTTCCCAATTAGATAGACATTAAGAAAAATGCAACAAAACACATTCTGATATTTAAAATATTACTTTACTGTTAAAACAAACTGATACGTAATTTCAAGTCACTCAGTTGGTCGCTTATAACCTGAAGCCAGTAGAGACAAACCAGGTTTCTGGGACCCTGTCGATCGTCGCGCCATCTGGAATAGAGTTATCCCCACCTGTTTCAGCTAAGACGCTCATTGTAGCATGGGATTATGTGTAAATGACTGAATCTTGTTACATGTGTTTGAAACCCCCCCCCAAAACATAATTAATTCAATTGCCAAATGTTCTATTCCGAGTGTTGGTGAGACTTATAAAAGAAGACTATTCTAAGGTGATGTTTCAGGGCTCCCCAACCCTGTATTTTCTGTAAAGAATTTGTCAAAACACTTTTTTTTTTAAAGTGAAGGGAACCACACACAATTAATTAAATATTTTTGTGTCAGATTACCTGTTACTAAGTTTTTATTGTGTGATATTATAATTTTATTGTGTGATATTATGACTTTATTGTGTGAGATTATGACTTTATTGTGTGATAGTATGACTTTATTGTGTGATAGTATGTCTTTATTGTGTGATAGTATGACTTGTGTGATAGTATGACTTGTGTGATAGTATGACTTTATTGTGTGATAGTATGTCTTTATTGTGTGATAGTATGACTTTATTGTGTGATAGTATGACTTTATTGTGTGATAGTATGACTTGTGTGATAGTATGACTTTATTGTGTGATAGTATGACTTGTGTGATAGTATGACTTTATTGTGTGATAGTATGTCTTTATTGTGTGATAGTATGTCTTTATTGTGTGATAAAGATTTTGTGACATTTACCATCGAGTGCTATCACTGTGAGGTCAGCAGTGGCAAAACGATTCATCTTCTTCTGTGAGCCGATTCCCCCACCCAGCTCCTGGTACCCCCCACCTTTCTTCTTCTTCTTAACAGGTGGGCCATCATTAACATCTCTCTTCTTTACATCCAGCTGAAAAATAGTCAAAAACAACAATAAACTTAAACATTGTAAATAAAAAATGATTTTAACCACATTACAATTTATAATTTTTTCATCTATAAAGGGAATACATGTGAGTAAAAATTATAAACTTGTACCCACTCAAGATGGATTTTGTCCAAAATTAATCCAATAGGCTAAAGGTTAAGATAATTTCAGTTTTAATTTTTAAATGGGTATCACATCCCTGAAGAACGGATGTAACAGTTAAAAAAGTCCTTACTCTCACTGTGTCTGTAACAGGAACAATATCATGAAGAAGTTCTTTGGCCAAATCGTTTCCCTCCAGTATCAAATTGGTCCCATAACCTGCCACCTGTAGCCATAGCAACAGACCAGAATATGCAGACTGTCGCACAAATCTGAAAAATTTGAATGAATGAATGAATGAATGTTTAACGACACCCCAGCACGAAAAATACATCGGCTATGGGTGTCAAACTATGGTAAAGGCAAAATTAATGTGATGATCAACATCAGTATAAAAATGCAACAGTTAAATTAAAACATAGTGTAAAGAACTGTGCAAAAATACCTGAAAAATTGATTCTAAAAGTTAGTATGTAAGTACCAAATACATATGACTAAGAAATCTTCAGAATTCTGGTTACTTAACAATGTTAATTAAATCGTAATAATTGATTTTAAAACAGTTGATATTTGTTAAAACAAAATAAATGTTAAATTATAATCTCAACAAAATTAATTACGGGCCAACAGACTTTTTAGTTTTGGCTACTAGGCTCAGACTGTCAAATGTTACGACAAAGTTGCCTACTCGACGGTAGCATTGTAATTTCCCATTTTCCCAACTCCCAACTTACTATGGGTGCACTCAGATTAATAACCAATTGGTTGTAGAAGTTGTATACAATGAAAATCGAGTTGTAAGAGCACTCAGACTGACATCTGGACAGTCGTAGAAGTCAAGAGAGCAGAAAAATGGCCAACTTTGTACTAGCAGTTGGTAGTCTGAACCTATCCATTATATATTAACTTTGTGACTATTGAAGATGAGATATCTCACTCGACGTCATGCCAGTCAACACAATGTACACTGTATACAGTGCATTCCCCAATTCATATTTCCCACTGTTTTAAACACGAAATGGAAGACAACTCATGTTTTTGTTAAGTATTTATGCTTGACAACAATGGCGGCACGTCACGGTCATTATCAAGGATCGATAGCTGATTGTGACAGCTAATTTGATTATAAATTTGATAGTTTTGCCAACAACGAAAATCACCAAATACTGGGATATGAATCGTAGTTACATGTAGTTTAAAAAAAATAATAAAAAAATCTGGTTACAAAACCACTGTTATTGGGAATAATCGACATAAATACTGGACAGCTGGCCACAAATGCCCATAAGAAAACACAACTTTAAAAAAAAAACCCTTAATTTTAATCAACATTAAGTAATCTAAAATATCATAAAACTTAGAAAAACCCATGAAAATAATAATTACCAATTCAAATATGAACTTTATTTTATGTATTTGTAAACAAATTAAGTGAATATATGTGAGTAAAAATTATAAACCTGTACCCACTCAACATGGTTTCTGCCAAAAATTAATCCAGTAGTCTAAAGGTTAAAAGCTACAATATCATGAAAAGGGAGAATATATAGAGATTATTATACGAATTTGTGAGTCGTACTGAGTTTATGAAACAAGTGTCAGAATTATTGTAGTACCCGAGCTCTCGCTCGGGTAATACATGAATCCTGACACTGGTTTCATAAAATCAGTACGATTCACAACACGAGTGTAATAATTTCTTTATTATCCACATTATCCAAAATATTATTTTTGTGAATAACAAGCTAGGACCATTTCAAAATGTTTCAAACGTAACCAAAAAGAGATAAACGTTTACACTGGGGAAGCCGCATTAAGTTATGACCTCGCTTCCAAAAATTACGTCATTTGTTGTGCACATGAAATCATTACGACACACGTGGGTCATACCAGTTATATTTCCCTATATATCTGGTACTATGTGGATAATAAAATCGGAGTAACTCTAGTTTGCACACAACATACCGTAACGGACATTCTTGACCGTAAGTGGCCGAGTCCCAGTGAGTTGAGAACAACGTCTGTAGAAACAGTTTGTTGATGACGTCACTGTGGGGGAGAAGACCATGCCTCACACTGCAAGAAAAACAACAAAAACATCAATATCAAGTTTGAAGTTTCTTTTGTTTTGATTAATTAATCATCGGCTATTGGATTTCAAACATTTGGTAATTTTTACTCGTAGTCATCAGAGGAAACCCACTACATTTTTCTGACGCAGAAAGGGATCTTTTATATGCACCATCCCACAGACAGGACAGCACATACCACAGCCGTTGATATACCAGTCGTGGTGCACTGGCTGGAACGAGAAATAGCCCAATGGGCCTACCATTGGGTATCGGTCCTAGACCAACCGCGCATCAGGCGAACGCTTTACCACTGGGCTACTTTCCACCCCGGAAGGGAACTAATAAGATAGATAAAATGAAAGTAATAAAGTAAGACTGTGTATGTCAATGTAATGCAATGTTTTAATCCTCTTTTCAAGGAAGGTTTCTGTAATCCCCAACTTAATCTATATTAAGTCTATTTTCTTCTAAGTGTTAAACAGAGTACACATTAGGAACAAAGAAAGAAATGTTTTATTTAACGACGCACTCAACACAATTTATCTATGGTTATATGGCGTCAGACATATGGTTAAGGACCACAGATTTTGAGAGGAAACCTGCTGTCGCCACTACATGGGCTACTCTTCCGATTAGCAGCAAGGGATCTTTTATTTCCCACAGGCAGGATTGCACAAACCATGGCCTTTGTTGAACCAGTTATGGATCACTGGTCGGTGCAAGTGGTTTACACCTACCCATTGAGCCTTGCAGAGCACTCACTCAGGGTTTGGAGTCGGTATCTGGATTAAAAATCCCATGCCTCGACTAGGATCCGAACCCAGTACCTACCAGCCTGTAGACCGATGGCCTAACCACGACGCCACTGAGGCCGGTCACATTAGGAACAGTTGTGGCATATCAAGGTTGAATGAGGTCAGGTCAGAGGTTTTAATGAAGAAGAAGGAAATGCTTTATTTAACGACACACTCAACACATTTTATTTACGATTATATGGCATTAAACATATGGTTAAGGACCACACAGATATTGAGAGAAGAAACCCGCTGTTGCCACTTCATGGGCTACTCTTTTTGATTAGCAACAAGGGATCTTTTATATGCACCATCCCACCAACAGGATAGTACATACCACGACATTTTAAAACCAGTTGTGGAGCACTGGCTGGAACAAGAAATAGCCCAATGGGCCCACTGAGGGGAATCGATCCTAGATTGATCACGAATCAGGTGAGTGCTGTATCACTGAGCTAGGTCCTGCCCCTTGAAACTGCATGGTTTCATTGATCACGTTTTGCGCAAATTTAAGATAGTCACAAATTCTTTACAATGTTTGGTATATCCTAGAAAAAGCTGAAGTACTGTTACAGTAGTATATAGAAATGCCAATCCCCCATAAGACAACCTGAAAGTAGTGCTAAAGCAATACATGTCCCCTACCGGGCCCAACAAATGTTCATGTCTCCTGAGGTCAAGGGCCATAACTCTGTGAAACACATAGGTATATTGCCACAAAAGTCAAACTTGGTCTGTAGCAGAACATGATAAAGCTATACACAAAATTTCAAGTCAATATTTTGATTGCCAAAAAAGAAGAAGTCTGGAAAACAATTTTTTATATCTCTTAAGTTCAAGGGCCAAAACTCATCATAAGTAAGACTGTGTGTGTGTGAGCATGATTGCCAAGTGAAAAACAACCATTTCTTTTCTCAAGGCAAATGATTTCATCCTCTTTTCAAAGAGTGTTTCTGTAATGCCCAACTTAATCAATATTACGTATATTTTGTTCTAACTGTTAAACAGTGAACATGTGAGGAAACAGGTGTAGCATATCAAGGTTGAATCAGGTCAGGTCAGGTCATAGGTTTTAACATGCACACTCTGGACAAGCTGTTGTAGCACACATCTGTTATGGTCGCAGTGTCGACTTTCACAGGAAATGGTTTTGGGGTGGGTGGTAGGGATGGGGGCAGTGGGGGGTCACCTGCACTAGCATGTGCTAGGGAGCACAAGCAGCCCGACCTACATTTTAACCAGCCCAGACACTCAAATTACAACTGATTTTTAGTTTCTATATGACCAAAATCATAACCCAAAATGGCAGTAAACATTAATTTAGTAAATCACTCTAGTTTGTAGAATTGCAGGCTTTAAGTGGGACAAATAATATCATTCACAATTTGGCAAACTTGAGCAGCAAATATTTAATATACAATTATATATATATATGTAATGCAAGTTTTGGTTGGACAAAATAAAATAAAAAAAGGAATACAATTACAAATGCTTGAAAAAAAGAAGTAATATGTACATATTGGTCGATTGGCATATTTATATTGGCCATCAACATAAACGGGTAAGATGTCCTGAATAAGTAATATGTACATATTGGTCGATTGGCATATTTATATTGGGGATCAACATAAAAGGGCAAGATGTCCTGAATAACTATAATGATACAGAGTACAAAACTTATCAAAATTATACTGGGTAAAAAACTTTTCAAAATGATCTGAGTGCGACTGCGAATAATTTTTTCATGCTCATATACCACTAGAGTTTCGAGCATGTCCATCCCGGGGCCTGTCTCTGGATAGCCAGGGACTTGCTCTGGGACAAAAAAAAATAATTAAGGGGACAATTTTAAAATTTACATCCAAAAGTGGGCCTTTAAAATTTTGATGCATATCTCTAATTAATAAAGAAAATTCTACTCATTAAATTTTGTCACTAGATTAGATCGGGAGGTCAAAAAGAAAATAGATAGATAGATAACTAGTTTAACGTGTTCGTATACCACCAGGGCCCCAAACACGCCCATCCCGAGTCCGACCTCTGATAAGATCGGTGGCCTAACTTGGGATGGGGGGGGGGTTGAAAATGGACAGAATTTTGAAATTAGCAATTAGTAAAAGAAATTAGTAGGATTAAAAAAAAAAAAAATTTACAAGCCAAAAATAAAATGAATCGACTGCTCGGCCGAATATTTATATAATTTTGTGCATTTTAGAAGGACAGTCCAAAAATAAATAAGAGAAAGAAGAGAGGATTGGACTAGTTAATAATATTATAAAAAAAAGAAGTAATTTCGACATAAAATTTTGAACGGAGGTCTAAAAGTTTAAAGTCCGATCTATATGGTCCGGGCCAGTGGGGAGGGTAATGATGAGTTAATTATGAACAAGCATGGAACATTTTGAAAAGCACGTTTTAGATACAATTTTTTTTCCAAAATATTAAAGGTAGGGTCAACTCAAACAAGAGCCTTATGTGTTGGAAAGATGCATACCTGGACCACCAACACATACTGACACTTTAACAAATGAAAAACGCGTAATTTTAGAGTTAATAAAAAACCCATGATTATTCCTGCTAACTGGGGGCAGCCATTTTGTTTCGTTTTTGTGACGTCCGGTGGGATAGCTTGGGGCGAAGTGACGTCAGCTCCTGACCATCTCCTGTATGTACAGTGTAAACAAAAGCAGTAATTTTCGACAAGGCGCTTCTCTTTGATCAACCTGACTTGTAAAACAGCATAAATGACGTAATAATATAAATAAACTATTTAACTAAATATATTTCAAGTTGCATTAACGGAACAAAATCGGGTTATAGTATTTTTCTCTGTTTAATAACCCAAAGGAAAAATGTACACTATTAGGCCTATTGATATGCTACGTTGGATCAAAAACGACAACCCACGATACCCAAGTGATAATTTTCCTTTCTTTGGGACTACGTAATTGGTCAGTTCTGTGGTTTTAGATGGAAAAGTCTACTTAATGTTTTACAGAACTATTTACTGTAATAAACCATGTCCATTACAATTTTAGGGGCGACAGATAATATTCCACAATACCGGTATGTATTTTTGTGTCTAGACAGTGTCAATTAATTGGCTCGTCTGGTTACCAATCAAATACACACCTGCCAATCAGGAATCACAGGAAGAAGCTACTAACAGCATAGACAATTAACTAAGAAAACACTCCGTGTATCATTTCAGTACGTAGGTTAATGCATGGGCAAAACATTGTTACCCGGTAATTGTTTCGACTTGTTGTGTAGATTTTATTTTGTATTGAAAAATAATATATTATATAGTGCTGGATATACTTATTGCTGGCTTACTGGGATGTGTATTATTACAGAACATTGCAATGTATGACTATTTATCATCCTGCAAAAACCAGGTAGATTGTGTTTCTCTAGTTCTAAGGCTCATTCCTGACGTTACGCGTTAAGTATTACGTAACCACCAGCTCGCCAGAGGGCGTACTCACTGAGATGGTACAAAATGGCTGCGCCCGTTATATATAATAGCCGTCACATTTAACCGTTTTATTAATTAACTATACGATTATACGTGTTGATATTAAGCAATAATGTGCATTAGGCCTATATATCGTTGAATATGCATACCAGGCCAAATGCCTTAATTATCCTCTCCTTCAAAGAGAGGTTACTAAATAATTTTTTAAATCATGAGAAACTTCACTCATAAAGAGCTTTGTTTCTACAAATACAACACAATATTCTAATTAGCTTTTGTGGTGAATTAATAAGATTAAAGGGACATACCCTAGTTTTTAAACACTAAGGCATATTTTTGACAATTGTAGCCGTGTTTGATAACTGAAATCATACTTTACTTAGATTTTATGGTTTATATTATCAATTTCCGTACATTCGAAGTGTTTTTGGTCATCCTGGTGTTTTAATATCACAAAATGCATTTCTCACATTTTTAAAAACGTACGTGCGTCTGAGAAGTAACAGTTATGGAGTCAACACCGTTTTAAAGTCACAAACTCGTGTTTCACTCAATTGTAACTTTATCCAAATGTGCTACAGGTTTGTAGATTAACTAAACTTAGTGTTAATGTTCACGGGTTGAAACTAGGGTCTGTCCCTTTAACTAAACTTAGTGTTAATGTTCACGGGTTGAAACTAGGGTCTGTCCCTTTAACTAAACTTAGTGTTAATTTTCACGGGTTGAAACTAGGGTCTGTCCCTTTAAATGAACTATAGTCACCAAATTTAACCATAAATGACTAAAAATGTTGCTAATCAAACTTTAATATTTATAAATGGCGCACAATAGTGTAATTAATGAAATATATTTGCCAAATTCGACTTTAGTTTGCATTTTGCTTTTGACAGTTTAAATCCTGGAAATGTGTTGTTATAAAACAACAAAATGTTAGTTTGTTTTGCTTAACGACACCACTAGAACACATAGAAGGAAGGAAGGAAATGTTCTATTTAACGATGCACTCAACACATTTTATTTACGGTTATATGGCGTTGGAGATATGGTTAAGGACCACTCAGATATTGAGGGCGAAAACACGCTGTCATGGGCTACTCTTTTCGATTAACAGCAAGGGATCTTTTATATGCACCATCCCATAGACAGGATAGCACATACCACGGCCTTTGATGTACCAGTCGTGATGCATTGGCTGGAGCGAGAAATAGCCCAATGGGCCCACTGACAGGGATTGATCCCAAACCGACCGCGCATCACGCAAGCACTTTAATACTGGGCTACGTCTCGCCCCTTAGAGCACATAGATTTATTAATCATTGGCTATTGGATGTCAAACATTCTGTAATTTTTGACATATAATTTAGAGGAAACCTGCTGCATTTTTCCATTAGTAACGAGGGATCTTTTATATACACCATCCTACACAGGACAGCACATACCCCGGCCTTTGATACACCAATCATAGTGCACTGGCTGGAACGAGAAATAGCCCAATGGGTCTACCGACGGGGATCGATCTCAGACAGACCACACATCAGGCAAACCTTTCACCTTGGGTTACGTCCCACCCCTACATTTGTCAAATTCAACTTTAATTAGCATTTTGTGAATAGCAGCTAAACCCCTGGAACTGTACTGTTATTAAAGGGACAGACCCTAGTTTCAACCTGTGAAAATTAACACTAAGTTTAGTTAAAGGGACAGACCCTAGTTTCAACCTGTGAAAATTAACACTAAGTTTAATTAATCTACAAACCTGTAACACATTTGGATAAAGTTTCAATTGAGTGAAACATTAGTCTGTGACTTTAAAATGGTGAAATACCCTCTCAAAATAGACTAAAACTCGACTCCATAGCTGTCACTTCTCAGACGCACGTGCATTTTAAAAGATATGAGAAATGCATTTTGTAATATTAAAAATACCTGGATGACCAAAAACACTTCGAATGTACAGAAATGGATAATCTAAACAATAAAATTTAAGTAAAGTATGATTTGTGTTATGATAAATGGCTCAAATAGTCAAAAATATGCCTTAGTGTTTAAAAACTAGGGAATGTCCCTTTAACCAACAAACCTGCGGATGAGACTGGCGAGAACAGTCAGAGCCTGGCGCTGCAGGAACGGGAGTCGAGCCAACAACCAGATCCTGGACGTGGACGGCCTTGACAGCTGGAAAGAGAAAAGTCGGTTTTAAAGAGTAAAGTCAGTTTTAAAGAGTAAAGTTGAGAGTAAAGTCGATTTTAAAGAGAAAAGTCGGTTTTAAAGAGTAAAGTCAGTTTTAAAGAGTAAAGTTGGGAGTAAAGAGTAAAGTTGGGAGTAAAGTCAGTTTTAAAGAATAAAGTTGGTTTTAAAGAGTAAAGTCAGTTTTAAAGAGCAAAGTCAGTTTTAAAGGGCAAAGTCGGAGTAAAGTCAGTTTTAAAGAGTAAAGTCAGTTTTAAAGGGCAAAGTCAGAGTAAAGTCAGTTTTAAAGAGTAAAGTCGGAGTTAAGTCAGTTTTAAAGAGTTAAGTCAGTTTTAAAGAGTTAAGTCAGTTGTAAGAAGTGAAGTCAGTTTTACAGAGTAAAGTTGGTTTTATGGAGTAAAGTTAGTTTTCAAGAGTAAAGTAAGTTTTAAAGAGTTAAGTTGTTTTAAGTAGTAAAGCCGGTTTTAAAGTGTTACATTAGTCAGTATTTACAAAATAAAGTTGGTTTTAAAGAGTAAAGTTAGTTTTAAAGAGTAAAGTTGGTTTTAAAGAGTAAAGTTGGTTTTAAAGAGTAAAGTTAGTTTTAAAGAGTTAAGTCGGTTATAAAGAATAAACTTGATTTGAAGTAAAGTAAACTCAGTTTTAAAAGAGTAAAGTTGGGTTTAAAGAGTAAACTTAGTTTTAAAGAGTAAAGTAAACCACTAGAACACATTGATTAATTAATCATCGGCCATTAGATGGTAATTTTAGAGAGGAAACCCACTATATTTGTCCATTAGGAGCAAGGGATCTTTTATATGCACCATACCATAGACATGATAGCACATACCATGACCTTTAATGTACCAGTCGTGGTGCACTGGCTGGAACGAGAAATAACCCAATGGGTCCACGGACAGGGATCAATCCTAAACCGGCCATGCATCAGGTGATAACTTTACCACTAGGTTATGTCCCACCCTCCGTGAACCCTGTACATGGCTCAAAGCTGACAAGAAGAGGCAACTGACACTCAAAATAAAAACATATGTTTGACAATCAATTTCACCTTTATCAAGCAGCTTTTGCTTTCCGCCTTATATCACTATAAAACTATTCAGAAAAACCCCCATTATTCATTCAAATTGACTCTTTGTTTTTCTTTTTTTTAAATATTAGACATATATTAGAGTTTATATGAGTAGAAGTGGTCTAGAATGTTTTAATTAAACACAGTAAAAAAAAAAAAAAACCCCACCAAGAAAATGATTAGTTTATATTTACATAAAATAAGAGTATTAGTCTAGAACGTCTTTTCAATTTCTATCATTTGCTTCAAGCTGAAAATAACAGAAGCAGAGACTGCTTTCTCATTTCACAAAATGAATTTCAAATCTTGCAGCACCTGCCATATTTAATGTTACTGGCTTAAACCATATACACTGCCAGGGCCACTTTTGTTCAGGTTACCAATATATTCATAACACAAACTGTATGGCGCTTGTTGCTATAGTAACAGGCTTCCAATTAACAAGAGGTTTTTCAAATACATGCAGGTGTTCGGATTTCATGGAAACGATAGTTTCTAGTACCATGTCGGTGAAATCATGGATGAGAAAGTTCGTTTTCCATGATTATTATATCGAGTACGACTATTCAGCGTTACCTAAAAACTAGTTTTCCGTGATCACAAAGGCACAGAATGGAAAAAGGGTTTCCCATGAACTTTGAAATCCTATGGCCTGTACATGTACTAACATTACCTATACAAGTTATAGAATAATGTTTGCTGTAGCCCAAACTGAATTTTACCTTTAAGTTTGTACATTTAAAAAATTCAATACCGCACTGTGAAATCACGTTTGTTCATTGCGGTCTAATTTTCATGTAATTTGTGAACTAGTGCAGTGAACAAACTTAAGAACACACAAGAATATAAATACATATAACCAGGGAACACTTTGTTCAGTATCGCGTCACACTTCACTACACAAGTTTCAGAGATAGCTACACAATTTTAAAACATTTAACAATAATTGCTAATCAATTTTCAATTGACGAGAAATATTGCTAATCGTGATTTTGAAAACAAAATATTCCCTGATAATTAATACAAATTTAGGATAGTACCTTTTCAATCCATGAATTCCAAATACCTATGTACTGTTAAAAGTTAAAAGACATGGGGTATTTTTCACTGGCCTTCCAAATACCTACGTACTGTTAAAAGTTAAAAGACCTGGGTGTTTTTCACTGGCCTTCCAAATACCTACGTACTGTTAAAAGTTAAAAGACATGGGGTGTTTTTCACTGGCCTTCCAAATACCTACGTACTGTTAAAAGTTAAAGACCTGGGGTGTTTTTCACTGGCCTTTCAAATACCTACGTACTGTTAAAAGTTAAAGACCTGGGGTGTTTTTCACTGGCCTTCCAAATACCTACGTACTGTTAAAAGTAAAAGACATGGGGTATTTTTCACTGGCCTTCCAAATACCTACGTACTGTTAAAAGTTAAAGACCTGGGGTGTTTTTCACTGGCCTTCCAAATACCTACGTACTGTTAAAAGTTAAAGACCTGGGGTGTTTTTCACTGGCCTTCCAAATACCTACGTACTGTTAAAAGTTAAAAGACCTGGGGTGTTTTTCACTGGCCTTCCAAATACCTACGTACTGTTAAAAGTTAAAGACCTGGGTTTTTTTTCACTGGCCTTCCAAATACCTACGTACTGTTAAAAGTTAAAAGACCTGGGGTGTTTTTCACTGGCCTTCCAAATACCTACGTACTGTTAAAAGTTAAAAGACCTGGGGTGTTTTTCACTGGTCTTCCAAACACCTACGTACTGTTCAAAGACCTGGGAGTTTTCAGTGGTCAGAAACATACAAGGCTATGACACACATTTCCTGGTAAAGTTCAAACAACTGTGTTCACTGTTGGCCTTCACTGAGACCTACCTTTTTCTGTACAACCAAGTCCATGGCATAATGAACTTCTTGGTCAAAAACACAGTGTGAGTTGGACCCGAGGGATGGGGGATGGGGGGAGAGGGGGAATAATTCAAATATATGAACCAAGCAGATTCTTTTGTCAAAATTTTCCATGGAATGAAGGAAATGTTTTATTTAACGACGCATTCAACACATTTTATTTACAGTTATATGGCGTCGAATATATGGTTAAGGACCACACAGATATTGAGAGAGGAAACCTGCTGTCGCCACTTCATGGGCTACTCTTTTCGATTAGCAGCAAGGGATCTTTTATATGCACCATCCCATAGACAGAATATCACATACCACTGCCTTTTATGTACCAGTCGTGGTGCACTGGCTGGAGCAAGAAATAGCGCAATGGGCGGGGGATTGATCCCAAACCGACCGCGCATAAAGCGAAGGCTTTACCACTCGTCTAAAATATGCATAATCAAATAATTTTAAAAGTTGAATTATGTGTATAGTACTTTGTGTTCTGGGTATAGTGTAGCCTAATCACTGTTAACCAACCAAAATGAAGAGAAAATAATGTTGGATGTCTTCCCCACATCCGAAGCGCTGTACCGCTAGGCTACCTCTCGGTCGGTAAACCCATTGGGCTATTTCTAGTTCCAGCCAGTGCACCATGACTGGTATATCAAAGGCTGTGGTATGTACTACCCTGTCTGTGGGATGGTGCATATAAAAGATCCCTTGCTGCTAATCAAAAAGAGTAGCCCATGAAGTGGTGACAGCAGGTTTCCTCTCTTAATATTTGTGTGGTCCTTAACCATATGTCTGACGCCATATAACCATAAAATATAATATGTTGAGTGCGTCGTTAAATAAAACATTTCTTTCTTTCCGTTGCCAATGTCAGGTGGAAGAAGTTTAAACGAATCTGGGAAGTATCCAGCGATGAGATTAGCTGTATCTGAAGTGTCGGCTACTAGTAGCTTGGCAAACTGGGGTCGGTTCTTGTTGACCTGCAGGCTCCACTTCAGACCGGAGTCCTCTGACAACTTTCGTTGCTTATCTGGCTCAGCTCCAAAAACAGCAGGACTGCCCTTACGGGCTTACGGGCTGGGGCCAGTGAGTCCGCCATAGCAGAGTACGGACTGGTAGGACTGTGCACACTGATAACCTGTTCAGTCCGTTCCTTCCTTGATGCTATTGGGGTGGCATAGGTGCTGGATCCTCTGCTGGCAGTGTAACTGTCTGCGCTGGTTCTTTCCTTACAGAACGGATCGCCGGTGGAGGTATAGCCACCAGTTTTGACCCCCCTCCACCCCATGGCAGTGTCGGGTCACGCTTCCTGGGGACTGGCATTGCAGGTATAGACACCAGTTTTGATGCCCCCCCTCCCCGTGGCAGTTGGGTCACACTTCCAAGGGGCTGGCATTGCAGAAGGGATCACCGGTGGAGGTATAGCCACCAATTTTGATCCCACCCCTGTGGCGGTGTCTGGTCATGCTTCCTGGGGACTGGCATCGCAGAAGCGACTGCCGCTGCAGATATAGCCACCAATTTTGACCCCCCCCCCCCCCAACCCTGTTGCGGTGTTGAGTCATGCTTCCTGGGGGCTGGCATTGCAGAAGGGACCACCGGTGGAGGTCTAGCCACCAATTTTGATCCCACCCGTTGCGGTGTCGGGTCATGCTTCCTGGGGGCTGGCATTGCAGAAGGGACCACCGGTGGAGGTCTAGCCACCAATTTTGATCCCACCCGTTGCGGTGTCGGGTCATGCTTCCTGGGGGCTGGCATTGCAGAAGGGACCACCGGGTGGAGGTCTAGCCACCAATTTTGATCCCACCCGTTGCGGTGTCGGGTCATGCTTCCTGGGGGCTGGCATTGCAGAAGGGACCACTGGTGGAGGTCTAGCCACCAATTTTGATCCCACCCGTTGCGGTGTCGGGTCATGCTTCCTGGGGGCTGGCATTGCAGAAGGGACCACCGGGTGGAGGTCTAGCCACCAATTTTGATCCCACCCGTTGCGGTGTTGAGTCATGCTTCCTGGGGGCTGGCATTGCAGGGGATCACCGGTGGAGGGCATTTTGCACCCGTTGCGGTGTTGAGTCATGCTTCCTGGGGGCTGGCATCACCGGTGGAGGTCTAGCCACCAATTTTGATCCCACCCGTTGCGGTGTTGAGTCATGCTTCCTGGGGGCTGGCATTGCAGAAGGGACCACCGGGTGGAGGTCTAGCCACCAATTTTGATCCCACCCGTTGCGGTGTTGAGTCATGCTTCCTGGGGGCTGGCATTGCAGAAGGGACCACCGGGTGGAGGTCTAGCCACCAATTTTGATCCCACCCGTTGCGGTGTTGAGTCATGCTTCCTGGGGGCTGGCATTGCAGAAGGGACCACCGGTGGAGGTCTAGCCACCAATTTTGATCCCACCCGTTGCGGTGTTGAGTCATGCTTCCTGGGGGCTGGCATTGCAGAAGGGACCGCCGCTGGGGGTTGAGCCTCCAACATTGGACACCCCGTGGTCTCTTCTTCTCGTTAGTCCTGGCAAAGCGGCTGTGTACATGTATCTCTATAAACCAGAGTCACAGTCGCTTGCTTACCAGTAAAGTTAACTCGCTACTTGGTTAACAGTCCGAAACTATTAATCAACACCCCGAGTGGGGGGTGAGTAGGTGGATGGGGTGGGGTGGTGGTGATGGTAGACTAATCTCGAGCAAGCTGGCAACAGTGTTCATTGTTGCGAAGGAGTCGGAGTGGATTTCCCCCGGACACCTCTATGAATATTACTGATGGGAATTGGTTGGATTGTCATGTTTGATGATGACTGGTTAGTAAAACCAACCAATCATCAGTTACAATTGGTTGTCGACATAATTTTTATAGCTTTTCGTTTACTCAAGGTTAAAAATATATGTTTGTTTGCTTATAGGCACTACTGAAGTGTATTGTTACGCAAGGTATCTAATGGATAAAAGAGATAAGAATTAAGCACTGGCGAAGAAAGTGGGGGGTAGAGGAGCAATCTGCAGCATCAGCGATCGTTTATATATATTTATACATGTATGTACATATACATATACAGCTCCAGCTACATATACAGCTACAGCTACATATACATCTCCAGCTACATCTACATATACAGCTCCAGCTACATATACAGCTACATCTACAGCTACATATACAGCTACATATACAGCTACAGCTACATATACAGCTACAGCTACATATACAGCTCCAGCTACATATACAGCTACAGCTACAGCTACATATACAGCTCCAGCTACATATACAGCTACAGCTACATATACAGCTCCAGCTACATATACAGCTACATATACAGCTACATATACAGCTACAGCTACAGCTACATATACAGCTACAGCTACATATACAGCTACAGCTACATATACAGCTACATATACAGCTACAGCTACATATACAGCTCCAGCTACATATACATCTCCAGCTACAGCTACAGCTACATATACAGCTGCATATACATATACAGCTACAGCTACATATACAGCTACATATACATCTCCAGCTACATATACAGCTACAGCTACATATACATCTCCAGCTACATATACAGCTACATATACAGCTCCAGCTACATATACATCTCCAGCTACAGCTACATATACAGCTACAGCTACATATACAGCTGCATATACATATACAGCTACAGCTACATATACAGCTACAGCTACATATACATCTCCAGCTACATATACAGCTACAGCTACATATACATCTCCAGCTACATATACATCTACAGCTACATATACAGCTCCAGCTACATATACAGCTCCAGCTACATATACAGCTACAGATACATATACAGCTACAGCTACATATACAGCTACAGCTACATATACAGCTGCATATACATATACAGCTACAGCTACATATACAGCTACAGCTACATATACAGCTACAGCTACATATACAGCTACATATACAGATACAGAGACATACACAGACAGACACATAAACATAAATATACACATACACATACACAGATACATATTTAAATGTACATATACATATACAGGATTCTGAATATCTTCTGGCCCAACATCTTAACCAATGAAGAACTCCATAAAGAAACCTCCACAGTCATTGGTATCAGAGATCAAGCGCCGAAGATGGCGCTGGATTGGCCATGTTATCAAAATGCCTCAAACAGCACTCCTGGAAAAAGGAAACGGGGAAGACCGAAAGAAACATGGAGGAGGACAGTCTGAGCTGGGGGCTGCTGGAGAAGCTGGCAAAAGACAGGCAGCAGTGGTGATCTCTGGTTACAGCCTTATGGGCTTCTTAGCACGAAGGGAATTAAGTAAGTAAGTATAAAAACAGAATTATAATAAATAGAAAATTAACAAGACGCAAAAACAAAACAAGCATGTAAACACTGTCTAGAAGAAAAGTGGCTCTTTAGGTAGCGACCACATCTCCTGATGTTGTGAACACTCTCTCCAAAACAGAAATACAATGAATTTATAAACATTTCAGTATCAATAAAATCATACTGTTTAATCTGTGTGACTACACGTGCAGTCTTGGATACCACGGAGTGTGAACTATATTCGCAGCTTGGGGCACAAACTGCAGATCTTTGTTTTTATACATGTTGAAGGAAGGAAATGTTCTATTTAACGATGCACTCAACACATTTTGTGTACAGTTATATGGCGTTGGACATATGGTTAAGGACCACACAGAGATTGAGAGAGGAAACCTGCTGTTGCCATTTCATGGACTACTCTTTTCGATTAACAGCAAGGGATCTTTTATATGCACCATCCCACAGACAGGACAACACGTACCACGGCCTTTGATATACCAGTCGTAGTGCACTGGCTGGAGTGAGAAATAGCCCAATGAGCCCACCGACGGGGATCGATCCCAGACCAACCGCGCATCAAGCAAACGCTTTATCACTGGGCTACCTGTACCTGTATGTCCCAACCCTTTGTCACTGGGCTACATGTACCTGTATGTCCCAACCCTTTGTCACTGGGCTACATGTACCTGTATGTCCCAACCCTTTGTCACTGGGCTACATGTACCTGTATGTCCCAACCCTTTGTCACTGGGCTACCTGTACCTGTATGTCCCAACCCTTTGTCACTGGGCTACTGTACCTGTATGTCCCAACCCTTTGTCACTGGGCTACCTGTACCTGTATGTCCCAACCCTTTGTCACTGGGCTACCTGTACCTGTATGTCCCAACCCTTTGTCACTGGGCTACCTGTACCTGTATGTCCCAACCCTTTGTCACTGGGCTACCTGTACCTGTATGTCCCAACCCTTTGTCACTGGGCTACCTGTACCTGTATGTCCCAACCCTTTGTCACTGGGCTACCTGTACCTGTATGTCCCAACCCTTTGTCACTGGGCTACCTGTACCTGTATGTCCCAACCCTTTGTCACTGGGCTACCTGTACCTGTATGTCCCAACCCTTTGTCACTGGGCTACCTGTACCTGTATGTCCCAACCCTTTGTCACTGGGCTACCTGTACCTGTATGTCCCAACCCTTTGTCACTGGGCTACCTGTACCTGTATGTCCCAACCCTTTGTCACTGGGCTACCTGTACCTGTATGTCCCAACCCTTTGTCACTGGGCTACCTGTACCTGTATGTCCCAACCCTTTGTCACTGGGCTACCTGTACCTGTATGTCCCAACCCTTTGTCACTGGGCTACCTGTACCTGTATGTCCCAACCCTTTGTCACTGGGCTACCTGTACCTGTATGTCCCAACCCTTTGTCACTGGGCTACCTGTACCTGTATGTCCCAACCCTTTGTCACTGGGCTACCTGTACCTGTATGTCCCAACCCTTTGTCACTGGGCTACCTGTACCTGTATGTCCCAACCCTTTGTCACTGGGCTACCTGTACCTGTATGTCCCAACCCTTTGTCACTGGGCTACCTGTACCTGTATGTCCCAACCCTTTGTCACTGGGCTACCTGTACCTGTATGTCCCAACCCTTTGTCACTGGGCTACCTGTACCTGTATGTCCCAACCCTTTGTCACTGGGCTACCTGTACCTGTATGTCCCAACCCTTTGTCACTGGGCTACCTGTACCTGTATGTCCCAACCCTTTGTCACTGGGCTACCTGTACCTGTATGTCCCAACCCTTTGTCACTGGGCTACCTGTACCTGTATGTCCCAACCCTTTGTCACTGGGCTACCTGTACCTGTATGTCCCAACCCTTTGTCACTGGGCTACGTGTACCTGTATGTCCCAACCCTTTGTCACTGGGCTACGTGTACCTGTATGTCCCAACCCTTTGTCACTGGGCTACGTGTACCTGTATGTCCCAACCCTTTGTCACTGGGCTACCTGTACCTGTATGTCCCAACCCTTTGTCACTGGGCTACCTGTACCTGTATGTCCCAACCCTTTGTCACTGGGCTACGTGTACCTGTATGTCCCAACCCTTTATCACTGGGCTACGTGTACCTGTATGTCCCAACCCTTTATCACTGGGCTACGTGTACCTGTATGTCCCAACCCTTTATCACTGGGCTACGTGTACCTGTATGTCCCAACCCTTTATCACTGGGCTACGTGTACCTGTATGTCCCAACCCTTTATCACTGGGCTACGTGTACCTGTATGTCCCAACCCTTTATCACTGGGCTACGTGTACCTGTATGTCCCAACCCTTTATCACTGGGCTACGTGTACCTGTATGTCCCAACCCTTTATCACTGGGCTACCTGTACCTGTATGTCCCAACCCTTTATCACTGGGCTACGTGTACCTGTATGTCCCAACCCTTTATCACTGGGCTACGTGTACCTGTATGTCCCAACCCTTTATCACTGGGCTACCTGTACCTGTATGTCCCAACCCTTTATCACTGGGCTACGTGTACCTGTATCTCCCAACCCGTTATCACTGGGCTACGTGTACCTGATGTCCCAACCCTTTATCACTGGGCTACCTGTACCTGTATGTCCCAACCCTTTATCACTGGGCTACCTGTACCTGTATGTCCCAACCCTTTATCACTGGGCTACCTGTAACTGTATGTCCCAACCCTTTTATACATGTTGAGGTCATGTTGTTAATTAATAACCCATATTGCCAGCGTTTAATATACAGCAATCATGACCAGTTTAACATATTATTATTATTAATATCATGTTGTTAATTAATAACCCATATTGCCAGCGTTTAATACACAGCAATCATGACCAGTTTAACATATTATTATTATTAATATCATGTTGTTAATTAATAACCCATATTGCCAGCGTTTAATACACAGCAATCATGACCAGTTTAACATATTATTATTATTAATATCATGTTGTTAATTAATAACCCATATTGCCAGCGTTTAATACACAGCAATCATGACCAGTTTAATATATTATTATTACTAATATCTGCTGTGTATATTTACTCGCATGTCACTTTATTTCTTATGTTGTTAATAATAATTATAATTACATTATACAGAGGATGTACCAGTTTTCGTTATCGAAAACAAAAATCGCATGACTGGCATAATTTGGCCATCGTGAGTATGTTGGTTAATGGACAGTAGACTGCTTAAAATACTTGCAAACTGGTCTTTCTAAATTTATATAATTAATAATAATAATAATAGTATTATTATTAATAATAATAATCTCATGAGTCATGCTTGCGTGACGAGTGTGATATGATTGCAAACTTCACGAGATGAGATATAAATCATATTTAACAAAAAACATGAAATTTTCTATATAACTTTTGACAATTTACCTTTATTTTTAAAATGCCAGCAGCAAAATAGTTCCGGCTTTCTTACCGGTACAGTGAAGATAACACTTTCTACAGTGACAATAACACATTTTAGAGTGAAATTTTCACCCTAAATTGTGCTATCGCCACTGAGTGACTGATAACCTTTTTATTTCACTGATATTTTAAGATATTTCACAAAATGTTATATAATAAATTGTGTTCTTTGGCTCTGAATAATGAATACTTATCGTGGATAGCCTGTATTTGGTGCACCAAATGTGTGAGTGAATCTTGCAGCTCTATATTTAGCATAAATATTTTGTAATACGATTTGCGATACTCAGGTGGAAGCAAAAGCAGGAATAACACTTTTTACTTGTTGTTGGGAATACAAAGTATCCAGTAAAATAGATTTAAACAGTATATCTCAAAGTTAATAATTTTATTATAAATTCAATTTCTACGGGTTAATCCGAAGCACAAACAAGGCCATGGCATAATGAACTTCCTACATACTGGGTTTTTTTACATAAATTACAAGTGATTAGATATACTACATTTTTTAAATCACAGTTCATGTCTGTCCGAATTTGATATTCAATTTTGGTCTGTTGACTTTTGAAAGTCGACTGCATTTTAAGTAAGTTGTGAAGTCTACACCTGGTTTTGTCACAAGTAGCAGAGGAGCCAGTGCTTATTTGAGGTGATTGGTTATGCTGAAGTTTGTATGGTTTATAGTCTTCAGTTGCTCTATGAATATTAGTGGTGGGAATTGGTTGAATGTTTATGTTTGATGACTGGTTAGTCAAACAAGCCAATCATCAGTTACAATTGGTTGTTGACATAATTTTTAAAATCTTTTTTTACTCAAGGTTAAAAATATGTAAGTCTGTTTGCTTATTAGCACCACCTGAAGTGTATTGTTACTAAAGGTATCTAATAAATAAAAAAAGATAAGAATAAAGCACTGGTGAAGAAAGCAGGGAGGGGAGGGGGAGCACTCTGTAGCAGCAGCAATGGTTTATATATATATATATATATATATATATATTTATATATATATATTGTATATATGTATATACCCTTAAAAATAGACTAAGACTAAAACCATTACTTCTCAGACGTACATGAATTTTTAAAAATATGAAAAATGCATTTTGTGGTATTAGAAACAACAAAATGATCAGAAACACTTCGAATGTATGGAAATGGATAATCTAAACAATAAAATATAAGTAATGTTTGATTTCAGTGATCATAAATGGCTCTAACAGTGAAAAATATGCTGTAGTGTTTAAAAACTAGGATCTGTCACTTTAAAAAAACATATTGGTTCATATCAAAGTGTTACGTCCCACTAGAATGTGAACTGGACGTAACACTTCGACATCATACAATTGGTGCACTACGACCGTATCAAAACGTTAATCAAACAAGTTCAGTTCTATAAATTAAAATCGATTATGGGTAATAAATAGAGTATTAAACTTGCAACCATTTCGTATAATGATTACGTCCATCTTGAATTATTTTTATTGTCCCTCGCTAAAGCTCGAGACAAGTGAGAATTATTTCACCCAGGACATAAACATGATACGAAATGGAAGCTTGTCGCACGCACATGAAAAAATTCAGATTTGGATGGATCTGAATGTACAATGTAAAGCTTGTTTTGTTTCACGACACCACTAGAGCACAGATATATTAATCATTGGCTACTGCATATCAAACATTTATATTAATCATTGGCTACTACATATCAAACATTTATATTAATCATTGGCTACTGCATGTCAAACATTTATATTAATCATTGGCTACTGCATGTCAAACATTTATATTAATCATTGGCTACTGCATGTCAAACATTTATATTAATCATTGGCTACTGCATGTCAAACATTTATATTAATCATTGGCTACTGCATATCAAACATTTGGTAAATTTTGACATACAAACTTAGAGAGGAAGCCTGCAACATTTTTCCATTAGCAGCAAGGGATCTTTCATATGCACCATCCCACAGACAGGATAGCACATACCACAGCCTTTGATATACTGTCGTGGTGCACTGGCTGGAGTGAGAAATAGCCCCATCGACGGGGATCGATCCCAAACCAACTGCGCATCAAGTGAGTGCTTTACCACAGGGCTACGCCCCGCCCCTCCTGAAATTGATAATTACAATTAATTACGACCAATCTAACTCACCATCACGTTCTTATTGACTGCCAAACACCGACACACTATGTGTAGAACACTTTCCACTGGTACCTTCACCACTGTAGGGAACGACTCACTGTAAAGAGGATTCCAAATTAACACAAGAATAGACACTCAAAACATAGCACACAAACTAAAATCTTAGTAGTATTTGTTTAAAAAACACCCACAACACGAAGATTTAATCTAGGTCTCTTGAGGTGTTAGGTTTACTCCATTCAATTTCTATGTCTCTGAGGTGTTAGGTTTACTCCATTCAATTTCTATGTCTCTGAGGTGTTAGGTTTACTCCATTCAATTTCTATATCTCTGAGGTGTTAGGTTTACTCCATTCAATTTCTATGTCTCTGAGGTGTTAGGTTTACTCCATTCAATTTCTATGTCTCTGAGGTGTTAGGTTTACTCCATTCAATTTCTATGTCTCTGAGGTGTTAGGTTTACTCCATTCAATTTCTATGTCTGAGGTTCCATTCATTTTCTATGGGGAAACATCTGTGGGGAAAATGGTTTTCCACCATCAACTGACTTGATGTCACCTCCACTCTAATCTATCGACATTTATTTTAATATTTTGATAAAAAAAATTTATATATATTAGTGAAAATCAATATTTAACACTTATTTTATTTAAAAAATAACTTAAAATATAAAATTTTAGATTAATCTAGTTCTGCTAAAAATAATAAAATACATAATTATTTTTAAAAATGTAAAAAAATATATTTAAAATTTGTTTAACATGCATTGAAACAAACTATAATTAAATGAAATTTCACTGATTGAGGACTAGAACTTTATTTTTTTTAAAACAATATTTATTCAAAGAAATGAAGTGTATCGGCAATCAGGCGATAAGCCTAATGTATATAAACACCTCTAGAATGTTCTGAGAAACGAAGCTAAAAAGTGAGAACTTACAACTGAGTTAGGCGCAATTTAAGCTGACACCATCGAAGCATGACAATAACAAAATTAACTTCACCTTAAGAGGGCCTCTAAGCACAGTGCAAGTGTTTGAAAATGTCCCGTCAAGTATTTGCCTCTCGCGGGTTCTGAATCAGGACAGGACATCTGTGGTAGTCTGTCAGCTGGGTGATATTCAGAACCTGTACCATAGAAAGAAAGAAAGAAATGTTTTATTTAACGACGCACTCAACACATTTTATTTACGGTTATATTGTGTCAGACATATGGTTAATGACCACACAGATATGGAGAGAGAAAACCCGCTGTCGCCACTTCAAGGGCTACTCTTTTCGATTAGCAGCACGGAATGTTTTATATGCACCATCCCACAGACAGGATAGTACATACCACAGCCATTGTCACACCAGTTGTGGAGCACTTGCTGGAACGAAAAATAGCCCAATGGGTTCACCGACGGAGATCAATCCTAGACTCACTGTGCATCAAGCAAACACTTTACCACTGGACTACATCCGCCCCTAGGAAACAAAACACGATTAAAGTCTTTAACTAGTGCTGGGGATCGGTTGGAAAATCACCATCGATCATCGGTTGTAGTTTAGACAGTAAAATACCACGAGAATAATTTCACCTTTCTGACAATAACCTCATCTGTTTGACAATAACCTCATCTGTTTGACAATAGCCTCACATGTCCAATGATAGCCTCACCTGACAATAACCTCATCTGTTTGACAATAACCTCATCTGTTTGACAATAACCTCATCTGTTTGACAATAACCTCATCTGTTTGACAATAACCTCATCTGTTTGACAATAACCTCATCTGTTTGACAATAACCTCATCTGTTTGACAATAGCCTCACATGTCCAATGATAGCCTCACCTGACAATAACCTCATCTGTTTGACAATAACCTCATCTGTTTGACAATAACCTCATCTGTTTGACAATAGCCTCACATGTCCAATGATAGCCTCACCTGACAATAACCTCATCTGTTTGACAATAACCTCATCTGTTTGACAATAACCTCATCTGTTTGACAATAGCCTCACATGTCCAATGATAGCCTCACCTGACAATAACCTCATCTGTTTGACAATAACCTCATCTGTTTGACAAGAGCCTCACATGTCCAATGATAGCCTCACCTGACAATAACCTCATCTGTTTGACAATAGCCTCACATGTCCAATGATAGCCTCACCTGACAATAACCTCATCTGTTTGACAATAACTTCATCTGTTTGACAATGACCTCATCTGTTTGACAATAGCCTCACATGTCCAATGATAGCTTCACCTGACAATAACCTCATCTGTTTGACAATAACTTCATCTGTTTGACAATAACCTCATCTGTTTGACAATAGCCTCACATGTCCAATGATAGCCTCACCTGACAATAACCTCATCTGTTTGACAATAACCTCATCTGTTTGACAATAGCCTCACATGTCCAATGATAGCCTCACCTGACAATAACCTCATCTGTTTGACAATAACCTCATCTGTTTGACAATAGCCTCACATGTCCAATGATAGCCTCACCTGACAATAACCTCATCTGTTTGACAATAACTTCATCTGTTTGACAATAACCTCATCTGTTTGACAATAGCCTCATCTGTTTGACAATAACCTCATCTGTTTGACAATAACCTCATCTGTTTGACAATAGCCTCACATGTCCAATGATAGCTTCACCTGACAATAACCTCATCTGTTTGACAATAACCTCATCTGTTTGACAATAGCCTCATCTGTTTGACAATAGCCTCACATGTCCAAAGATAGCCTCACCCTCCAAGAATAACCTCATTTATCTGACACTAGTGACAATAATTTCACCGATCCAACAATAACCTCACCTATTTGAAAATAACCTCACCTTTGAACATTAGGTCCACTGTCTGGTTCAGACCATTGAGTTTGCTGTCTGAGAATAACCTCACTTGTCTGATAATTACTGTGACTGTTTGGTATTAACCTCACCTGTATCTAAACCTTTCTACAGTAGGTCTAGTGTCTGGTTCAAACAACACAGGAGTTTGCTGTCTGATAATAACCTCACCCGTCTGATATTAACCTCACCTGTCTCTAAACCCTTGTACAGCAAGTCTATTGCCTGGCTCAGACCACTCAGGAGTTTGCTGTCTGATAACAACCTCATCTGTATGATAATAAGCTCATCTGTCTGATATTAACCTCACCTGTCTCGAAACATTTGTATAGCAGGGTTCAAACCACTCATCTAGTGCTTGGTTCAGGCCACTCAAGAGTTTGCTGTCCGACAATAACCTCATATGTCTGATAATAACTCCACCTGTCTAAAAATATCCTCAAGTATCTGACAATAACCTCACCTCTAAACCTTCGTACAGCAGGTCTAGTGCCTGATTCAGACCAGTCAACACTTTGCTGTCTGACAATAACGTCACGTATCTGATATTAACCTCACCAGTCCGATAACATCACACATCTGACATTAACCTCACCTGTCCGATAATGTCACTTATCTGACATTGACCTGACCTGTCTGATAACATCACATATCTGATATTAACCTGACCTGTCTGATAATGTTACTTATCCGACATTTACCTCACCTGTCCGATAACATCACATATCAGACATTAACCTCACCTGTCCGATAACATTACATATCAGACATTAACCTCACCTGTCTCTAAGCCTTCGTACAGTAGGTCTAATGCCAGGTTGAGACCGGACAACACTTTGCTGTCTGACAATAACGTCACATATCTGATATTAACCTCACCTGTCCGATAACATTACATATCAGACATTAACCTCACCTGTCTCTAAACCTTCGTACAGTAGGTCTAGTGCCTGGTTGAGACCGGACAACACTTTGCTGCACTGTTCGGTCCAACTCTCTGTGAATTTCACTCCCTGGCTGCCTCCGCCACCACATCTCGGTAGAAGGGCAAAACACGAGATGACACTCTGAAACAAGGAATGAATGAATGATGTTTAACGACACCAGAGCACAAACTATGGTAAGAAAGGAAATGTTTTATTTAACGACGCACTCAACACATTTTATTTATGGTTATATGGCGTCGGACATATGGTTAAGGATCACACAGATATTGAGAGAGGAAATCTGCTGTCGCCACTACTCTTTTCGATTAGCAGCAAGGGATCTTTTATATGCACCATCCCACAGACAGGATAGTACATACCACAGCCTTTGTTACATCAGTTGTGGAGCACTGGCTGGAACAAGAAATAGCCCAATGGGTCCACCGACGGGGATTGATCCTAAACCGACCGCGCATCAAGCGAGTGCTCTACCACTGGGCTATATCCTGCCCTGAACTATGGGAAATGCAAACAGTAAGTGATGAACCACATCAATATAAAAATTCAACACTTAAATTAAAACACAGTGTAAAGAACTGTAATTTTTTTTTAACAAATATCACAGATAGGTAAAATTAAAATTTAAAAACTAAAATTCAGTATGACGACTCTGAAACAAGGAAACCATTATAACAGTTACCGTCATCGAACTCCGATTCTCTATCTTTCTATGTGTCTCAACAAAGTGTTGAAATAACCATGTTAGACACAATTAGATATATTTTAAAAGTTTAAAGTTTGTTTTGTTTAACAACACCACTAGAGCACATTGATATATTAATCATCGGCTACTGGATGTCAAACATTTGGTAATTTTGACATATAGTCTTAGAAAGGAAACCCGCTACATTTTTCCATTAGTAGCAAGGGATCTTTTATATACACCATCCCACAGACAGGACAATATATACCACAGCCTTTGAAATGCCAGTTGTGGTGCCCTAGCTGGAATGTGAAATACCTCCATGGGCCCACAGATGGGTATATTTTAAAACATACAACAGGCCTCTCCAGTTGGAATAACAGGAGAGAAGGAAAGAAATGTTTTATTTAATGACACACTCAGCACATTTTATTTACGGTTACATGGCGTCGGACATATGGTTATAGACCACACAGATATTGAGAGAGGAAACCCACTGTTGCCACTTCATGGGCTACTCTTTTCGATTAGCAGCAAGGGATCTTTTATATGCACCATCCCACAGACAGGATAATACATACCACAGCCTTTGATATACCAGTCATGGTGCACTGGCTGGAGCAAGATATAGCCCAATGGGTCCACGGATGGGGATCGATCCCAGACCGACCGCGCATCGAGCTAACGCTTTACCACTGGGCTACGTCCCACCCACAAATAACAGAAGAGCTTCCCTGATAATAACTCTGGGCTCGAATTTACCATCAGCACTGACAGCCATTGCTGTAGGTGTAGTATCAATTACATAGGTCAGGGATGTTACTAAGGGTTTGGTTTTTTGCCACTGTACGGCCCTGGATGAAAAATTACTGCTGTTGGTTGAAATGATAATAAAAAATATAAAAAATTGTATTTTGTGTTTATTTGTTGCAAAAGTTACTGGTTTCAAAGTGGCCTGAAATTATTTGAAGCAAATTTTTTTTTTTCAAAAATAAAACATTAATAATAATAATAAAAATCATGATCCCCAATTTTTTGCAATCAGCTGAACTGAACTGAACTGAAGTTTATTTACACTCAGGCCGTAGTCTAAGGCATATAGGGATATTTTTACATAAAACAATTAATACCTTGTGACAAGATGGTGAAAGTACAATATAACATACATAAATACAAAAACACACAGAAAATCAACCAGAGGGTTTGAAAATATTCATAACTATGTTATAAAACATAGAATGTTTTCTAAGGACATCAGCTTCTTTAGAGTTAAATAATTTATAAAATTTATATATATTTGGTTTTGACTAACAGAAAGAAAGAAGTGTTTTATTTGACGATGCACTCAACACATTTTATTTACGGTTATACGGCGTCAGACATATGGTTTAGGACCACACAGATTTTGAGAGGAAACCCGCTGTCGCCACTTCATGGGCTACTCTTTCCGATTCGCAGCAAGAGATCTTTTATTTGCACTTCCCACAGGCAGGATAGCACAAACCATGGCCTTTGTTGAACCAGTTATGGATCATTGGTTGGTGCAAGTGGTTTACACCTACCCATTGAGCCTTGCGGAGCACTCACTCAGGGTTTGGAGTCGGTATGTGGATTAAAAATCCCATGCCTCGACTGGGATCCGAACCCAGTACTTACCAGCCTGTTGACCGATGGCCTAACCATGACGCCACCGAGGCCGGTTTGACTAACAGAAAGCACGTAAATAGCGATTTCTTTCATTCTTAAAAAACATATATGTAAATACAGTGTTCTCGCTGCTCCATTTTGCCACCCTCCTTTCACGTTCCCTGCCCTCTTTTATTTTTGAGTGCCCCTCTATATTTTCCAGCACCTATCTCCGCTATTTCCAAATGCACTTTTTTCCACACAAAAAACAACGATCAGTCTGCACACTGGACATCAAAGGAAACAAGCCACGTTGTGTATGAAAAAGCAATTGACGAAACATTTACGACAGTTACCGTAACGTAATTTAACAGTATTTTTTTAACAGCCTCTATTTTGTCCAATATCTGTATCCATTTGTATGTTTGATAGACACAATAAAAGTTATATTTTATGTAAGCAATGAAAACATTATATTTTTTACGGATTCAGCAATCTCCGATTGAAAAACCCCTCTTATTTGGCACCAAATTTGTCACGTGATCAGAACGGTCATTCTGTCTTTTGTTTCCACTAACTATCGTTTGATATTTTGTCCTCAGTTGCAGATATAATTGGCTGAAACTGATGATTTTTACTTTCTGTTATTCTGTTTATTCAGCGGTTCTTTATAAAATATTGTAAACTTTTCATTTTGAGGGGATATGAACGCTTATAAAAACAACGGAAGTGGTAGTGTTTATCATTAAAATCATTTATCTTGAGTGCCAAATAATATATACACCGCCTTTACAAAAATCAGCTGGCGATAATATTTTATCACAGCGATCGATTCATTTGATGAAGATGGGAATAACAAAAATGTATCTGACATTAGGAGATCACTTTACAAACATCTTTATTGTTTTTCGTATATCTTGAAATCTTTATTAAAAATAATATTAAAACTTTGATCGGTCCAGCAAAACTGGAACTGCCCGTGAATGTCAGACCGATATCATCTTCGGTTCAATTAAAAGACGAGTTTTTTTATAAACCCCTTTGCACTTTTTTGTAGGCAAAATAAGGAGTATGTCTTTTCTCAGTCTACCAACAACAACAATATGATAACCAAACTACTCCCCCCCCCCCCCCTTTTTTTTTTTTTGCTTTTCGTTTATTGGTGGGTTTTTTATTATTTATTTTTTTAAATTTATTTGAAGGGTGTGGTGCCGCCTGGCCGCCCTCCTTTAATTTTCACTCAGCGAGAACACTGAAATATATAATGAAACTCATCTCTGATTTTTACATAATGGACATATTCGATAGTTTTGTGATACATGTTTCCATCTGTCTGTTTCAATATGAAGATTATCTGAAAATCTGAATCGTAATAATGGGCACCAACTAAATTCGGAAGACACTGGTGGATTACGGTTTCTCAGTCTGATTTGATTAAAACAAAAAATTATTTTTTTTTTTTTAATTCCTACCTACCCTATTTTTTTCAAGGATGAGACCTGAAACACACATATATTATTTTTAGGCCGTATTAAAAGATTTCAAGAACAAAATGTATACTGTGTACAAGTGAAAGCAACCTTAGAAGGTTTCATAAATTAGTGCTTACCTGTGTGGTCGAGTTCTCAGACAATTCTTGCCAAATCAGCGATTCCAACTTGTTCTAAAAACAAACACCATCATAAAGCAAAATATAATAATTCCAGCTATGTAGCACACGAAGACTGAACTGCATGATTAATACTTCAAAACATGTTTTTTTAATTTACACATACAGAAAACTAACGTGATTATGTGAAAGATGAAATACAATATTGCTTTAATTTATAATTTTCCTTAAATTACATATTTAATTTTTTTGTTGTGTGTTTGTTTTCGTTTTTTTATTATTCAAAAGACTTTCTCCATGATTATTTTGCCTGTTTTTAATTTCTGTAAAAACATATTGGTGTCTGTGTGTGTGTGGGGTGTGTGTGTGACATTTGCCCAAAGTATATGAAAGTGCTCAAATCTGGAAAACGATGTTTATTCAAGAATATAGATCTGCATGACTACCAAACAGCCATATAGGGTTTCAAATGAATCCCTACATATTATTTACATTGATTACAACTAATATTACGAGTAGAATGAAGGAAATACATGGTGAAAATGTTTCAAGCCAACTCAGTTTGCGAAACATCTCTATCGTTTTCCCCTGAATACAAAGACTTGCTCCAGCAGACACAGGATTCGAACTTAAGAATTTGTCAAATGGCCCATCGATAGCAATTTAAAGGCTGACCATGGCAACTGAAGAAGACTTATGCAGCAAATAAACATGACTGAAAGTTATTTTGGTGTATGTAGACTTATTTTAAATGTACTAATATTATATACTAGCAGATAATGTACACCAGGTGTAAAAATTTTGCCATTATGGGGGAGCTTTAACAACGGCACAATGGTCCCGACCTACTGCAATTTATATCTCAACAACGGCAATTGCCGTCGGTGCCGTAGTTAAGTTTTAGCCCTGAAACATATATTGTCAAATAATCTGCAGTGGGGGATAACCTGTGGCTATTTAACATGTATAGCCTACAGATAATCAATCTGCAATCAATTAGCATAAGGGAACTTTATCATGAAATCAGTTTTAATCTGTTTTGTTATGCAGGTCTCCGAGAATTGAAAATTTTAATAAACCATTTATAGGTTACGCAAAAACAAATTCAGGTTAACTCATTCAGTTTTTATATAACCCATCACAAACATGTAAACAATGTGATAAATTCAGTGTGCGAACGAAACATGGGTTAAATGCAAGCTATACTTATGCAAGCGATTACCGAACAAAACTATCGCTCTCGCAATTTACAGAGGCCTGTTATGAATATTTTGACCAGGATTCTCCAACTCACCTTGAATGTGCCACATGGCCCGGGGAAATTCTTAATACACACACCAATACAAGACAGTGCTGCCTCTCTCCACTGTAACAAAGAGAAAATATAATAAAAAATAACTATAAAAATAAACAATGCCTCTCATACATCAGTTCAAAGGAAGGAAGGGCTGTTTTATTTAATGACGCGCTCAACTCATTTTAACTACTGCTATATGGTGTCAACACATACAGTGAAACCTCTCAAAAACGGACCCTTTGTAAACAGGAATTCCCTCAAAACTGGATGTTTTTCATCATCCCTTTTTAAATATCTGTACAGAAGAACCTCTCTAAATCGGAAACCTCTTAAAACTGTACATTTTACTTGGACCCGAGGATATCCGATTAAGAGGAGTTTCACTGTAGTTACGGACCACACAGATAATGAGAGAGTAAACCTGCTGCTACCACGCAATAAGCTACTATTTACAGTTAGCAGCAAGAGATCGTTTATATGTACCATCCCACAGACAGGATAGTACATACCATGGCCTTTTAATAATATCAGTCCTGAAGCACTAGGTGGAGCGAGAAATAACCCAATTGGCCCACCGATAAGGATCAATCCTAGATCAACCTGCACATCTGGCGAGTACATCAGTTCATACCTTATTTCGCCTTTGCATGTCGAACATTTGGTAATTCTGAAACATATTCAGGGTTCATAGCCTTAACAACCAAGCAAATTCAAAGACTTTAAAAGACTTTTACCTACCATTTTCAAAGACTTTTACACAGTGGTCAAAGACAATAGAATGTGATAAAAAATACCAAATCAGTTTGTTTATGTTGCTATTTATAGCAAGAAACTGGACTTTTTCACATGCATCATGACAGGTTAAACCTTGTACTTGAAAAATTTCAAGTGCATGCAGCTGTAAAAGTATTGTGTTATGATATAGCTATGCCAGCAAAAAGAAGGTCAGAGTATTGAAGTAGATTAAGAAAAATTAAAAATAAAATAAAAGAATGAACAAAATTTTAGAATTTAAGACTTTTAAAAGACTTTTATTACAGTTCAAAGACTTTCAAAGACCTAAAAATTATTTTTTCAAATTCAAAGCCTTTCAATGAATTTAAAGACCACTACAAACCCTGATATTCCTCATAAAAAACCCCACAGCACTTTCCCCATTAGCGGTAAGAGATCTTTGATGTACATCATCCCACAGACAGGGGCGGGACGTAGCCCAGTGGTAAAGTGCTTGCTCGATGCATGGTCAGTCAGGAATCGATCCCCGTCGGTGGGCCCATTGGGCTATTTCTCGTTCCAGCCAGTGAACCACGACTGGTACATCAAAGGCCATGATATTTGTTATCCTGTCTATGGGATGGTGCATATAAAAGAAACCTTGCTGCTAATCGAAAAGAGTAGCCCATGAAGTTGCGACAGCGGGTTTCTTCTCTCGGTGTCTGTGTGGTCCATAACCATATGTCTGACGCCATATAACCGTAAATAAAATGTGTTGAGTGCGTCATTAAATAAAACATTTCTTCTTTTCTTTTTTCTTTCATCCCACAGACAAGACACAATAAACTACAGCCTTTGATTACCTGTCTCAGGGTACTGGTTGGGATGGGATAAATAATCAGTTAGTTAATAGGTCTAACGATGGGATTCGGTCCTTTGGCCCAAACATCTCAGGCGAGTGATCTATCTACTAAGCTACATCCCACCCCTGTATCTTTTTTAATAACCTTCTGAATACTGCAGGCGAAATATCTCGCCCGACGTCACCAAGTCGACACTGTATACAGTGCATTCCCCAATTCATATTAACATTAATTAATCTAAAATATCATAAAAATTTGAAAAACCCACAAAAACAATACTGACCATTTATAAACTTTATTTTATTTATTTATAAAAAAATTAATGAAAATATGTTAAAAAGTCATAAATTTGTTCCCCCACTGGTGGAAATGAATCCAGTAATCAGAAGGTTAAATCCCACTTTCCCCTTTCTTTTCTTTGTTCTCCTTTGAACTCACTCTTATTTCTTGAGAATCTTGGAGTCTTAGTCAAAGTTAAAGTTTGTTATGTTTAACGACACCACTAGAACACATTGATTTATTAATCATTGGCTACTGGATGTCAAACATTTCGTAATTTTGACATATAGTCTTAGAAAGGAAACCTGCTACATCTTTTCATTAGCAGCAAAGAATTTTTTATATGCACCATCACACAGACAGGACAGTATACACAACGACATTCGATATACCTGTCATAGTGTACTGGCTGGAACAAGAAATGGCCCAATGAGCTCATCAACGGGGATCGATTCCAGATGGATTGCACATCAAGCGAACACTTTACCACTGGGCTACATCCTGCCCTGGTATCGTCATCAAATACAATCTCCCTCTAGAAAACTCACATTCATATTCGCTTCCAGCAACAGTGGAAAGATCTGTGGAACAGTGGAGTTTGAGATATCTCTTGACAGTTCGGGAAAACATGACGATGTTTCCAGAATATCTGACAAAACATAACACACAGCCTGATGGCAGACATCCGAATCATGTGACTGTAAATAAATAAAAAAGAAGTGATAATGATAAGTTAATGACAGCTTTATTCCAGAATTGTTGTTTTTTATTATATAACATTTAGTGAAATATCTTAAAATATCAGTGAAATAAAAGTGTTATCAGTCACTCAGTTATGACAACACATTTTAGAATGAAAATTTCACTATTTCACTCTAAAATGTGTTATCGTCACTGTAAAAAGTGTTATTTTCACTGTAAGAAAGCTGGAACTATTTTGCTTCTGGCATTTTAAAAATAAAGGTAAATTGCCAAAAGTTATATAATAAATAGAAAATTTTATGTTTTTTGTCAAATATGATTTATATCTCATCTCGTGAAGTTTGCAATCATATCAACTTCACTCGATGAGATATAAATCATATTTGATAAAAAAACATGAAATATCCTCTATTTATTGTGAAATCGTAGGCCCAAAACACAAATTACATAACTTACAACAACCATATCAAATGTTTTATGACTGTAAGACAATGCAAGCAAAACAGTAATATACATCAGCTGATTTCAATGAACTTGCCAAATTCGCCAACTGTGAATTTTAAGAACAAGTGACGAAATGTATTCTAATTTGACAAAATAAATTAATGTAATAATTGATATTTAATAATAAAATAACTAGGATTCGGCAATGTTTTAAGTTTAATAGATAATTTGGCAAAATTGATTGCTCACCCAGAGTTAGCCCTGACAAATTGACATATATGTTACTTACTCATGGTCACAGATTTATAATTTACAAACACTGTCAAGTGACATTGAGGCGAGTTGACTGATCATTGTGTAACTTTGGTGGGTTGGGGGGGATGGGTGTAGGAGGGGCAAGTTCAGTACATAGATTGCGTCATGTTGACGAACCAATGGGGTGAGTTGGTGGGCCAGGGGAGGAGAGAGAGGGAGTTGATTTTTGGGAAAGTATACACACACACACAAACACACAAGGCACCAATTCCATTAGCCCAACTACTCTGACTGTAAGAGAGCTAGACAGCCATTTGCACGGAGGGCTAATAACCGTCCAATTGTCTATCTAGCTCTCGACTCACAGTCAGAGTACTCGGTCTACTATTCCATGTAGTACCTACCTGTAATGTCTGCAGTAGCAGATTAATCCATGTGTTAACGTGACTGAGAAACAGATCTGTCGAACACTGGCCAACAAATTCTTTCAGGAGTCCAAGACCCAACTTTCTGAGAAAAAAACAATAATAAAAATGTAAACATTAGAAAAAGAAGAAGAAAGGAATGTTTAATTTAATGACACATTCAACATATTTTTATTTATACAGTCAAACGTCTCAAAATTGCACCTATGTAAATCGGAATCCCCCCAAAACAGGAAATTTTTCACAAATCAGTACAAAACGTAACATCTCTAAACCAGATACCTCTAAAAACCGGACATTTTACTTGGTCCTGAGGGCGTCCAGTTTAGAGGGGTTAATGTCACTGTAATTACATACATGTGTACAGCCAAGGACATATGCTTACAAAATTTAGCAAAGAAAACAGAGAGACCAGGTAAATTGTTTTAATTGTGATAACATTTAAGTGTCAAATCATCCAATAATATTACATCGGTGAAGAATTTTATGATCATTTTCATTTCCCCAGTTATAAGTGTCTGCAGGGGTAATTTTTATTTAACAATGCTCTCAACACATTTTATTTACAGTTATGGCATCAGACATGTGGTACGCCTATGTCAGCTGCATGAATCCACATAAACCAGTGGCCGCAAATTAGAGTCACTGCTGTTGTCATGGAAGGTGAAATGACGTTACCCAGACGATGTTGCAAACAGAGGAAGACATACAATGAATGAATGAAGGAAATATTTTATTTAAAGATGTACTCAACACATTTTATTTACGGTTATATGGCATCACACATATGGTTAAGGACCACACAGATATGGAGAGAGGAAACACTTTGTTGCCACTTCATGGGCTCCTCTTTTTCGATTGGCAGCAAGGGTTCTTTTATATGCACCATCCCACAGACAGGGTAGTACATACCACGGCCTTTGATATACCAGTCGTGGTGCACTGGCTGGAACGAGAAATAGCCCAATGGGCCCACCGACGGGGATCGATCCTCGACCGACTGCGCATCGAGCGAGCACTATACCACTGGGCTATGTCCCACCCCTGTTAAAGTTGGATTACAAAATTGTTTCAGTATTTTAAACTTGCCTGCTTTTAGATGAGCCCAAATGACTGTGAATAGATTTAACCACACCATCCAGTGAAGACATCTTCTAGAGAGAAAAGAACAAAACATAATAGGTTTATACTGCTTACAAATTTAATACATACATGTATGTATACTTCGATCAAATTAATGCTTGTATTCCATAACAGGTTCTCTACAAAGATTTAAAATGTTAGATATCCCTAAGTCAGTTCACCTAATTTTTATCAAGGTTTATACCGGCTTCGGTGGTGTCATGGTTAAGCCATTGGACATAAGGCTGGTAGGTACTGGGTACCGTCTCCCACCCAGAGCAAGTTTTAATGACTCAATTGGTAGGTGTAAGACCACTACACCCTCTTCTCTCTCACTAACCACTAACAACTAACCCACTGTCCTGGACAGACAGCCCAGATAGCCGAGTGTGTGTGTCCAGGACAGCGTGCTTGAACCTCAATTGGATATAAGCACGGAAATAAGTTGAAATAAAATCAAGGTTTATAAATGATCTACCCCAAATGTCAGTATAGATATGTATGCAGATGACACCACATGACACACATCTGTCCGTAATAGAGGCTGCATTACATTACAAACAAACTTAGATGCTGTAAAATCTTGGTGCATCAATAATAATATGTCTATAGACCCATCTAAAACTACATGTATTTTAATTGGTACAGAGCATAAATTGGGCCAAACTGTTCAGTTGCAACAAAAAAAACAAAGAAAACTTTTTGTTTTGTTTAACGACACCAATTGAGCACATTGATTTATTAATCATCAGCAATTCGATGTCAAACATTTGGTAATTTTGACATATAGTCTTAAGAGAGAAAACCCTCTACATTTTTTCATAAGTAGCAAGGGATCTTTTATATATGTACCATCCCATGGCCTTTTATATACCAGTTGTGGTACACTGGCTGGAACGAGAACTAGCCTAATGAGGATCAATTCCAAACGGACTGCATATCAAGCGAGTGCTTTATCAGTGGGCTACATCCCACCTCAGTTGCAACTAAGTATCAATAATAACACTATAGCACCTGCTCATTGCCACTGAGTGTCAATAATAACGCTATATCACCTGCTCATTGCCACTGAGTGTCAATAATAACGCTATATCACCTGCTCATTGCCACTGAGTGTCAATAATAACGCTATATCACCTGCTCATTGCCACTGAGTGTCAATAATAACGCTATATCACCTGCTCATTGCCACTGAGTGTCAATAATAACGCTATATCACCTGCTCATTGCCACTGAGTGTCAATAATAACGCTATATCACCTGCTCATTGCCACTGAGTGTCAATAATAACGCTATATCACCTGCTCATTGCCACTGAGTGTCAATAATAACGCTATATCACCTGCTCATTGCCACTGAGTGTCAACAATAACGCTATATCACCTGCTCATTGCCACTGAGTGTCAACAATAACGCTATATCACCTGCTCATTGCCACTGAGTGTAATAACGCTATATCACCTGCTCATTGCCACTGAGTGTCAATAATAACGCTATATCACCTGCTCATTGCCACTGAGTGTCAATAATAACGCTATATCACCTGCTCATTGCCACTGAGTGTCAACAATAACGCTATATCACCTGCTCATTGCCACTGAGTGTCAATAATAACGCTATATCACCTGCTCATTGCCACTGAGTGTCAATAATAACGCTATATCACCTGCTCATTGCCACTGAGTGTCAATAATAACGCTATATCACCTGCTCATTGCGAGTGTCAATAATAACGCTATATCACCTCACCTCATTGCCACCGAGTGTCAATAATAACGCTATATCACCTGCTCATTGAGTGTCAATAATAACGCTATATCACCTGCTCATTGCCACCGAGTGTCAATAATAACGCTATATCACCTGCTCATTGCCAGAGTGTCAATAATAACGCTATATCACCTGCTCATTGCCACCGAGTGTCAATAATAACGCTATATCACCTGCTCATTGCGAGTGTCAATAATAACGCTATATCACCTGCTCATTGCCACCGAGTGTCAATAATAACGCTATATCACCTGCTCATTGCCACTGAGTGTCAATAATAACGCTATATCACCTGCTCATTGCCACCGAGTGTCAATAATAACGCTATATCACCTGCTCATTGCCACTGAGTGTCAATAATAACGCTATATCACCTGCTCATTGCCACGAGTGTCAATAATAACGCTATATCACCTGCTCATTGCGAGTGTCAATAATAACGCTATATCACCTGCTCATTGCCACCGAGTGTCAATAATAACGCTATATCACCTGCTCATTGCCACCGAGTGTCAATAATAACGCTATATCACCTGCTCATTGCCACTGAGTGTCAATAATAACGCTATATCACCTGCTCATTGCCACCGAGTGTCAATAATAACGCTATATCACCTGCTCATTGAGTGTCAATAATAACGCTATATCACCTGCTCATTGCCACCGAGTGTCAATAATAACGCTATATCACCTGCTCATTGCCACCGAGTGTCAATAATAACGCTATATCACCTGCTCATTGCCACTGAGTGTCAACAATAACGCTATATCACCTGCTCATTGCCACTGAGTGTCAATAATAACGCTATATCACCTGCTCATTGCCACTGAGTGTCAATAATAACGCTATATCACCTGCTCATTGCCACCGAGTGTCAATAATAACGCTATATCACCTGCTCATTGCCACCGAGTGTCAATAATAACGCTATATCACCTGCTCATTGCCACCGAGTGTCAATAATAACGCTATATCACCTGCTCATTGCCACCGAGTGTCAATAATAACGCTATATCACCTGCTCATTGCCACCGAGTGTCAATAATAACGCTATATCACCTGCTCATTGCCACCGAGTGTCAATAATAACGCTATATCACCTGCTCATTGCCACCGAGTGTCAATAATAACGCTATATCACCTGCTCATTGCCACCGAGTGTCAATAATAACGCTATATCACCTGCTCATTGCCACCGAGTGTCAATAATAACGCTATATCACCTGCTCATTGCCACCGAGTGTCAATAATAACGCTATATCACCTGCTCATTGCCACCGAGTGTCAATAATAACGCTATATCACCTGCTCATTGCCACCATAATGCTATATCACCTGCTCATTGCCACCGAGTGTCAATAATAACGCTATATCACCTGCTCATTGCCACCGAGTGTCAATAATAACGCTATATCACCTGCTCATTGCCACCGAGTGTCAATAATAACGCTATATCACCTGCTCATTGCGAGTGTCAATAATAACGCTATATCACCTGCTCATTGCCACCGAGTGTCAATAATAACGCTATATCACCTGCTCATTGCCACCGAGTGTCAATAATAACGCTATATCACCTGCTCATTGCCACCGAGTGTCAATAATAACGCTATATCACCTGCTCATTGCCACCGAGTGTCATAATAACGCTATATCACCTGCTCATTGCCACCGAGTGTCAATAATAACGCTATATCACCTGCTCATTGCCACCGAGTGTCAATAATAACGCTATATCACCTGCTCATTGCCACCGAGTGTCAATAATAACGCTATATCACCTGCTCATTGCCACCGAGTGTCAATAATAACGCTATATCACCTGCTCATTGCCACCGAGTGTCAATAATAACGCTATATCACCTGCTCATTGCCACCGAGTGTCAATAATAACGCTATATCACCTGCTCATTGCCACCGAGTGTCAATAATAACGCTATATCACCTGCTCATTGCCACCGAGTGTCAATAATAACGCTATAGCACCTGCTCATTGCCACCGAGTGTCAATAATAACGCTATATCACCTGCTCATTGCCACCGAGTGTCAATAATAACGCTATAGCACCTGCTCATTGCCACTAAGTGTCAATAATAACGCTATAGCACCTGCTCATTGCCACTAAGTGTCAATAATAACGCTATAGCACCTGCTCATTGCCACTAAGTACCAATAATAACGCTATAGCACCTGCTCATTGCCACTAAGTACCAATAATAACGCTATAGCACCTGCTCATTGCCACTAAGTACCAATAATAACGCTATATCACCTGCTCATTGCCAAAAACATTTAGGACTCTGTGTTGATCAAAATCTTAGCTGGAACACACAAGTTGATCACATGTGTTCACAAGTCTCATCTAAAATGGCTATGTTGAGACGAATTAGCAAATTTCTCATCCCAGAATCAAAATCTTATGTTTTGCAGTAAAATTGTTAATACATCTCATATTTCTATCTATAATAGGTCATTTATTGTAATTTTTGGTACCGGATGTTTGAATGCCATAACAGGTCATGATAATACTGACACATTTTTATGGTTTTTATTCCAGGTATTTTTATAACTAAATATGTAAGACTGGAAAATCACCTGAGTATAATTTTAATTAGTACTTTAGTGATATCAAGTGGACATTGCATTACCGTAAACACTACTAATGACATAGTGCTAGGGTCTGGATTCGAACTCCAGACCATCTAGACTGTACCCGAGCACTGTAACCACTCAGACACGTAGTGGATCAATAAGTGAGACTGCATTTTAATACTTATATATCTCATAGGGTGTGTTTTGAGGGAATGAACCGAGCGTCTACGGAACAAAATGAACCTTTAGTCCTGTAATGCCTCATTGTGTCTTCTGTGCTATATTTCTGCCAAAAGCACGAACAAAAGCAACGTGTGGAGGAAATTTTACACAGAATAGTCAAAATGTCTAATTTTTCAAAGGCAAAACGTACTTTTACCGGATTACAAAATATAAACATTATGTTGCTTTTATAGTACAAAATGTTTAAAAAGATATTGTATATAACTAAAGTCTGAACCAAATTGTTAACAATAATGATAAATTACTCTCCTACCTTTAATTGCCATTAGATTTTCTCCACTTTTTGTCCAAACATAAATCTTGAAAAAACCATTACAGTGGCATAGATTCCACGTAGGAGACTGTAATGTTCAATGTCACCAATATCAACTTCGCTGAGATTGCATAGGGCAAAATACATGCAATTTTTCACCGTCTGACATTTTGCTTTTTCGTGCAATACTCTTCAAGAGGGGTGGAAGCTTCCTGAGTATGTGACGTAATTAATATGACGTCATGATGAGTGGTAGTACCTTAGCGCATGTCATGATGTTGTTAGATTACGTCATATCGATCCACCCCTCTTGAAGAATATTCCATAAACTAGGAAAATGGTAGACGGCAGAAAACTGCATGCATTTTACCGTATATGCAATCTCAGCGATGTCGATGACATCGTTACAGTCTTGTATGTGGAATCTGTGTCACTGTAATGTTTTTTTCACATTTTGTGTCTGGACAAAATTTTGGGGAAATCTAACTGTAATTAAAGACAGGAGAGTAACTTACCATAGTTGCTAACAATTTGGTTCAGACTTTAACCCTAAGGGGCCGTTCAAATATTACGTAATGCTATTTTGGTCAAAATTAGACACCCACCCACCCCCTTGTAACGCCAGACCATACACCCCCCAAAATATTACAAGCAGGAACAAGAACAGGACATGGTTTAACATGTACATTCAGAGCAAGCTGTTGTAGGACACGCCTATCATGGGCACGGGTGCCGTCCTCGGCCGGCTCCCCTGTCCATGACAAGAAAGGTGGGGGAGGTAGCAGGAAGGAGCAAGGGAGCGCCAGCCGCCCAGTTGGGCCGGTAACAGGTGGAGGATATGGTGGTGCTATGGAATTTGGAATTTGCATGATGGCCTAAAATATGCCAAGGGAATGAGTGCGCAATTTGGATGAAGGAAATTTGGTGCATTTTTGAACGGTTGTTCCAAAAAATGAAAGAAGTGAGCTATGTATAGGTTTGGAATTAGTGAATCGAGAGTAGCTTGTTAATTAAGACAAAGCAACGTGGCAATGTTTATTTATACCCATGTGTACTACAATGACGTCATTAAAGTGACGTATTGCTGTACGATGAAACCCCCCCCCCCCCCACCCCCGTGGGTTTTCACATGCGCCATTTTAATTAAAATGTCTGGTGTATTAAAGCATTTCAGCTTAATTTATAATTGTTTTGGGTTTACATTTACCTCTAAAAACCTACATTATATATTGTTGTCATGGCACGTTTAAGAGAAAACAAAATTGTGGGAAAGAGTTCCGTATTTCCCCCACTATTGGGGTATTGAATTAGTCATATGAACAGAGTATTGCATTAAACACTACAAAAATTACGTAGTGCTAGGCCTGGATTTGAACGCCAGACCATCGGGACTGTAGTCGTGCACTGTATCCACTCGACCATGCAGTGGATCAACAAGTGAAACACAATTTTAATACTTATAAATCTCATAGGGTGTATGAACCGAAAGTCTACGGAATAAAACGAAGATTTAGTCCCATGATGCCTCATTCTGTCTTCTGTGCTATATTTCTTCCAAAAGCACCATCAAAAGCACCCTTGTGAAGGAAATTTTACACAGAATAGTCAAAATGTCTAATTTTTCAAAGGCAAAACATAGCGATACTGGATTACGAAATATAAACATTATGTTGGTTTTATAGAACAAATTGTTTTAAAAGATATTGTATATAACTATCGCTAATCCTAACCTTAAACTAATTCTAACAAATATTTCTTTAAAATCATTATGGGGAAAATAAGGAACTCATGCCCACCCCCAGCCCCTAAGCGTTACAAACTTACGTAATATCTGAAAGGCCCCTAATCCTAAACTTCACTAATTCTAACAAATATTGTCGGGGGGGGGGGGGGGGGGGGGGGGTTGGGTTTCGGACGGAAATTTTACCACTAAGGACTTTTTGTACAGAGGGCTGACTATGGGGGCGAGAAACTGGTAGGAGGGTGTTTTGGCTTGTGTTAAAGTTAAACAGGTGAGTGAGGTGAAGAGAATGTTTGGCATTAGCTCTTTTAATTAAAAACAACATTATCAAATTTGAAGAAAACGAAAAACCTTTCCACTAAATAATTGGTGTTCTTTGACAATTGGAATAACGTCCATAAAAGGTACATCACCATCCTTATCTATCATTAAACACGATAACACGTGGGTTTTGTAGTCTTCCATGTTTATAACTGGTTTTTAGTTTTGACTACGCTGACATAACATCTTCTTGTAAAACGAATGATTTATACCAGTTTACTAAGAGGAGACAACTCTCATTTGATATGAATGTTAAAAAGTACAAAACAAATTAAAAGTTTTATCATCTATGTTGACTATGATTCTATGAAAATAATTCATTTCACAGTTTGACGTTCGTAGGTATTTGTTAAAGAATAATTTATCTATATTTAATCCTATAGATTTTATTTGTTTAAATTATTCATGGCAGTTGTGTTTATAAATTTAAAGAGCCATTCAAGTGATAATTTTAAAATAAAAGGGATTCGAACCATTTATGGGTGAACCAGTTTCGGTGAGCATAACCTAAATAAACCTAGGTAAATTAAATATGCTGTGTAAATATTAGTCTGGATGGACGTAGTAAGTGTGGTTCTTACGAATCATAGTCACTTCGTACCCAAGTCATATCATACCATCCAGTTCGTACCATGCTGCCTGGTCATTTTGTACCCTAGTCATTTCATACCTTGGTCATTTCGTACCTTTGCAAAAAGTCATTTCGTACCCAAGTCATTTCGTACCCTAGTAATTTCGTACCATTGTGAAAAGTCATTTCGTACCCCAGTCATTTCGTACCTAGTCATTTCATTCCAGTATATAGAAAATGAATTGACTATAGCATAAAAGGAGTGGGTTTTGTTTTAAAACTTTATTTTGACAGTTTGAAAACCAGAACACGTTATTGTGCAGCATATCGTTATTGATACCCATAATACCTGTCAACTGTTATTTTCATTTCACCTGACAAGAACCGTATATGATATTTACTACTAACTGCCAACTTCGATTTTGTGTGAAATGGCTCCAGATAATTAGTCCAAAACAATATAATGAACCAACAAAATATTATTTATTTATTAGGTCTTCTTTTCAAACTTGCTTATTTGCATCTTATTTGTTTAAGAAATAAACAATAACAACCATTAAAACATTAACTACCTTATTGATTGCCAAATTAGCCAATTGCTAATGTTTATACAAAGTGGCAATAATTTTTAGTCTTTTGCTGATAAAATATCCCTTAAATTAACCACAAATTTGTAATTTAATATTATTTTGTAAAAGACATTACTGGGGTGATTGTTATAAATTGTTATATCATGGTACGATATGACTTTCAGTTATGGTACGAAATAACCAAGGTACGAAATTACTTTTTGCAATGGTACGAAAAGACCAAGGTACGAAATTACTTTTTGCAATGGTATGAAATGACCTGGGTACGAAACGACCAAATTAGGTACAAAATGACCTGGGTACGAAACGACCAAATTAGGTACAAAATGACCTGGGTACGAAACGACCAAATTAGGTACGAAATGACTATGGTACGAAATGACCATGGTACGAAGTGACTAGCAACCGTTCTTACTACATCCGGATCTTGTTACATACTCTTATATAGAGCCAGTATTCAAAAGTTGTGGCACCATGTTTCAACCGTTTCTCAACCGAAATAGTGCAACAATTGGACACACAAACCAACAATGTATAACCTACCATACTCACAAAATCCTGATTGAAATGCTTGCATCATTATTAACAAAATAAATCTTCAACGACAACCTTAAAAAATATCCCCGCCATTTTAACTTTGCTAAGTAGAGGGAAGCAACTCGCTGTGCATGTTCAGAAAAGTATTAACTTAATGTGCACCATACACTATATAAATATGTATACATGTGTGTGTGGAGAAAGGTGTGTGTGTGTAGAGAGATGTTTTAAATTGCATATCACATACACTACAATTTTAAAACAGTTTACATATATTTTATTCTTTCTAACTCTAATAGTGCAAAGCTGTTTCTTATTTTGTTTCTATTGTTTTCCTGTGTCTTTGGTATTGTCAGCTTGGGTTGTGTTCACCCTCAACTCAGTGTTCAGGCCAGGTAATCATTCAGTAGTAAGCTCATCTATTGTTTCTTTTGTTACCTGGTGTTCTCTGGAGTCAGAGACTTTTAAACATTCAAGCAAGACAGGTGGTTTTCAGCATTGCAAGTTTTATAGTTGATCAAGTTCTGCACGGCGCAGTTATTAACAGCACAGGGTCGTTATTTTTGTTGATGTATGTTTTACATGTACATCAGGATCTTCACATCCCTCCAGATGATCCCCGAATAAACACCTTAAACCCCAGCTGAAGTATTCTGTGATATATATATATACATGTATATAACTTTCGGTAACATATTATATATAAATGTGTGTGTTTGTGTGTGGATCGCGGATCGAGAGATATATACATGGGTGTTTGTTTTTTGGGGGTACGGGTGTGTTATTACTCGATGGAACAAGTCATAGTACTACTCGATGGAACAAGTCATGCATGTACGCCTAAACTCCATATGAACTAGAGTCTGCATAGTGACGTAACCTCGATCACAGATCCATTATATATGACGGTGTAATATACATATATGATGAGACATCAACTCATCACGAAACAAGCCTGTATGTATACATACATAACATATATATATATATATATATATATGCACATATACACATGCATATACATATACTGATATGTGTGTGTGTGTAGATATATACACAAACACACACACACAGTAAAACCACGCTATTAAGACCACACATGGTACATAATAAATATTAGTGGGTTACTATCTTTTTAAGTTGATTACAAATTATGCTACATTGATTGAATTATTTACAGTGAGCACTAAAACAGAACTAGACTAATGTTAGTATGAATATCAGCTTGATTTGAATTATTTACAGTGAGCACTAAAATCACTCTCTTCCTTCAGACAGAACTAAGAACTAATGTCAGTATGACAATGACTTGCTCTGCTGTCAGAGAGCTAGACAGACAGTCGGGTTATAATCACTCTGATTATCACTCTCTTCCTTCAGACAGACAGTCGGGTTATAATCACTCTGATTATCACTCTCTTCCTTCAGACAGACAGTCGGGTTATAATCACTCTGATTATCACTCTCTTCCTTCAGACAGACAGTCGGGTTATAATCACTCTGATTATCACTCTCTTCCTTCAGAGTGGCGGGACATAGCCCAGTAGTAAAGTGCTCGTTTGATGTGTAGTCAGTCTGGGATCAATCCCCATCGGTGGGCCCATTAGGCTGTCTCTCGTTCCAGCCAGTGCATCACGACTGGTATACAAAGGCTGTGGTATGTGCTATCCTGTCTGTGGGATGGTGCATATTAAAGATCCCTTACTACTAATGACAATATGTAGTGGGTTTCCTCTCTAAGACTACAGGTCAAAATTACCAAATGTTTGACATCCAATAGCCGATGATTGATAAATCATTGAACTCTAGTGGTCTCATTAAACAAAACATGCCGTAAAATCCTCCTTCAAAGACAATTCTATAATGAAAATATGGAATTTCTGCCCACCACCGGGGGTAGGCAAAGATTCCCACTCTTAATACAACAATAATTCTATGAACATTTGACGTTAAATACCATTTTATTAATAATTTTCATGTTTGCTCATAACAAATAATAATATTTTTCTTCACACATTAAACAGTAGCAATACGCACACAACAGGAAGAAACCTGATGGCGACACTTTCAACAATGTTTTGTTAACACTGTAGCTTTAAAAATGCCATAGACAGGGCTAGCTCTGCCATTCGCCAAATTTGCCAATTGCGAATTTTAAAAACAGACGGCAAATTTTATCTTAATCTGGTGAAAACAAATGGTGTAACAACTGATATTTTGTTGAAAAATAGCTATAGGTTATATGCATTGTAAAAATAATTTTGCAAAATTTTCTGATCACATGCAGTGCTCAATTTATACAGTCATCTGGTCATCTGTGACGACCTAATATTTAGTCGGGCAACTTAATTCTATGATACTAGTTGCCCATCAGACGACTGACTTTTTTTTAACACCAAAAGGCAATTTTAGAATTAATTACTGAAAAAGGCTTGTTTAATCTCAGGGCAGCATGGCGCTGATTAAGGCAAGATGGTGCTAGACTATTGAGGCACGGTGCTGCACCATGCTAAAATAAGCTAGGGAAAACACTAGTTAAAATGTATCCTGCTGTACTTGGTTCTCCCCTCAATTAGGAGTTGACTGACTGGACTACGTGCACCATATTGTTTCCTTTTCCTTCCTGTATTGTGTGTATATATACAGTAATATAAATTATTACAGCAAATTTGAAAATAATTGATGTAAACTTTAGGATATTTAAGGTTCACCAAAGAGGATTAAATTGTTGTTTTAGTGTGGGAATCATACCTTATTTGGTGGTTGGCAGAAATTCCATGTTTTCATTGTAAAGTTCAGAGTTGTCTCTGATGGTACTGAGAGATTATTACTGTACTTGGACTAGCGTCTGAGAATTGAAACTTGGCATAAACCATTTATGGATTACACAAAAGCAAATTCAAGTAACCAATTTCAGTTTTGCATTTATAACGTAGCGGTAGCTGTCATGACCATGCAAATAATGTCCGAAATTTAATGTGCAAATAAAAAAATGGGTCACGTGAAACTAGACTTGCGTGAGTAAGGCACATTCAAGTGAAATTATTGTTCTCACAATTTTCAGAGTCCTGTACATGAAAGTATTTGAAAATGAACTATATTTAATTCATATATTTATTCTGTGGGGGCGGGATGTAGCCCAGTGGAAAAGTGTTCGCTTGATGTGTGGTCGGTGTAGGATCGATCCCCGTCAGTGGACCTATTGGGCTATTTGGATTGATGCAAATAAAAGATCCCTTGCTGCTAATCGAAAAGAGTAGTTCATGAAGTGGTGACAGCAGGTTTCCTCTCTAAATATCTATGTGGTCCTTTACAATATGTCTGACACCATATAACCGTAAATAAAATGTGTTGAGTGCGTCGTTAAATAAAACATTTCCTTATTCTATGATTTCTGATTATTGCAGTTATAGAGAATTTGCAACATGGATGAGCAAATAGCAGACACACAGACTATTGTGAGCAAAATGGAAGACATTATTGGCAGTGATGCAACACAGATGTCACAAGAACCATCCACTCAGCTTCTCCTGCAAAATATTGATGATGTTATTTCCAGCAGTTCCATTTTACCCAAATCATTGGAGAGTGAAACAACTGTAAAGGAAAAAACTTTGGAATCGCTCTCTGCAGCTTCAGGTGTAGAATCTATTGGTGTAATCAACACAGATACATGTATTTCAACTAATGTTGATCAAGCTTTAAGTCGCAAACGGCTTCTAGAAGAAGAAACCTGTAAATCATCACCAAAAGTTCAAAAACATTTCACAGATGACAAAACTGACGAGACTGTGATACATTCATCTGAAAAATCAGCAGGAGAGAAAAACCAAGTACATAATATTATGCATATTGGTGAAAATCTTGATTCTAACAAATCATTGGTAGAACAAAAAACAATACAGCGTAGTGAAAATACCGCTCAGTCTGTGCATGTAATTACAGAGAAACGGTCAACAATGTTTCTGCCAAGATCACTAAGTGGTAAGCTTCCAAATGTTAGTGAGAATACTGATGGTAAATTCAAGGAACAAAGCAAGTTGGAGGAGAAGGTTTTGCACAGTGTAGGAATGGGGGAAACTGTTTGGCATAGTACAGAAATGAAGGGAAATGTTTTGCACAGTACAGAAATGAAGGGAAATGTACACAGTACAGAAATGGAGGAAAATGTACACAGTACAGAAATGGGTGGAAATGCTTTACACAGTACAGAAATGGGTGGAAATGTTGTACACAGTACAGAAATGGGTGGAAATGCTTTACACAGTACAGAAATGGAGGGAAATGTTTTGCACAGTACAGAAATGAAGGGAAATGTTTTGCACAGTACAGAAATGGAGGAAAATGTACACAGTACAGAAATGGGTGGAATTGTTGTACACAGTACAGAAATAGGTGGAAATGCTTTACACAGTACAGAAATGGAGGGAAATGTTGTGCACAGAACAGAAATGGGTAGATATGTTTTACACACTACAGAAAGGGGGCAAGATGTTTGTGAAACGATGGAGGAAATCATCAGCAATGAGAAAGAAAAGAATCTATATACATGTGAAGAGGTAGGAAAGAAGGAAAAGCTACTGACTCTGGAAATGCCGGGATCCGTTTCTCCTGTGGTTACCACGGTGATACCAGACGATTATGAAGAATCACAGCGGAAAGATATCACTGCAGAATCGTGGGATAGGTATGTTAATGAATAATTTTAATGACATTCATGTAACAGGTGTGATCTACATTTGTAGCTTCAAAACTTAGTAGAATCCGTAACCATATAAGGGAATTCAATGTATTCAATTTTGATATAACCATATAGGGAACATTTTGTTCAGTATCACGTCACAATTCACTACGCAAGTTTCAGAGATTACTACACCATTTTAAAACATTAAACAATAGTTGCTAATCAATTTTCAATAGACTAGAAATATCGCCAATCAAGATTTTAAAAACAAAATGTTCCCTGTACCACAGCATGCTTATAACTTTGCACGGTATATCAAGCAAGCAATTTATGACGTTACATTGTATTTATTTGAGGAATGTCTGTTATTTCTTTTACGTTCATCGGTGTATGAACCAAAAAAAAATCGTCTTCAAACTGTGAATTGGCGAAGCCGTTCTCATGTAAGTTTGCGGATGATTTTTTTTGTTCATACCCAGATGAACGTAAAATAAATAACAGACAAAACTTATAATTAAATTTGAATCATACTTGCTAATAATAACACTGAAACTAATAACTTTATTTTGAAGTATTTTTGGTTCATAAACAATAACTCAATAACGACAACTTACCCATATAAAATGACATCATCAGATATGACGTTCCCTGACGATGTAATTTTTACATTCATTGAGAAATGAACAAGCTCTATGGTTGAACCAATGGGATGACATTATGTTGTAATGAACAAGCTCTACGGTTGAACCAATGGGATGACATTATGTTGTAATGAACAAGCTCTACGGATGAAACAATGGGATGACATTATGTTGTAATGAACAAGCTCTACGGTTGAAACAATGGGATGACATTATGTTGTAATGAACAAGCTCTACGGTTGAACCAATGGGATGACATTATGTTGTAATGAACAAGCTCTACGGTTGAACCAATGGGATGACATTATGTTGTAATGAACAAGCTCTAATGTTGAACCAATGGGATGACATTATGTTGTAATGAACAAGCTCTACGGTTGAACCAATGGGATGACATTATGTTGTAATGAACAAGCTCTACGGTTGAACCAATGGGATGACAGTATGTTGTAATGAACAAGCTCTATGGTTGAACCAATGGGATGACATTATGTTGTAATGAACAAGCTCTATGGTTGAACCAATGGGATGACATTATGTTGTAATGAACAAGCTCTATGGTTGAAACAATGGGATGACATTATGTTGTAATGAACAAGCTCTAATGTTGAACCAATGGGATGACATTATGTTGTAATGAACAAGCTCTATGGTTGAACCAATGGGATGACATTATGTTGTAATGAACAAGCTCTACGGTTGAAACAATGGGATGACATTATGTTGTAATGAACAAGCTCTAATGTTGAACCAATGGGATGACATTATGTTGTAATGAACAAGCTCTACGGTTGAAACAATGGGATGACATTATGTTGTAATGAACAAGCTCTACGGTTGAAACAATGGGATGACATTATGTTGTAATGAACAAGCTCTACGGTTGAACCAATGGGATGACATTATGTTGTAATGAACAAGCTCTACGGTTGAAACAATGGGATGACATTATGTTGTAATGAACAAGCTCTACGGTTGAAACAATGGGATGACATTATGTTGTAATGAACAAGCTCTACGGTTGAAACAATGGGATGACATTATGTTGTAATGAACAAGCTCTACGGTTGAAACAATGGGATGACATTATGGTGTAATGAACAAGCTCTACGGTTGAAACAATGGGATGACATTATGTTGTAATGAACAAGCTCTACGGTTGAAACAATGGGAAACAATGGGATGACATTA